>NC_083350.1:60916189-61247856 GCF_030254825.1 Meriones unguiculatus | reverse complement strand
AAATACATTTATTCATTCTACTCTAAGTCAAGATGGAGGAAACCCATTATCTCAAAGTTTGAAAAAAAAATCCCCTTTGGGATGTGAATAGCACATGAAATATTTCAGTCAAAAATGAAATTTTGGATAAAGCGAGGGTCCAGTTGAAACTTGTAATAGAGTTAAGGCTTGCAATCATCAAAGCTTTCTCTGAGCCTCCCAGACAGAAAGAGGCATGGAGAGTTAATGGGTGATATTATTCTAATTATTATTGTATAGCATGTGGGACAATCTATTTCTGTAGAATAATAGAGCCAGGATGAGATTCAACAGCATCTGTCACAATAAATGCAAATATATAGAGGATTGACAATGAGCCACTATCTCATAAGTGATTCTATTTTCCATCTGAATGACATCACGACATTTCAAGCTCACTTGGCAGATACCTTCACAGCTCTCTTGGCCTGCACTGGAGACCCTTCCTAACTGCATTTGCAGGGGTGAATGCATTTGAACTTGACTTTTTGAAACTTATTTATGTCTCTAGAGAATGTTCTAGGTGCATTTTAAAGTTAGATTTCAAATCATTTCTTTTCTTAAATTTTTTAATTTTTAATTCTTTATTAATTATACTTTATTCACTTTGTATCCCCCCTGTGGTTCCCTCCCTCCTCCAGTCCCAATCCCTCCCTTCCTCCACCCTCTGCATGCATTCCCCTCCCCAAGTCCACTGATAGGGGAGTTCTTCTTTTCCTTCTTTCTGATCCTAATCAATTAGGTCTCATCAGGTGGGGCTGCATTGTCATCTTCTGTGGTGCTTCCCCCTCAGGGGGAGGTAATTAAAGAGCAGGCCAATCAGTTCACGTCAGAGACAGTCCCTGTTCATATTATAATGGAACCCACTTGAATACTAAATTGCCATGGGCTACATCTGTGCAGAGGTCTTAGGTTATATCCATGCATAGTCCTTGGTTGTAGTATCAGTCTTAGGAAATACCCCTGTGCTCAGAATTTTCGGTTCTGTTGCTCTCCTTGTGGAGTTCCTGTCCTCTCCAGATCTTACTGTTTCCAACTTCTTTCATAAGATTCCCTGCACTCTGCCCAAAAATAATTTCTTTTCTTGCTGGCATTTATTAATTAAGTTTATCTGTTCATTTTATAGCAGCATCTTAAGGAAATTCAGAAAGCATAGTTTGTACCCACTAAGGATCTTATAATCTCATCACAGGTGACACTGCTTTTTGATCACGTCCCCCTGATGGGACTTCCCTACCATGTTATAGGGGAGGAAGATGAACTCAGTCCTCATGTGAATAGATAAACTGGGGTGTCTGGGTAAGGGAGCTCCCCCTATTCTGAGGAACAGGAGGGGGGGATACAGGAGGGAGAGTAGGACTGGGAGGAGAGGAGAGGAGGGGTTGGTCTATGACCAAGATGCAAATTGAATTAATTAATAAAAAATGAAAAAAGAATTATCATGAAACCTCAGCACAATACAGATGTTAAGCACTCAGTTGTGCTTACTGTGGTCATATTAGTACCAGCGACAAGTGGCAATACCCAGGGCTTTAGTGAGAAGGTCTTAGAGGAGGGGACAAATACTGCCATGTGTGATATAATAAGCTCAGACGGGGTGGTACAAAATTAGATGTGCTAAATAAACGTCCCAAAAAACATGCAGAACACTGAAAAGAAATCCTTAGAGCCGTTGCAGGGTGGGCTTCTGGGCTGTCTAGGACACCTTCCTTTGTTACCATAAGGTTTTGTTAAATTATTTGATTTAACAATCAATTTGAATCAAGTGCAATCAGTGCTTTCCTTTTATTTATTTTAAAAATTTATTAATTTAATCACTTTACAGCCTAATTCCATCTCCCTCTCTCCTCCCAGTCCCACCTTCAGGGTGCCCCTCCCATTTCCTTCTCTTGTTCTTCTCAGAGAAGAGCCCCCAAGGGGTATCAGCCCACCCTGGCACCTCAAGTCGCAGTAGGACAAAGTACCTCCTCTCTTACTGGAGCCTGAGAAGACAACCCAACTACGGGAAAGGGATCCAGTGGCAGATAACAGAGGCTAAGAGGGCTTCTGCTTCCTTTATTAGGGGACACATATGTTGATCATGCTGCACATCTGCTACATATGTAGGGAGTCTAGGTCCATTACCCACATGCTCTTTGGTGGTTTAGTCTCTGTGAGCCCCCTGGGTCAGGGTTATTTGACTCTGTAGGTCCTCTTGTGGTATCTTGACCCCTCCAGCTTTCTCTGTCCTTCCTCCCAATCTTCCGCAGGACTCCCAGAGCTTGTCATATTGTTTGGTTGTGGGTCTCTGCATCTATTTCCATCAGCTGCTGTGTGGAATCTCTCAGAATACAGTTATGCTAGTCTCATGTCTACAAGCATAGCAGAGTATTATTAATAGTGACAAGGGTTGGCTCTTTCCCATGGTGTGGGTTCCAAGATGGGCCAGTCATTTGTTTGCCATTCCCTCAATCTCTGTTCCATTTTTTATTCCTACACTTCTTGTAGGCAAGCCAAATTTTAGGTCAAAGGTTTTATGTGTGGGTTGGTATCCTGCTCCCTCTACTGTGAGTTCCACTTGGCTACAGGACACGGCAACTTCAGGCCCCTTAACCCCCTCTTCTAGGAGTCTCAGGTAGGATCACCCTCCCCACAGAACCCTGGGAGCCTCCCCTGTCCCAGAGATCCCCTTCCTCAATGTCCTTTCTCTCTCTCCTGGTCACCTATCCATACATCTCCCTTTCCACAAACCTGATCCCCAACCCCATTACACTCCCCAAGTCCTCTCCTACCTAGTTCACTCCCTCCATCTACTTTAGTTGTTTATTGTTTGTTTGTTTTTGTTTTGTTTTTAATTACCTGTTCTGAGTGAGATTCAAGCACCTTCCCTTGGGCTCTTCTTGGCTTCTTTGGGTCTGTGGATTGTAGTATGGATCTCCTGTACTGGATGGATAATATCCACTTGAAAGTAAGTACATACCAAGGATGTATTTCTGGGTCTGGGTTACCTCACTCAGGATAATCTTTTCTACTTCCATCCATTTGCCTGCCAATTACATGATGGGTTTGTTTTTAATAGCTGGGTAGTATTTCACTGTGTAAATGTACCACGATTTCTTTATCCATTTTTCAGTTGAAGGACATCCAAGCTATTTTCCATTGCTGGCTCTTATGAATAGTGTTGGAGATATCTGGGATGAAAGGCCCATACCTAAACACAATGAAGGCAATACACAGCAATTCAATAGTCAACATAAAATGAAACGAAAAGAAACTTTAATCAGTTACTCAAATCAGGGACAAGACAAGGCTGCCCACTATCCTCATAGCTATCCAAAACAGTATGTAAATTTCTAGCTGGAGAAATAAGATAACTAAAGGAGATCAAAGGACACAAATTGGAAAGGAATAATTCAAAGTATTGCTGTCTGCAGATTATATGATAATATACGTAAGTGACTAAAAAAGAAAGAAAGAAAGAAAGAAAGAAAGAAAGAAAGAAAGAAAAAGAAATTCTATCTGGGAACTACTAAAGCTGGTAAACACCTTCAGCCAGATACAAAATTAACTTTAAAAACAACCAGTAGCCCTTCTTTATAAAAACAATAGACAGGCTAAGAAAGAAATTAGGGAAACAACACCCTTCACAATAGCCATAAATAATATAAAATATCTCAGTGTAACTCTAACCAAGCAAATGAAAGACCTGTATTACCAAAAACTCAAGTCTCTGAAAAAAAGAAATTGATGACAATATCAGATGATAGAACAATCTTCCATGTTCATGGATTGGTAGGATTAACGTAGTAAAAATTGCCATTTTACCAAAGCAATCTACAGATTAAATGGAATTCACATCAAAATTCTAACATAATTATTTAAAGACCTGGAAAGAACAGTTCTCGACTTCATATGGAAAAAAATAAGAATCCCAGAATAGCTAAAACAGTCCTGTACAATAAAAGAATTTTTGGTGGTATCAACCATCCCTGATTTTAAGCGGTCCTACAAAGTAATAAAATATGCACGGTATTGGCATAAAAATAGAAAAGTAGATCAGTGAAATATAATTGGATATCTTGAAATAAACCCACACATTTATGAACACTTGCATTTGGACAAAGAAACTCAATCCACACAATGAGGAAGTATTTCCAACAGAGGGTGCTGGTTTAACTGGATGCTTGCATGTAGAAGAATGCAAACAGATTCTTATTTATCACTCTGCACAAAACTCAAATTTAAGAGGATAAAAGACCTAAACATAAATCCTGAAACATTAAATCTAATAGCAAAAAAAAATTGGAGAATAGCCTTGAAGTCATTGGTACAGGAGAAAACTTTATGAACAGAACACCAAAAGCTCAGGCACTAAGATCAACAATTAACAAATGGGATCTCATGAAACTGAAAAGCTTCTGCAAGGCAAAGGATACTGTCAATAGGACAAAATGGTGGCCTACAGACTGGAAAAAAATCTTCACCAACTCGGTATCTGACAGAGGGCTAATATCCAAAATGTATAAAGAACTCAAGAAATTAAACACCAATAAACTAAATAACCCCATGAAAATGCGTTCTAGAGCTAAGCAGAGAAGTAACCAAGAAGCACTTAAAGTAATATTCGACATCCTTAGTCATCATGGAAATGGATATCTAAAGGTTCTGTGATTCCATCTTATACCCCTCAGAATGGCTAAGAAAAAAAAAAAATCCCCTCAAGTGACAGTGCATGCTGGTGAGGATATGGAGCAAGGAGTACACTTCTCCATTACTGGAGGGAGTGCAAAATTGTACAAGCACTGTGGAAATCAGTCTGGAGGTTTCTCAGAAAATTGGGAATAACTCCCAACACCCAGCTACACCACACCTGGGCAGACATCCCCAAAGTGCTTTTCTTTTAAATGGGTGATTTTGTACTTGTACCATAACATCAGAGCATATCGGAGGATGGGGCAGGAGTTTCCAATGAAGAGAGCTCTGGGTCAAGCCATGCTTGGTTGTATCCAGGAATTATGTGTTCATTATAGGTTGGTGAAATGTCAATTAAATATCAATTAGCTCCTCCCTTCCTTGACCCCATTACACTAGTGTTTGCTCATCCTCCTCTTCTTCCTCCTCCTTCTCTACTCTGTTTTTCTGTCTGAAAATATTTCTAAGCAGATTTTATTTTTTTTAAATCACACCTAGCTATTGCAAACAGACTTTTGTTTTGTTTTGCATTTATTTACAATAGTATCTATAACAAAAATAGATTTGCTTTTAAGGCTTAATAACTTGCCACACACTAGAGCAAGTGTGTAGTGTGCCTTAGCTCATGTAACCCTCTGAAAACAGATGGAGCATGCCATCATGGCTAGTTTAGAAGGAGCTTGTCTTTCCTAGGGTCAAACAGCCGACAAGTGGTCTATTGCACACACTCTTGAATTGTTAAATTAGTTTCCATCCTCAGAAGAAAGCATAGATACCTATTATGGGCTCATTAAAATAGTCAAAGAGATTACCCCAAATTCTCAAAAAGTATCTTCGGGGATGCATCAGCCATAGCAGCTGCCTTGGTTCCGTTTTAGAAGCATCTGAAGAGTGCCACATAGCTTAGGGTGTAGATCATCTCTCGGTGTATGATGTTATTGCAAGTGTAACTTGGCTTCTGTCTCTCAGTAGACCTTACTCGTTATTGCTCCCCTGCCCTTCAATTTAGTAAAAGAAAATTGGACTCTACTGAGATTGATGGGCATGGGCATTTCCCTCTATCTGTGGAGGGAATGAGATGGACAACAATCTAAACCAGTAATGCCAACCAAAATTATTGAGGCTTCAGGAAAATGAAAGAAGTGCTTCCTTTCTGGAGAGCACAGAGACCTGTCCCAGATTTAGGTGTCAACAGAACTCAGTTTCTCACAGGAACTTTGTCCATATAGGGGAGGATATTCGACCTGGTAGTTAACATGCAGTTTGAACACCCATTCAAGATGCTGTCAGTTCTACAGGTTGATTTTATTTTTAATTTTTCTGCTCCCCAGAACTTGTTTTTCCTTTATCTGAATAGGAATCCTAGAATATTCCACCTAGCATAGCATAAGCCTTCCTCGAGCCTTGGTGAGTCCCTGAGAACAAAAGGGAAGTTTCATATTTTCTCCTTAAACACAACCTCTGTGCTCTGGCATCTCCAAGTGATATCTGACATTGCAGTTTTAATTTTTCCAAGAATCCCGGTACACTCTGGCCCCAAATTTCTTTCTTTCTCTCCTAACCTGTTTTTTGTTTGTTTGTTTGTTTGCTTTTGGTTTTTTATTGTTTGTTTGTTTTGGTTTTGGTTTTTTTTTTTTTTGACTAAGCAGAATCATTAGCTTTTTTTTTTCAGAGAGCAGTTTTTAAAATCTTAAATCAGTGTTTCAACAATTGTAAGTTTGTTTCAGATCATCCATGGACTGTTAATATATGTGACATTAATAGAAAATTCTATGACTAAACATGTTTGTGAGTAAGTAGCTTCCAAAGAAGGCTGGGAAGATAGTTTTGAGGGTTCAGTTACATTGAGAAAACTTCTGTAATAATAAAAAAGCATGTCAAACAAGAAGCCATGGTATTACTTAATCTGAATAATGGGTATGGGGAATTGTTTTTAGTATTATGCATACTTTTCATATTTAGCATCTCTCATGTTTAGGACTCTTTACTTAATGATATTCATCACTTGTTTGCATTTTGAACCTTTAAGAAAGTACTGTAGCAGCTGGTGCTTTCTAGTTAGTTGACACTAACTAGAACACTCTTTGGTAGAATTTTGCCAGAACACTTGTTCTCTAGGGCATGCTTCATGAGGACCATCTTAGAAAACAAGAATCCTGGTGTTTCTGCTTATCTTTCTGTCTTCTGTTAGATAGCCCTGCAGTTATAAAGCTGGGTACCATCATATCAGAAGATTCTCTGCTGAATGTTAGTTTGGTTTCCTACCAGAGTTAGTACTTGCCATGCATGGCTTCCTTTTTCACTCGCACTCAGACCTAGTTGCTTTCTGAGCACTCTTGTTTGCATTTATTTCCTGAGATAAAATGACTGGCATGCCTAAAGTTCAAGGTGAATGATACATCTTGGCTCTACTTCTTTCTTCTCTGCAGATACTTTGTAAATCCTGAACTAAGGTTTAAGACCTTCATACATACTAACATTTTTCCAGGAAAGATGTTTTATAACCTGATCATATTTCAAGCATATAGAATCCATAATAAACCTAGGCTTCAAAAACAAGAGATAATTATATTCTTATGGAGACACTATATTTTCCTTATATGTAATGAAAGCATATTAGACAATAACTAAAACATCTAAAAGACATTTCCCAAGGAAATATTTCTTCCAATTAAGCAATAAGGATTAGTGAAATCTTCTCAATTGTATATTAGGAAATTGGGAAGTATATTACAAGAAGTAAACAAAGTAGCTATTAATACCTATAACCCAAAGCTCAAATGTCAATACCCAGAGAAAGTTTCAAACTAAATGCAATGAGTTCAATAGGAGGACAGGGTCTTAGAATCACTTCTATCACTTCTACTGCTTAATATACATACATATATATATATATATATATATATATATATATATATCTACACATATACATACATACACACACACACATATATATATCAAATTTATTGTTTTAAAACAAGTTATCAAAAATGTTTTTAGTATTGATAAATAAAAATTGATAGTCACTTATTGCAGTTTCTTAAGGTTATGAAGTTGGGGGTTCCAAGATGGTAGCAACCAGCGTACACTTTATCTGAGAGGTACAGGATCCGAAAATCTGAAATTGGTGAGTAGAGGGGGAGCTGAAGCCAGAATATCCACATTGAGGCTTCCTTGGCATGAGCAGACGACCCCAGAGCTGGGAGAGTTTGGATCCAGGCCACCAGTGGACATCTTGGGGACTGAGAGTGGGGAATATTCAACCTCCTCCACTTCCCCTTTCCCCAGCTTCACAAGGCAGCAGTGGCCTCTGCTCCAAGCACTGAGACTTCTTGTCTGAGACTGCAATGATTGCCCCAAACACAGGCCTCCACACTTAGTGACTGAAACAGTATAAGTGAGCCTCCCAGAGCTGCTGCTCCGGGGGAACTTTAGCTAGTACAAGCAGGAGCTTCTGTAAGCTCTGTGACTGAGGCTACAGAGGCATACCTGCCCAGCAACCACACACTGGACATCACTGAGCTGATGGATCTCCCGCATTCCATTTGCCCCTGTGGGCCCAAATCTGAGAATAGAGAAAGGAGGACCCCTGTGCTTTCTACTTAGGCCTGGGGGCAAGTGAGTGCTGGGAGAGATGCAGAACCAGGGTCCTTCTACATTAGCAGTCAGACATCTGATCCCTCCCACCTACACTCTTACTGTGGGAAACATAGGGATCCTTGGGACAACTTTATCAACATTGAAGCCCCTGCCCTGTGGGTTTCCCAGTGGAGTCCAGACAAACAGTCTTGAAGCGCAGAAAGATCTGAACACCAGGAGGATCGTAAAACAGGCCTGTAGACCACTTAATTACTCAGTGCACCAGTGCATGCACATTGCGGCTGCAAACAGCACCAGCACCCATACTTCCTGTCCCTCAATGCACAATGCCGCACACACGCCCACTCCTGTGCATATGCACCAGCGACTTCACTCCCTTAGCTACAGCTGAAACACCAACATCCACCCTCAAACCAGTGGACCTCTCTCATCTTCCTGAAGAATGTTCCAGACACCAGAGACAGATGGACCTAGTCTGAAGTACAGACTCCTGGAACAAAGAGCAAAGGTTACAGATAAACAGATGGCTAAAACACCCAACAAAAATCAGGACATCACAGCTTCAACAGCAACCCCCCCCCCAAATAAATGAATATTGTAATTCATCAGAAACACAGGAAGATGATTTTAAAGCTATACTTATCCAGTTGTTAGATGCACATAAAGAGGAAATGAACAAAGCTCTCAAAGAAACACAGGCAAATACAGTCAAACAAATAGAGGTATAAGTAGAAGCACAAGTAGAAGCAAATTTAGTGGCATAGAGAGAGGAAGCAAAAAAATGGAGCATAAATGGAGGCCATCATGGAGAGATACAGGAATCCACATTCAAACAGATGAAGGAAATCGTGTAAGACATGAAAACAGAATTAGAATCAATAAAGAAAACACAGACAGAGAAAACCTTGGAGATGGAGAACTTGGAGAAAAGATCAGGAACCACAAAGGTGAGCATCACCAACACAATAGAAGAGATGGAAGGGATAGTCTCAGGTACAGAAGAAACAATTGCAGAAATGGATACATCTCTGGAAGTAAAAATAAAACTGGAAAAGTTCCAAACAAAACACATCCAAGAAATCAAGAATGCCATGAAAAAACGAAATCTAAGAATAATAGAAATAGACAAAAAAGAAGATTACAGGTTCCAAGGTCCAGAAAATATTTTCAAGAAAATTATCTAAGGAAAATTTCACAACTTAAAGAAATAGATGTTCATAAACATACAAGAAGCTTACAGAACACCAGATAGACTAGAGCAGAAAAGAAATCCTCACATCACATCATAGTCAAAACACTAAATTTACAGAACAAAGAAAATATATTAAAAGGAGCAAAGGAAGAGGCCAAGTAACATATAAAGGTAGGCCTATCAGAATCACACCAGATTTCTTAACAGAAACTATGAAAGTCAGAAGGGCCTGGGCAGATATCATGCAGACTCTAACAGACAACAGATGCCAACCCAGACTATATACCTAGCAAAGCTTTCAATCAACATAGATGAAGAAAACAAAATATTCTATGACAAAACTAAAGTTAATATCTACACAGCAACCCAACCCTATGGAATATACTAGAAGGAAAACTCCAATCCAATGAAATCAGCTACAGCCAAGAAAAAACAGGATATAGATAACTTCACAACAAAAAATTAAACTTATTAAAACACAGCAATACCACCAACTCCATTATAAAAGGACTTCCATTCATTGATGACTATTATTTATCAACATCAACAGAGTCAATTCTCCAATAAAAGAAGACTCAGACTAACAGAATGGTTGCAGAAACAGGATCCAACATGCTGCTGCATCCAAGAAACACACCTCTGCAACAAAGATAAATACTACCTAAGAGTAAGGGGCTAGAAAAAAGTTTTTTCAAGCAAAACAAGACCAAGACAACAAGCTGAGGTAGCTATCCTAATATCTAATAAAATAGACTCTTAACCAAAATTCATCAAAAAAGATGAGGAGGGGCATTTAATTCTCATCAAAGGAAAAATCCCTGAGAAAGACATCCAAATCCTGAACATCTATGCCCCACATACAAGAGCCCCTACATTTGTAAATGAAACATTATTAAAGCTTAAATCACACATGGATCCCAACATTTTTATTTTTATTTTTATTTTTTTTATTTTTTCTCAATGCAGTTTATTCAGGAACCTTGAACAATCATCTGACCCTGGGGAAAGCCAGCCCACAGCTTAAATAGCCTCTGGGTAGCCAACCTCAGCATGCCACGTGGGCAATGCAGATAGGTCCACATACATGGAAGCAAGCCAGATCCTCAGCCTTAGCCAAATGTGGAATTGTTCGTGACAGAGAGCACTCACCATCGGGAAGGTGGAAGGCGGAAACCAGCTCCATCTTTAAGGCATAGCATTCCGCAGCTCTCTACAGTTCCCCCTTTTTGTTTTAGACGCATCAGGCAAGAATAGAGGTCTGATCTCTGATATTAGAAATAAATTGGGACTTTGTGCCGATGTTCATTTAGGTGTCATCCACCCAAAGAGCATCAGACCCGTCCAATACCTTTTTCTCAGAGGCGGGACCTGGGGTATCAACCCGCATGCAATCAGACATTCTCTTCTCTGGGTCCAAAGTGGCTGACCCTGAGTGCAGTGCTTAGCCTTGCATCCTGAGCATAACATTTTAGCTTTTTATAGTAGCCAACCATGCTTGGGGAGACTATCCTGCTTCAATGGCTGTAAAGGACTGAATGATCATGGCTGCATTACGCTGTTGTGGGACTCTAATCTTGCATATATACCACAGGCAAACCAAGGAGACCAACACCAGAAGGCCTGCTAACGCTCCCATGCCCGCCCATTCCTTCAGATGATTCATGGTTGCAGCAATCCATGATGATAATCCTGTGGCTAGTCCTGCGTCCACTCTGGTAGAATTTACCGTGACAATGGCCACTCTCAGCTGCTCCATCGTAGTATCGAATTCTCCAGTCCAATTACCTAAAATATATCTAAACAATTGTTTAGACAGATTTGCAGCACAAGATCCCAACATCTTAATAATGGAAGACTTCAACACTCCACTCTCACCAAGGGCCAGATCATCTAGACAGAGCTAAATAGGAAAATAATGACACTTACAGAGGTCCTAAATCAAATGGACCTAATAGATGTAGACAGAACCTTTCACCCAAACTCAAGAGTATACCTTCTTTTCAGCTCCTCATGGAACCTTCTCAAAAATTGACCATATATTTGGGGACAAAGAAAGCCTCAACAGGTAAAAGAAGATCAAAATAATCCCTTTTATCCTATCAGACCACTGTGACCTAAAACTAGACCTCAACAACAGAAATAACAACAACAACAACAAAAAAAAAATACCCTGCATACTCATGGGGACTAAACAACTCTCTACTCAATGACAGCTCAGGTCAATTAGGAAATAAAAAAAAAATGAATTGGAGGCTTCCTAAAATTCAATGACAATGAAGGCATACCTTACCTAAATGAATGAGATACAATGAAAGTAGTACTAAGAGGAAAGTTCATAGCACCAAGTGCCTCCAGAAAGAATATAGAGACATTCCATAAAAGCAATTTAATGGCACATGTAAAAGCCCTAGGAAAAAAAGAACAGACACACCCAAGAGGAGTAGACATTTGGAAATAATCAAACTCAGAGCCTAAATCAATGAGTTAGAAACAAATGAAACAGTTCAAAGAATCAATGAAACTAAATGCTGGTTCTTTGAGAAAATCAAGGTAGACATACCCTTAACCAATCTAAAAGGCAGATAGACACTATCCAAATAAGCAAAACCAGAAATGATAAGGGGGACATAACTACAGACACTGAGGAAATCTAAACATTCATTAGATCTTACTACAAAAGCCTATATGTCATAAAATTTGAAAATCTAAATGAAATGGAAAATTTTCATGATAGATTCCATCTACCAAAATTAAATAGAGATCAGGTAAATAGATTGAATTGTCCTATATCCCCCAAGGAAATAGAGCAGTCATCAAAAGTCTCCCTCCAAAAATGCCCAGGACCACATGGTTTCAGTACAGAATTCTACCAGACCTTCAAAGAAGATATAACCCCAATTATCTTCAAACTCTCCCACAAAATAAAAACAGAAGGAACACTACCAAACTCATTCTATGTGGCCACAGTCACCTTGATACATAAACAACACAAAAACCCAACAACAAAAGGAACTTCAGACCTATCTCTCTCCAGCAATAAACCCACACACCACATAATACTTAAATTTTGATGAAGAAGCCAAAACAATACAATGGAAAAAAGATAGCATCTTCAGCAAATGGTGCTGGTCTAACTGGATGCCTACATGTAGAAAAAAAGCAAATAGATCCATATTTATCACCCTGCACAAAAGTAAAGTCCAAGTGGATCAAAGACCTCAACATAAAACTAGATACACTAAACTTCTTAGAAGAGAAAGTAGGGAAGAACCTTGAACTGACAACTTACTGAACAGAACGCAGCACATACTCTAAGATCAACAATCAGTAATTGGGGCCTCATGAAACTGAAAAGCTTCTGTAAAGGAAAAAACATTGTCATCCAAACAAAATGACAGCTTACAGTCTGGGAAAGATCTTCACCAACCCTGTATCTGACAGAGGGCTAACATCCAGAATATATAAATAACTCAAGAAGTTAAACACTAACAAATCAAGTAACCCAATTTAAAAAGTGGAGTACAAAGCTAAACTGAGAATTATTTATAGAGGAATATCAAATGGCAGAGAAGCACTTATAGAAATGCTCAACATCCCTAGTTATCAGGGAAATGCAAATAAAAATGTCCCTTAGATTTCACCTAACACTTATCAGAAGGGATCAGATAGAAACTAAAGTGGGGCAGAAGTGGAGAAAAGGGAAAACCTTTTCCATCACTGGTGGGACTATAAACTTATACAACCACTTTGGCAATCAATCTGCTGCTTTCTCAATTAGGAATAGTGCTTCATCGAGATTCAGCTATACAACTCTTAGGCATATATCTAAAAAATGCTCAAGTATACAACAAAGACAATTTCTCAACCCTGTTCATAGCAACTTTATTTTTTATAGTCAGAATCTGGAAACAAACTATATGTCCCTCAACTGAGGATTGCATACAGAGATTGTGATACATTTACACAATGGAATACCACTCAACAATTAAAAAAAAAAAAGGAAACCATAAAATTTGCAGGCAAATTGTAGGAACTAGAAAACATCATCCTGAGTTAGTTATCCCAGATGCAGAAAGACATACAAGGTATATACTCACTTACAAGTGAATATTAGACATATAATATAGAATAAACATACTAAAATCTTTACACCTAAAGAAACTAAGCAAGGAGGAGGAAGTACCCTGGGTAAGATGATCAATCCTCATGAAGTAAACCAAAGGTGATAGACATCAGAAAAGGGAGAAAATAGGGAACATGCCAGGAGCCTACCACAAAGGGCCGTTGAAAGACTTTACCCAGGAGGTATCGAAGGAGATGCTGAGACTCATAGCCAAACTTTGGGCAGAGTGCAGGGAATCTTATGAAAGAATGAGGAGATAGGAAGACCTGGAAAGGACAGGAGCTCCACAAGGAGAGTAACAGATCAAAAAAAAAAAATCTGTGCACAAAGGTCTTTTTTTGAGACTGATACTCCAGCCAAGGTTCATTTGTGGAGATCACCTAGAACCCCTAGAAGCCCTGCACAGATGTAGCCCATGGCAGCTCACTATCCAAGGAGGTACTCTAGTAAGGGGACAGGGACTGTCTCTGACATGCACTCAGTGACTGGCTCTTTGATCACCTCCCCCTGATGGGGATGCAGCCTTACCAGGTCACAGAGGAAAACAATGCAACTAGTCTTGATGATACTTGATAGGCTTGGGTCAGAGGGAAGGGGAGGAAGACCACCCTTATCAGTGGATTTGGGCAGGGGCATGGGAGGAGATGAGGAAAGCAGGTTGCAGTTGAGAGGGAATGAGGGAGGGGGCTAGAGCAGGAATACAAAGTGAATGAACTATAATTTATAAAAATATAAATAATTTTTCTTTTTTAAAATTTTTTATTAATTACACTTTATTCATTTTGTATCCCCCCATAAGCCCCTCCCTCCTCCCCTCCCTCTTCCCCTCCCGATCCCACCCTCCCTCCCCTTTCTGCATGCATACCACTCTCCAAGTCCACTGATAGGGGAGGTTCTTCTCTCCTTTCTGATCTTAGTCTATCAGTTCTCATCAAAAGTGGATGCATTGTCCTCTACTGTGGCCTGGTAAGGCTGCTCCCCCCTCAGGGGGAGGTGATCAAAGAGCAGGCCAATCAGATTGTGTCAGAGGCAGTCCCTCTTCCCATTACTATGGAACCCACTTGGACACTGTGAAAAAAAAATTGAAGTTGGATGGCTGTTTGATAAAGTAATGGCACTGAAGATGTCTGTTGTAAAAAGCAGGGTTATAAAAAAAAAAACTTTTGTAAAATATCTCTGCTCTTCAGTTCTTTTCAACGAAATGCTCCTGTGAATGGATACCTGGTTAAGAGTATGTAAGAGTATGAAAACACATTGGCTATTCAGTAGAATGTTTGGAAAACCAGACATTATGTCATGTGTATTCTAGACAAAAAGACCTCTATATCAGTCACCAAGTCAATTAAATCCTGATCTTCTACACTCACAAATGCACATAGGACAGCTTGATAGTAGTGATCCATGTCTATTGTCTCCACAAATGGACATCTTGCTGATTAGTTTTATTAGGGGTGAATGCAATCTGTTTTTGTGTGCAATTCAACGAACCCATGTTCACGATGAGTTAAAAGGAGACAAAACATGTTTTGCAAACTTTCATTCATTCCTTCCACTGCTAGGAATTATGCTTATAATTTCAGCGATAGTCACTGCTAAGACCATTGTGAACCTCTGCTTCCAGTAGGGAGCAACTGACACCTGAGCACATGGTCACTGTCTGGGTACTAGTAGAACTAGTGAAAATAACTCTGGTAGGATGTAGATGACCATCTTCCATCTGTGAATAATATATGAAACACAAGATATGCTTCCATTCCTAAACTAAGTAGAGAGAAGAGGTCAAATGTCTGTGTGTGTCTGTATGTGTGCGTATGTGTGTGTGTTTGTATGTTATCCTTATCTTGCCTAATGTTAAGCTGGGATGTCACCACTTATAGATAGAGTGTAATTGGAACAATTCACATATAACCAAGGGTAAGATAGTATGTTTTATATAAGTGATATTGCAGGGCAAGGAAGGGCTACTCTCCTGTAGAAAATATAATTCAGTTTTTTAGAGAACATGATAATTCCTGAAAAATAGTATTGTGGTTTGGATATGCATTTTCCTGTGAAAGAATTAAAAAAGATACAGAAACTTGGTCTCTGATGCACACAGTCCTCAGAGGTGAGGCTTTTGGAAAGTGACTGAATAGAAATTGTTCTGCCTTCAGTAGTAGATTCATTTACTAATGATTTCTAAGTTTATGGAGAACATTGTTCAAAGGTGGATCTTGGAAATTGATGCACTGATAGAGGATACGTCTTTGAATAGTTTTGTTGTTATTGTTTTTATTTTTGTGATTCTCCCTTGCCTATCTTGGCTATCATAACAAATATTCTTATGTCACTGTGATGCTTAATATTGATTATCAGTTGAAAGGATCTAAAATGGCTGATGAGACAGTCTTCTCAGCACACCTGTATAAAGATTGTCTTGCTTATGTTATTTATAGAATGAAGAAGACCCACTTTAAGTGTGAATGTAACTTTCTCAGATGCTGCTCAGTTACAGGAAGTTCTGAAAAAAAAGTCTCTTTTATTTTTTTTTCTGCTTGTCTTGATCATATAGTTCATCTGCCTTCCTCATTGGCTTCCTCCACTGCCTTTACCATTCTTCACAGACTCTGGCGTCCTTCTTCCTTAGTGTTCCAGGACGTAGCACAGATTGGTGGCTCTTGCTGGCATTCCAGTTTGATAATGGGTCTGCTAAGTTTCCCAATTTCATTGATTAATCATCCACTGGGTTCTTCTGGCTACTCAGTCTCTCCAGGGTTCAGACAGCCATTGCCAGAATACCCATCCCACACTGTGTGAGGCAACCTAATAAATCATCTTTTGATACATATTCATTTGTGGATTTGGTTCTCAAAAAAACCTTAATGAATACAGTAATGATGTTTTCCTTTACTGTGGTGGTGCAACTACACAGCCAGCCAGCCATGGATTGAAAACTCAAAAATTCTGCACCAAATATATTCATCTTTTTTATTTCCAGTCATTTTTTCTCAGATATTTTCTAGCAATTGGAAGTAGGAGATGGATAAGCATCTCAGTCTTGATGAAGATATGTGGCAGAATTTTCATCCATTCTGGAATAAATATGAGAATGGTAGAAGAGTGAGGGAGTTTATTTTTCTTTTCAACCTGACCTCAGAAAACAAGATTTGCTCATGTTACCCTGTTTCTACAAAGAGATCCACAGATGACTCTCAGTGAAATTTGCTGACCGACTTTACATCCTCTGTTGTCTGCTACTTTATTTCTCCTTACATTTTAATCACACCAACTCTGTAGTCAAGGGAACTGGGCCTAGGATATATTAACCCAGATTCAATTTAGTAGATTTTAGTAGAAAGTGGCAGGTATCTGTTTTAAAAAAAGTCTCAGAGCTTTAGAAAACGCAAGTGAGGATTGCTAAAATGTTTTTGGGTGTGAGTCTAGTTTCATTACTCCATTATACATTTTGTTTGTGTTTATGTATGTGAAGGCACATATGTGTACATGCACATGCATGTGGGAATGTGTAGTGCATCGGGTGATGTTAAGATATCTTCCTTAATTGCTTCTCCACCTTACTTTTGAGACAAGATCTCTCATTGATTTATTTAGGCTAGATGGCTTACTTGCTCCTGGATACCTGCCTGTCTCCCCAGCATTGGGATTATGGAAATGCACTACCATACCCGATGTTTTATGTAGGTCAGGAAGATTTATACCCACGTTCTCATGCCTGTCCGGTAAGTACTTCACTGACTGACTCACCTTCCCAACCCCTCTAGCACACATTTTATCTTTACTTCAAATTCCTCGCAGACATAGAGTCCAAGTTGAGTTGAGTAGGTACTGCTTATAAGTCAAATCTGAGTTGGAATATGGATCCTTTGAAAACAAAACTTTGTTTGAGCATAGTCCATTGTATGTTGTTCAAGGATACTTTCATAGCATAGGTAGATCTGATAGACGGTTATGGAGACTATGTGGTCCAGTCTATTGAGGATAGCAGTGAATCTTTGTCTCAACAGAGACATAAAATCTGGTGTTGATGAAAGGCTCCATGGCACTGTAGATGCTGGGCTTTCATTACAATATCTATTCACTATAGTTTTTTTTTTTGTTTTGTTATTTTTTTCCTTTTAAGTTTGAGTGAATTTACTCAGAAAATTTTATTTATTTTTATTTTTTTTGCTTTTTTTAATTTTCTTTTTTCTTTTTTTTAAATTTTATTTTTTCTTATCAGTTACATTTTATTAACTCTGTATCCCAGCCGTATCCCGATCCCTCATTCCCTCCCAGTCCCTCCCTCCCTCCCTCATCTCCACTGTGCCCCTTTCCAAGTCCACTGATAGGGGGGACCTCCTCCCCGTTCATCTGATCTTATTTTATCAGCTATCTTCAGGACTGCCTGCAAAGCCCTCCTCTGTGGCCTAACAGGACTGCTCCTCCCTTGGGGGGTGGGGAGCCAGTCATTAAGTTCCTGTTAGAAATAGTCCTTGTTCCCCTCACTTTGGGAAACCAATTGGTTACTGAGCTACCACAGGCTACCTCTGAGCAGAGGTTCTAGGTTATATCCATACATGGTCCTTGGTTGAATGTCAGTCTCAGAAAAGACCCTGTGCCCAGATATATTTGGTCCTTGTGGAGCCCCTATCCTTTCTGTATCAGACTAACTCCCAATCTTTCTTATGATTTCCTGTACTCTGCCAAAGGTTTGGTCATGAGTCTCTGCTTTGAAAACACTGCTAGTTAGAGTCTTTCAGATGCACTCAGTAGACTCCTGTCATACGTTCAATGCACATCCCATCTGTCTTTCTAAAGGAGGATTGATTATCATACCCCATGTCTGCTCTCTTGATTATCTTTTTTAGGTGTATAGATTTCCTTATGTTCATCATATCTTATAGGTCTATATAAGTGAGTATATACCGTGTTTGTCTTTCTCCTTCTGGGATATTTCACTCAGAATGATCTTTTCTAGATCCCACCATTTGCCTGCAAATTTCATGATTTCCTCCTTTTTGATTGCTGAGTAATATTCCATTGTGTAGAAATACCACAATTTCTGTACCCATTCTTCCGTTGATGGACATCTGGGTTGTTTCCAGGTTCTGGCTATTACAAATAAAGCTGCTATAAACATGGTTGAGCAAGTATCCCTTTTGTGTACTTGAGCAAACTTTGAGTATATACCTAGCAGTGGTATAGCTGGGTCTTGAGGAAGCACTATTCCTAATTGTCTTAGAAAGCGCCAGATAGCTTTCCAGAGTGGTTGTACCAGTTTACATTTCCACCAGCAGTGGAGGAGGGTTCCCCTTTCTCCACAACCTCTCCAGCATGTGTTGTAACTTGAGTTTTTCATCTTGGCCATTCTGATGGGTGTAAGGTGATATCTCAGGGTCGTTTTGATTTTCATTTCCCTGATGGCTAATGAGGATGAGCATTTCTTTAAGTGTTTCTCTGCCATTCTATATTCCTCTCCAGAGAATTCTCTGTTTAGCTCTGTTACCCATTTTTTAATGGGATTACTTGGTTTGCTGCTTTTCAGCTTCTTTAGTTCTTTCTATATACTGGATATTAGTCCTCTGTCAGATAAAGGGTTAGTGAAGATCCTTTCCCAATCTGTAGGCAGTCGTTTTGTTTTGATGACGGTGTCCTTTGCTTTACAGAAGCTTTTCAGTTTCATGAGGTCCCATTTATTGATTGTTGCTCTTAGAGCCTGTGCTATTGGTGTTCTGTTCAGGAAGTTGTCTCCTGTGCCAATGAGTTCTAGGCTGTTCCCCACTTTTTTCCAATTGATTTACAGTATCTGGTTTTATGTTGAGGTCCTTGATCCACTTTGACTTTAGTTTTGTGCAGGGTGATAAATATGGATCTATTTTCATCTTTCTGCATGTAGACATCCAGTTGGTCCAGCACCATTTGTTGAAGATGCTGTCTTTTTTCCATTGAATAGATTTGGCTTCTTTGTCAAATATCAAGTATTCATAGGTGTGTGGGTTCCATTGATCCTCCTTTCTGTTTCTATGCCAATACCATGCAGTTTTTATTACTCTTGCCCTGTAATATAGCTTGAGATCAGGGATGGAAATACCTCCAGATGATCTGTTGTTGTACAGGATCATTTTGGAGATTCTGGGTTTTTTGTTTCTCCATATGAAGCTGAGAATCTTTTTTTTCAAGGTCTGTTAAGAATTGAGTTGGTATTTTGATGGGAATTGCATTGAATCTGTAGATTGCTTTTGGCAGAATGGCCATTTTCACAATGTTAATCCTACCAATCCATGAGCACGGGAGATCTTTCCATCTTCTGATATCTTCTTCGATTTCTTTCTTCAGAGACTTGAAGTTTTTCTCAAACAGGTCTTTCACTTGCTTGTTTAGAGTCACCCCAAGGTACTTTATGTTATTAGTGGCTATTGTGAAGGGTGTTGTTTCCCTAATTTCTTTCTCAGCCTTTTTGTCTTTGGTATACAGGAGGGCTTCTGATTTTTTTGAGTTGATTTGTATCCTGCCACTTTGCTGAAGGTGTTTATCAGCTGAAGGAGTTCTCTGCAAATAGTGACACTTTGACCTCTTCCTTCCCGATTTATATCCCCTTGATCTCCTTTAGTTGTCTTATTGCTCTGGCTAGGACTTCAAGTACTATGTTGAAGAGATATGGAGACAATGGGCAGCCTTGTCTTGTCCCTGATTTCAGTGGGATTGATTTAAGTTTCTCTCCATTGAGTTTGATGTTAGCTATAGGCTTGTTGTATATTGCCTTTACTAACTTTAGGTATGTGCCTTGTATCCCTGATCTCTCCAAGACCTTAAACATGAATGGGTATTGGACTTTGTCAAATGCTTTTTTGGCATCTAAGGAGATGATCATGTGGTTTTTCTCCTTCAGTTTGTTTATGTGGTGGATTACATTGATGGGTTTCCGTATGTTGAACCACCCTTGCATGCCTGGGATGAAGCCTACTTGGTCATGGTGGATGATATCTTCGATATGTTCTTGGATTCGGTTTGCAAGTATTTTATTGAGTATTTTTGCGTCGATGTTCAAAAGAGAGATAGGTCTGAAGTTCTCTTTTTTTGTTGGATCTTTATGTGGTTTAGGTATCAAGGTGACTGTGGCTTCATAGAATGAGTTTGGTAGTGTTCCTTCTGTTTCTATTTTGTGGAATAGTTTGAGGAGAATTGGAGTTAGCACTTCCTTGAAGGTCTTGTAGAATTCTTAGCTGAAGCCATCTGGCCCAGGGCTTTTTTTGGAGGGGATACTGTTAATGACTGCTTCAATTTCCTTAGAAGATATAGGGCTATTCAGTCTTTCTACCTGGTCTTGACTTAGTTTTGGTAGATGGAATCTGTCAAGAAAATTATCCATTTCATTTAGATTTTCAAATTTTGTGGCATATAGGCTTTTGTAGTATGATCTAATAATTGTTTGGATTTCCTCAGTGTCTGTGGTTATGTCCCCATTTTCATTTCTGATTTTGCTGATTTGGATAGTTTCTCTCTGCTTTTTAGTTAGTTTGGCCAAGGGTTTGTCTATCTTGTTGATTTTCTCAAAGAACCAGCTTTTTGTTTCATTGATTCTTTGGATAGTTTTCTTTGTTTCTAATTGTTTGAAAGAAAACAAAGACAGAGAAAGCACTAAAGCTTGAGAAATTAGAGAAAAGATCAAGAACTATAAAGGTAAGCATCACCAACACAATACAAGAGATGGAAGAGAGAATCTCATGCACTGGAGATACAATTACAGAAATTGATACAGCGCTCAAAGAAAAAATAAAATCAGAAAAGTCCCAAACACAAAACATCCAAGAAATCAAGGAAAGAGAAAAGCTAAGAATAATAGGAACAGACAGAAAAGAAGATTCCAGGCTCCTAGGTCCAGAAAAGTCCTTTCAAAAAAATCAGATGAAAATTTTCCCAACATAAAGAGATGTCCTTAAATATACAAGAGGCTTACAGAACACCAAATATACTAGACCAGAAAAGAAACTCCTCACCACTAAATTTATTCAAAACACTAAATCAAGAGAACAAAGGAAAAAAAAATTAAAAGCAGCAAGGGAAAAAGGCCAAGTAACAAACAGAAGTAGATCCATCAGAATCACACAAGACTTCTCAACAGAAACCATGAAAGTCAGGAGGGCCTGGGAATATGTCATAAAGAATCTAAGAGAACACAGATGTCCAACCAGACTACTATGCCCACAAAGCTTTCAATCAACATAGGTGGAGAAAACAAAATATTCCATGAGAATACTAAACTTAAACAATATCTACACAGCAACCCATCCCTGCAGAATATACTAGAAGGAAAACTCCAATCTAACAAAATCAGCTACAGCCAAGAAAACGCAGTCATAGATAACCTCACAACAAAAATTCAAAAGAAAACAAGCTCACCAGCACACTATCACCACCAACTCCACAATAATAGGAACTAACATTCATTGGTTACTATTATCTATCAACATCAGTGGAATCAACTCTTCAATAAAAAGACACCTAGGAACAAAGTGGTAACGGAAACAGGATCCATCATTCTGCTCCATCCAAGAAACAGACCTTTGCAACAATGACAGACACTACCTCAGAGTAAAGGGTTAGAAAAAGAGTTTGCAAGCAAACAGACCCAGAAAACAAGATGGAGTTGCCTTCTAATATTGAATAAAATAGACTTTCAACCAAAATTAATAAAAAAAAAAAAAGATGAGGAAGGACACTACATTCTCATCATAGGAAAAAATCCACTGGGAGACTATCACAACCTTGAATATACATGCCCCAAATATAAGAGAACCTTCATTCATAAATGAAACTCAAATCACAGATTTATCCTAATACCTTAATAGTGGGAGAGTTAAACACTCGACTCATACTAAGGGACAGATTATCTAAAAAGAGGGGAAATAATGACATTTACAGAGGTCCTAAGTCAAATGGACCTAGTAGATGTTTATAGAACTTTTCACCAAACTCAAAAGTGTATAACTTCTCAGCATCCCATGGAACTTTCTACAAAATTTACCATCTAGTCAGAGACAAAGCAAGCCTTAACAGATACAACAAGATTAAAATAATCCTTTGTATCCTTTTAGACCACCATGGCCACTAGACCTCAACAACAACAGAATTAACAAAAAGCAAACATGTGTGGAAACTAAACAACTCTCTACTCAATGGCAGCTGGATCAAAGAAGAAATAAAAAAGGAAATTAGAGACTTCCCAAAATTCAATGAAAATGAAGGCACAACTTACCCAAACTTATGGGATACAATGAAAGCAGTGCTAAAAGGAAAGTTCATAGCACTAAGTGCCGCCAGAAAGTAGTTTGAGACCTCTCATACAAGCAACTTAATGGCACATCTGAAAACCCTAGGAAAAAAAAAGAACCAGACACATGGAAAAGGAGTAGACAGTTGGAAATAATCAAACTCAGAGCTGAAATCAGTGAGTTAGAAACAAAGAAAACAGTTCAAAGAATCAATGAAACCAAGAGCTGGTTCTTTGAGAAAATCAACAAAATAAACAAACCCTTAGCCAATATAACTAAAAGGAAGAGAAAAAACTATCCAAATCAGCAAAATCAGAAACAAAAAGGGGACATAATGACAAACACTGAGGAAATTCAAAGACACTGAGGAAATTCAAAGAATCATTAGGTTTAAATGCCTATATGAAACAAAATTTGAAAATCGAAATGGACAATATTCTTGATTTTCCCTTTATCAAAGCTAAACCAAGACCAGGTAAATAGATTAAATAGTCCTATGTCCCCAAAGAAATAGAAGCAGTCATCAAAATCTCCATGGGGGGGGGGGAGCCCAGGTCACATGGTTTCAGTGAAGAATTCTACCAGACTTTCAAAGAAGAGCTGATACCAATACTCTTCAAACTATTCCACAGAATAAAAACAGGAGGCCACAGGCACCTTGATACCTAAAGCACACAAAGACCCAACAAAAAGGAAAAAAAAATTCAACACCTATCTCTCTCATGAATATTGACACAAAAATACTTCATAATATACTTGCAAAATGAATCTAATAACACATTAAATATATCATTCACCATGACCAATATGCTTCACCCCAGGCATGCAGGGGTGGTGCAATATACGGAAATGTATCAATATAATCCACAGCATAAATAAACAGGAGGAAAAAAAATCCACATGATTATCTCCTTAGATGCTGAAAAAGCATTTGACAAAATCCAACACCCATTCATGTTTAAAGCTTTGGAGAGATCAGGGATACAAGGCACATACCTAAACATAATAAAGACAATATACAACAAGCCCATAGCCAACATCAAACTAAATGGAGAGAAACTTAAATCAATCACACTGAAATCAGGGACAAGGCAAGGATGTACACTCTCTCTTTATCTCTTCAACATAGTACTTTAAGTCCTAGCTAGAGCCATAAGAAAATTAAAAGAGATCAAGGGAGTACAAGTTGGAAAAGAAGAAGTCAAAGTATCACTATTTGCAGATGATATGATAGTATACATGAGTGACTCCAAAAATTCTAAAAGAGGACTCATTCAGCTGATAAACCCCTTCAGCAAAGTGACTGGATAAAAATTAACACAAAAAATTAGTAGCCCTTTTCGGATAAAAAAAAAAGACTGAGAATAAAATTAAGGAAACAACACACTTTCCAATAGCCACAAATAATATAAAGTACCTTGGTGAGATTCAAACCAAGCATGTAAAAGACTTCTGTGAAAAAAAACTTCAAGTCTTCTGAGAAAGAAATTGAAGAAGATATCAGAAAATGGAAAGATCTCCCAGGCTCATGAATTGGTAGGATTAACATAGTTAAAATGGCTATAATGCCAAAAGCAATCACAGATTCAGTGCAATTGCCATCAAAATACCAGCACAATTCTTTACAGAACTTGAAAGAACAATTTTCAATTTCATATGGGAAAACAAAACAAAACAACAACAACAACAAAAACAGAATTGAAAAGACAATTCTGTATATACAAATCTGTATATTAACAGATTTCTGGAGGTAGCTCCATACCTGATCTCAAGCTGTACTACAGAGGAATATCGAATGGCAGAGAAACTCTTTAAGAAATTCTCAACATCCTTAGTCATTAGGGAAATGCAAATCAAAATGGCCCTGAGATTTCACCTTACACCCATAAGAATAGCTAGGATAAAAAATTCAATTGACTCTTGTCCTGTTCCCTGTTTTCTCTCTCCTCCAATATTCATCCTTTATGCCTTTCTGAATGGGGAATGAGCATCTTAGCCAGAGTCTTCCTTCTTGATTAGCTTCTTTAGGTGTACAGAGTTTAATGTTTATTCTATATTATATGTCTAATATTCACTTATGAGTGAGCTTATACCCTGTGTGTCTTTCTGCTTCTGGGATACATCACTCAGGATTATCTTTTCTAGTTTCCACCATTTAACAGTAAATTTCATGATTTCCTTTTTTTTTATTGCTGAGTAATATTCCATTGTGTAGCCTACCACAGAGGGTCTCTGAAAGGCTCTACCCTGCAGGGTATCAAGGCAGATGCTGAGACTCATAGCTAAATTTTGGGCAGAGTGCAGGGAATCTTATAAAAGAAGTGGGAGATAGTAAGACCTGGAGAGGACAGAAGCTCCACAAGGACAGCAACACAGATCCAAAAAGTCTGGGCACAAGGGTCTTTTTTGAAACTGATACTCCAGCCAAGGACCATTCATGGAGATGGCCTGGAACCCCTGCACAGAAGTAGCCTATGGTAGTTCGTGTTCAAGTGGCCTCCATAGTAATGGGAACAGGGACTGTCTCTGACATGAACTCAGTGGCAAGATCTTTGATCACCTCCCCCTGAGGGGGGATCAGCCTTACTAGGCCACAGAAGAAGACAATGCAGCCACTCCTGATGAGACCTGATAAATTATGATCAGAGGGAAGGGGAGGAGGACCTCCCTTATGAGTGGACTAGGGGAGGGGTAAGAGTGGGGGAATAGGGAAGGGGGTAGGATTGGAAGGAGAGGAGGAAGGGAACTACAGGGGGTATACAAAGTGAATAAACTGTAATTAATAAAAATAAAAGTAATTTAAAAACAAAACAAAAAAATCTCAAGTGACAACACATGCTGGAGAGGATGTGGGAAAAGGAGAACCCTCCTCCATTGCTGGTTGGAATGTAACCTGTATAACCACTTTGGAAATCAATCTGGTGCTTTCTCAGAAAATTATGAATAGGGTTACCTCAAAATCCAGCTATATCACTCCTAGGCATAAATCCAAAATATGCTCAACTACATAATAAGGACATTTGCTCAACAATGTTCATAGCAGCTCTACTCATAATAACCAGAATCTGGAAACAACCTAAATGAAGAAATGGATACAGAAATTGTGGTACATTTACACAATAGCTATTAAAAACAAGGGAATCATGAAATTTGCAGTCAAATGGCAGGAACTAGAAAAGATCATCTTTATTGGGACAACCCTGAGCAGAAAAACACACATGGTATATATTCACTCATAAGTGGATATTAGCCATGTAACTTAGGATAAACATACTAAAATCTATATTCCTAAAGAAACTAAACAACAAGAAGACCCTAGGAAAGATGCTCACTCCTCATTCAGAAGGACAAATGCAATAGACATATCAATCGGGAGAAGACAGGGAACATGATAAGAGCCTACCCCAGAGGGCCTCTGAAAAACTCTACTGATCGAGGTATTGAAGTAGAGGCTGAGACTCATAACCAAACTTTGGGCAGAGAATCTTATGAAAGAAGAGGGAGATAGAAAGACCTAGAGGGGAAGGAGCTCCAAAAGGAGACAAATAGAGCCATAAAAACTGAGCACAGGGGGCTCTAAATAGAATGGTTCCTGAACCAAGGACCGTGCATGGAGAGGACCTAAAACTGTGTCAGATATAGCCCATAGACTCTCTCCAAGTTGGTTCTCCAGTAAGGGGAGCAGAGGCTATTTCTGACATGAACTTAGTGGCAGTCCCTCTGATCACCTCCTCCTTGGGGGTGCACTCTTGCCAGGCTGCAGAGTCAGATGATGCAACCAGTTCTGATTAGACCTGATAGGCTAGGGTCAAATAGAAGGGGAGGAAGACCTCCCCTATGGGGAGGGGCATAAGGGAAAAAAAGGGAGGGAGGGTGGAATGGTATGAGACAAGGGAGGGGGCCACAGCCAAGGTACAAATTGAATAAATTGTAATAAATGATAATGATAATTAAAAAAAGAAAAGAAGAGAATCATCCTGGGGAGGAGTGTTGAATCAACACAGCTCTACATGGGATCAGGCAGTCAGCTCTGAGCCAACCATGGGAGTAACACTTTGTCTCAATATGTTTGCCATTATGAAACTGTAAACCTAAGAGGGACCCCAGAACATAGGTTCATACAGAATCTCACCTTATTCCATCCACCTGTTTCATAATCTCAGCTTTGTACCTCTTTTGACTACCTGTGTCTAGAGTTATCAAAGAAGTTCATTTTGGCCTGTACTGTCATTTTTGTAATGAAAAATCCACTTGGTAGTCTTAAATCAAGTAGCTTTAGACATATTTCATAGGAACATAATCATTTAATCTGTAGCTTGTATATCTGAGCATCCTATCTAGGACTTTCTTTTTTTGTTCCAATTTCAGCAAAGTTATATTTGCCAGTTTTCCTATCAGGAAATGTGTGCCTCACTCAAACAGTTTGTCTCCAACATGTCTTTTCTGCAGAACTAACCATGAGTCAATCATTAAGCCTGTGCCTTGCTGCAGCTGCCAACAACCATGCCTTAGCTTCTTTGCATTACAGCATATACTTTTTAAAGTATTTTTTAAAGTATTTTTAAAGTGTATTTTTTTCCCTTGATGAACATATAATTTAAAAATCTTTCCCTACCGACTGTGCTTCCTCAGACGGTTCTGAACCAGTGAGCTTCACCTCAAGTGTCTGTTCTGCCAGGAAACTCAGTGATATCTAAATCTCATTTACAGAAACAATTCAGAATCTTCTGAGAGTGAAAAGTGTAATAAAAATAAATAAATCCCATTCTTTCCATAGTTTACCTTATGGCCTATATGTTAATCACTTCAAAATGTCCAGGAACACATAGAAGAACAAGAACTTATTTAAAATCAAAGCTGTTTGAATTCCAGATGGCCTAGAGTATATCTTAATCTATCTTCAGCAAGTCCCCTAATTTTGCAAGAACAAATGGTGGAATGTTATTAAAATGTTAATTAGTTAAATTTAGTTCCCAAAAGAATAAAGAAAACAAAGTTGCACCTACATGATTTTATTTTTACTAATGGGAGAAAGAAATTCTGATATATAAAGAAATGAGGTTGAGAGGAATGAGTTATCCATGATGTGAGCTTTAAATAAAAATATCCGGTAATATCAAGCAAGTTAGAGCAAAATTATTGGGGTGTATTTCTAAGCTTTTAAATGAAATTATTTTCAAGTCATTTTTAACATCATTTATGGCTTTTTTTTAAAGCAAAATTAATGCTACCTGAGTGTTATTCAGTAGCAGAGCTATAGGTGCACCACAACTTAAATTATTTTTTCCTATTTCTCTAGCCACTGAATTCAAAAAGCAGTCAAAGTTTCCTGGAATATTTGGTTACATCTTAGAATATCCCTTCTGTCTTGAGGAGGGCATCTATCCTGCCTAAAACTCTGAAGGAGAGGTGGAAAATATCATTAAGCACCTTTGTGAGGGTGCAATGTCAAAGTAGTCAAAGCAAATAACTTCAGGAACACAGGGAACTTCCCAGAGACTCATACTCCAACCAAGGACTATTCATGGAGATAACCTAGAATCCCTGCACAGATGTAGCCCATGGCAGTTCAGTATCCAAGTGGGTTACATAGTAATGGGAAGAGGGACTGCCTCTGACATAATCTGATTGGCCTGCTCTTTGATCACCTCCCTCTGGGGGGGGAGCAGCCTTACCAGGCCATAGTAGAGGACAATGCAGCCACTTTTGATGTGAACTGATAGATTAAGATCAGAAAGGAGAGGAGAACCTCCCCTATCAGTGGACTTGGGGAGTGGCATGCATGCAGAAAGGGGAGGGAGGGTGGGATCGAGAGGGGAGGAGGGAGGGGCTTATGGGGGGATACAAAATGAATAAAGTGTAATTAATAAAATAAAATAAAAGATGTACCAAGCATTAGTGACAGTCCTAAGGGCATGCCAGTTGGCCAAGAGCTCAAACTTTCCTACAATCATTTTGATGCTATTAAGTAAGTTGTATTTGTATTTATAATTGGTTTGACTGCTTTATTTTACCCTATGTTTGCACTTGATATATTTTTTAAAAGAACAGTGAAGCTAACTGGGTTGGATCTTATCATTACTAGAGTCTTTGGTGACAAGGGGTCCATCGCATGCTGTGAGTATTTTGAAGTTACTGGGCTTCAGGACAATTGGCATGTGCAATATGCACACTACATAGGTTGTCTATATTGTTCAGCCTCATGTGACAAAAATGAGACTTTCAGAGTCGCTGTTTGCTTTTGATAATGGAATAACTTCTAGGCCTATTCAATTTATCCTACAGAAAATAGAGGAAATCTGCTTCTGTATAGATGATTCTCTTTGACAATCTTGTGGATTACAGAGTACCTATTTTCAGTCCAAATCATGACAATCAGAACAAAATCAACAACTATAGGCAAGAACAATAAGACAATGTACATTATCAGAAGAGCCTATGTGCTTGTTGTTTTAAAGTAGGTATCCAGAGAAGATGGAGCTGAATAGGAAAGCAGTCATTGGTGACATTCAATTATTCACTAGAGGTGGTTCTCAGAGAAAAAGCAAACAACATTCATCTTTATTTGCCTCAGTGAAGCACATTTGGTCCTTGATCACTAAATACTGAAATGGGAAAGATAGAAAAACAGACACAGTATTGTGGCCTTTTTTTAAAATTTTCTATTTGATTTAAAATATGAATGTGAATTTATTATATATTGGTAAAATTAACCTGGGATTTGAATATTACTTCATATTATTTGCTATTGATTTTTGAAAGAGGGAGAAGCAAATAACCTTTCATCCCCCCCACCAGTGTACTTCATATGGAAAAACTATGTTATTTCCTCCAATGAATTAGTTACTGAAAACATATTACTGAATATCTGTGGGCAGTGGTTTCTATGAACACTTATATAATTTAGGCTAGTTAACTGTTCCTTGAACAACAAGCTGAGTTGATAATGTTTATTATTGACTTGAAGAGCCTACGAAGAAGCTACACTTATTGGCAGGGTAATGAGTTCTGTTTCTTCTGAAAGCAACACAGCATTGTAGCATAAGAGCCAATGAGAAAAAGAGACAACAGACAGTCATTATTAATTCTTGTAAAAGTGGAGAGAAGACACTGATTTTGAGAAGGTATTTTAAGAAAAGAAAATTTGGGGGGAATTTCATGACAATGGCAACCAGTACGTACTGTATCTAAGGAGCAGACACTCAGAAACTGTGAAGAAAAAGTGAGCAAATCCAAAACACTGACTGAGGGGAGGACATCTGAGAAGTTGGGAATGATCTCCAGGGCTATCTCAATGGTTCAGGAATCATGAACTCTGAGTCTCTGCTCTTTCTGCATACTCCAGAGAGGGTAGGCCCCCATGTCCAAGGACCCTCCTTTCCAGGAGCTGGACATTGAATCCCTCCCACATCCCTGAGGGCAGCATCTAGATTCCTGAAACAGCATCCCAACCTCCAAACCAGACTTGTACTCTCCGCCTCTGGACACCAGGTGGACAATAAAATTATATGAATCCCAGATCCATGATGGCAGAGCAGAAGAAACTGAGTCCAATGAGAACTGTGTCTGGCAAGCCTGTAAGTTATAGCTCAGCTGCCATCTGAGTCACCAAATCTCTCTTGATAGCTTCTTTTTTTCAAGTCTTTTTAATTAAATTATTATTTTTTTTAATTACAGTTTTTTCACTTTGTATTTTAGATGTAGACCTTCCCTCATTCCCTCCCAACCCCACTCTCCCTCCCTCATCTCCTTCCATGTCCCTCTCCAAGGAGGACCTGATAGGGCAGGTCCTCCTCCCCTATCATCTGACCCTAGCTTGTCAGGTCTCATCAGGACTGGCTGCATTGTCCTCCTCTGTGGCCTGATAAGGCTGGTCCCTTCTCAATGGGAAGTGATCAAAGAGTCAGCTTCATGTTAGAGAAAGTCCCTGTTTCCCTTACTTGGATACTGAAATATTATGGGCTACATCTGAGCAGGGGTTGTAAGTTAGATACATGAATGGTCCTTGATTAGAGTATCAGTCTCAGAAAAGACCCCTGTGCCCAGATTTTTTGGTTCTGTTGCTCTCCTTGTGGAGCTCATGTCCTCCATAGGACTTCCTATCTCCCCCTTCTTTCATAAGATTCCCTGCACTGTGCCCAAAGTTTGGTTATGAGTCTCAGCATCTGCTTTGATACACTGCCGTGTAGAGTATTTCATAGGTTCTCTGTGTTAAGCTCCTGTCCCTTTTCTTATTTTCTCCTTCTTCCACTGTCCATTCCTCTTACCTCTACCTGCACTGTGTCACCAGCCCTTCAAGGCAACTTCCCCCCTCAAGGCTTTCTGAAACACCCATCCCAGCTCCTAGAATGGCTGCATTTGAAATGCCAGCACAAATTCCTGCACCAGTGGGCCTCTCTTGTCATCCTGAAGATTATTCTAGACTTCAGAGATTGTCATATCCATTCTCTGGTGCAGTTTCAAGAAAAAAAAAAAGAAAAGAAACAGCCAAAAATATAGACAAACAGTTGACTAAAGAACATAATCAACAAAACCAGGACATCATGGTTCTACTAGAAATGCTCCCCAGAAATGGATATTCTAGAGCAGCTGAAACACAGGACAATGACCTTAAATCTATGCTTATGCAGTTATTAGAGGCATACAAAGGGGAAATAAACAATTCTCTCAAATAAATATAGAAAAATAAAACCAAACACATGGAGGCCATCAGGGACAGACAGGAAACCACAATCAAAATGGTGAAGGAAATGAATAAAACTGTTCCAGACATGAAAACAGAATTAGAATCAATAAAGAAAACACAAACCAATACAACCTTAGAGATGGAAAACTTAGAGAAGAGATCAGGAAACAAAGACATAAGCATCACCAACAGAATATAAGAGATGAAAGACAGAATCTCACACATTGAAGATTCAATTAAATAAGTGGATACATCTCTGACAGAGAACATGAAAATGTAAAAGTTCCTGACACAAAACATCCAAGAAATATGACACCATGAAAAGGTGAAACCTAAGAATAATTTAAATAGATGAAAAAGAAGATTCCAGGCTCCAATGTCCAGAAAATGTTTTCAAGAAAATCACAGAAGAAAAATTCCCCAAACTTAAGAAAGAAATGTCCTTAAATATACAAGAGGCTTACAAAACACCAAATAAGTTAGACTAGAAAAGACATCCCTTCTTGCACATGGTAACCAAAACACTAAACCTACAGAACAAAGAAAAACCAATAAAAGCAGCAAGGGATAAAGATCAAGTAACATATAAAGGTAGACCAATCAGAATCACACCAGACTTCTCAACAGAGACTGGGCAGATGTCATGCAAACATTAAGAGACCACAGACGGCAACTCATACTACTATATCCAGCAAAACTTACAATCACAATAGTTGGAAAAAACAAGATATTCCATGGCAAAACTAAATTTAAACAATATCTATGCACCAGTGCAGCCCTACAGAAGGCATTAGAAGGAAAACTCCAATCCAACAAGGTCAACTATACCCAAGAAAACACAGGATAGAGATAATGACTTCAGAACAGCAAAACCAAAAGAAAACAAACACACTATCACCACAAACTCCACAATAGAATGAACTAACAATCATTGGTCACTAATTTAAATCAACATCAATGGACTCAACTCCCCAATAAAAAGACTGAGGCAAGCAGAATGGCTGTTTATTCAGGATACAACATTGTGCTGCATTCAAGAAACACACCTCAGCAACAAAGATAGATATAACCTCAGAGTAAAGGGCTGGAAAAATGTTTTCCAAGCAAATGAACCCGAAAAGCAAAATGAAGTAGCCATCTTAATATTTAATAAAGTAGAATTTCAACCAGAATTAATCAAAGGAGACAGGGAAGGACACTTCATTCTCCTCAAAGAAAAAATACACATAAAGGACATCATAATCCTGAACATCTATGCCCCAAACACAAGGCACCTGCATTCATAAAAGAAATATATTTAAAGCTAAAATCTCACATTGATTCCAACACAGTAATAGTGGGAGACTTTAACATCCCACTCTCACCAATGCACAAGTCATAGAGAAGGAAGCTAAATAGAGAAATAATGAAGCTAACTGTGGTCATGAATCAAATGGACCTAATAGAGGACTGTAGATCTTTCAACTCAAACTCAAAAGAATATCCGTTCTCTCCCCCCCCCAGGAACACAGGGAATCTTTTCCAAAATTAATGATATATTTGGTGACAAATCAGACCCCAACTTAAAAAGGAAAATTGAATTAGCCCAATGTTCTTTATCAGATCATCATGGATTAAAGCTAAACCTCAACAGCAACAGAAACTACAAAAAGCCTACATACTCATGAAAACTGAAAAACTTCCTGCTCAGTGATCACTGGGTGAAGAAAGAAATAAAGAAACAAATTTTGAATCACCCACTTTGCTCAAGGTGATTATTAGCTGAAGGAATTCTCTGGTTGAATTTTTGGGGTCATTCAGGTATACTGTCATATCATCTGCAAATAGTGATACTTTGACTTCTTCCATTCCAGTTTGCATTTCCTTTATTTCCTTTAGTGGACTTATTGCTTTAGCTAGGACTTCAAGTATTATGTTGAAGACATACTGAGAGAATGGGCAGCCTTGCCTTGTCCCTCATTTCAGTGGGGTTGATTTAAGTTTCTCTCCGTTTAGTTTGATGTTGGCTGTATATTGCCTTTACTGTGTTTAGGTATGTGCCTTTTATCTCTGATCTCTCCAAGACTTTAAATACGAATGGGTGTTGGATTTTGTCAAATGATTTTTTAGGACCTAAAGAGACGATCATGTCGTTTTTCTGTTTATGTGCTGTATTACATTGATGGACTTCGTATATTGAACCACCCCTGCTTGCCTGGCATAATGCCTACATGTACTACATTTGTAATAATCAGAACCTAGGAACAACCCAGATGTCCTTCAATGGAGGAATGGATACAGAATTTGTGGTACATTTACACAACTGAATACTACACAGCAATTAAAAACAAAGAAATTTGGAAATATGCAGGCAAATAATGGGATCTAGAAAAGATGATCCTGAGTGAGGTATCCCAGAAGCAGAAAGAAACACAAGGCATATACTCACTTATAAGTGGATACTAGACCTATAATATAGGATAAACATACTAAAATCTGTGCACTTAAAGAAGCTAAGCAAGAAGGAGGACCCTGGGTTAGGTGATCAATCCTCTCTCAGAAAGACAATCGGGATGGATATTGGAAGAAGGAAAAAAAAAACAGAAAACAGGACAGGAGCCTACCACAGGTGGCCTCTGAAAGACTCTACTCAGCAGTGTATCAAAGCAGATGCTGAGACTCATAACCAAACTTTGGGCACAGTGCAGGGAATCTTATGAAAGAAGGGAAAGATAGTAAGACCTGGGGAGGACAGGAGTTCCACAAAAAAGAAACAGAACCAAAATATCTGGGCACAGGGGTCTTTTCTGAAACTGATACTCCAATCAAGGACCATTCATGGAGATAACCTAGAACCCCTGCACAGTTGTAGCTCATGTTAGCTCAGTGTACAAGTGGGTTTCTTAGTAATGGGAACAGGGGCTGTATCTGACATGAACTCAGTGGCTGTCTCTTTGAGGGGTGGGGGAAGCCTTATCAGGCCACAGAGGAAGACAATGCAGACAATCCTAAAGAGATCTGATAGGCTAGATTCAGATGGAAGGGGAGGAGGACCTCCCCTATGAGTGGACTGGGGAAGGCACATTGGAGGGGATGAGGGAGGGGGCTACACTGGGATGCAAAGTGAATAAAGTGTCATATGTTAAAAATATTTTTAAAAAAGAAAAATAAAATTTAACTTATTCAGAAAGTTGAAAAAAAAAAGGAAAAATACATTGAAGAAGATACCAGATGAAAAGATATCACATTCTCATGGACTGGTAGAATTAACATAATAAAAATAGCAATCTAAAGATTCAATGCAATCCCCATAAAAATACCAAAACAATTTTTCACAGACCTTGAAAGGACAATTCTAAACTTCATATGTAAAAACAAAAAAGTCCAGAATAGCAAAAACAATCCTATACAATGATAGAACTTCTGGAGGTATATCCATACCTGACTTCAAGCTATACTACTGAGGAATAGTAATAAAAACTGCATGATACTGGCATAGAAATAGGATGGTTGGTCAATGGAATTGAATTGACGACTCTGAAAGAAACACCACATACCTATTCACACTTGATTTTTGACAAAGTAGCCAAAACCATTCCATAGTAAAAAAAAAAAAAAGCATCTTTAACAAATGGTGTTGGTCTAAATGGATTTCTACATGTAGAAAATTCAAATAGATTCAGATTTATCACCCTGCACAAAAATAAAGTTCAAGTGGATCAAAGACCTCAACACACAACCAGACACACTAAATCTGATAGAGAAGAAAGAGGGTAAGAACCTCAAATTCATTGCCATAGTAGACAACTTCCTGAACAGAACACCAACAGCCTAGACTCTAAGATCTACAAATAATAAATGGGACAGCATTTATATATGACTGGAAATATGATTGGTGAAGTTCTTTTCCCCATCTGTAGACTGCTGTTTCATTCTATTGATACTGCCCCTTGCTTTACAGAAGGTTTTAGAGTCCAAAACTTGTAAAGTGCTTGTGGAGTGACATGCATGAATGCATGCATGCATGCATGCAATACACAGAATATAAAACAGGATATGTTCATTGCCCCATGGAAGGCAAAGACAGTGATAGGCAAGTGACCACCCTGAGACTATGAAAACTATGGTCGCATGAAGTGAACTTACAATCATTTATTTATTTATTTATTTATTTATTTATTTATTTATTTATTTATTTCAAGTTAGTCCCTTTGTATCCCCTCTGCAGCCCCCTCCATTCTCTTGCCCTATATCCTTCCACCCTCCCTCCTCTTGCTCTGTACCCTTTCCTTAGTCACCTGATAGGGGAGGGCTTCCTCCCCTTCTGTCTCACCCTAGCCAATCAGGTCTTATCAAAGCTGGTTGACTAATCTTTCCCTATGGTGTGGCAAGCTTGCACCCCTAGGGGGAGGTGATCAAAGAGCCATTCACTGAGTGGCTATCAGAATTAGGAGAAATAGTGAGATCCATAGTAGGAAAAGACAAGGAACAGTACAAAAGCCTTCTACAAATGACCTCTGAAAGACTGTACCCACCACAGTATAGAAAGAGGTACTGAGATTGATAGCCAAACTTTGGGCAGAGTGCAGGGAATTTATTGAAGAAGAGGGAGATAGAAAGACATGGAGGAGACAGGAACTCCACAAGGAGAACAATATAGACAAAAAACCTGGGCCCAGAGTGGGGGTGCTGCAGAAACTGATTATCTAACCAAGAACCATGCATGAAGAGGACCTAGACTCCTGCTCAGATGAAGCCCATAGGCTGTTCAGTTTCCAAGTGGGTTCCCTAGTAAGGGGTACAGGAGCTGTCTCTCACATGAACTCAGTGAATTTAGAATTTTTTTTTTTACCTTAAATTCCTTCTTTTTTTTCTTTTTCTTTTTTTATTTTATTAATTACACTTTATTCATTTTGTATCACCCCATAAGCCCCTCCCTCCTCCCCTCTCGATCCCACCCTCCCTCCCCTTTCTGCATGCATGCCACTCCCCAAGTCCACTGATAGGGGAGGTTCTCCTGTCCTTTCTGATCTTAGTCTATCAGTTCACAATAAAGGTGGCTGCATTGTCCTCTACTGTGGCCTGGTAAGGCTGCTCTCCCCTCAGGGGGAGGTGATCAAAGAGCAGGCCAATCAGATTATGTCAGAGGCAGTCCCTCTTCCCATTACTATGTAACCCACTTGGACACTGAACTGCCATAGGCTACATCTGTGCAGGGGTTCTAGGTTATCTCCATGAATAGTCCTTGGTTGGAGTATGAGTCTCTGGGAAGTTCCCTGTGTTCAAATTTTTTTGTTCTGTTGCTCTCCTTGTGGAGACCCTGTCCTCTCCAGCTCTTACTATTTCCCACTTCTTACATAAAATTCCATTCACTCTGCCCAACAGTTGACCATCAGGCTCAGCATCTGTTTTGATAGACTGTAGGGCAGAGGATTTCAGAGGCCCTCTGTGGTAGGTTCCTAGTTTGTTTCCTGTTTTCTTCTTCTGGCTTTCAGAAGCCCTCTGTAGAAGGTTCCTAGGTTGTTTCCTGTTTTCTTCTTCTTCTGATGTCCATCCTCTTTGCCTTTCAGTATGGGGATTGACCGTTTTAGTTAGGGTCCTCTCTCTTGCTTAGTTTCTTTAGATGCACAGATTTTAGTGGGTTTGTCCTATGTTGTATGTCTATATGAGTGAATATATACCGTGTGTGTCTTTTTGCTTCTGGGACAACTCACTCAGGATGATCCTTTCCAGGTTCCACCATTTACCTGCAAATTTCATGATTTCCTTATTGTTCATTGCTGAGTAATACTCCATTGTATAGATGTACCACAGTTTCTGCATCCTTTCTTCAGTTGAGGGGCATCTGGCTATTACAAATAAAGCTGCTATAAACATGGTTGAGCAAATGTCCTGTTTGTGTGCTTGAGCCTCTTTTGGATATATGCCCAGGAGTGGTATGGCTGGATCTTGGGGAAGCGCTATTCCTAGTTGTCTGAGAAAGCGCCAGATTGCTTTCCAGAGTGGTTGTACAAGTTTACATTCCCACCAGCAGTGGAGAAGGGTTCCCCTTTCACCTCTCTAGCATGTGTTGTCACTTGAGTTTTTGATCTTGGCCATTCTGATGGGTGTTAAGGTGAAATCTCTGTGTTGTTTTGATTTGCATTTCCCTAATGGCTAATGAGGTTGAGCATTTCTTTAAGTGTTTCTCTGCCCCTTACTAAAATGTCCAATCCCCATCCTGAAAGGCAAAGAGGATGGACATCAGAAGAAGAAGAAAACAGGAAACAACCTCGGAACCTGCCACAGAGGGCCTCTGAAAGCCTCTGCCATGCAGACTGTGAAAGAAGATGCTGAACCTGATGGCCAACTGATGGGCAGAGTGAATTTAGAATTTTTAAAGGGAGAAAAAAGCAGCTTGCAATACTGACCAATCAAGAGAGGAGGCGATAGCAACACTGTTGGAGGAATAATGGGCAGGAGGAGAGGAGCAAGAAGAGAAGGCTGTGACTCTGTTAGGAGCAGGTTTTTTTTTTTTTATTATTTTCATGTGTTAATTTCAAAGAAAAAATTAAATTCTCTAAAAATGCTTCAATACACAGATGCATTTAAAAATTATTATTGGCACATCTTCACCCATTTCCTCTGGCATCATTGGAGATTTCTAAGGAAAATGGCATGTTTCCTTTGGCTTTCTGAATTACTCCTAACTCCTTCTGTTTTGACCATAGATGAGCACTTAGTTAGAGCTATTTGATATCTTTAAGCCCAGAGGATATCACTCAGCTTTTCTATTTGTCTTATTTTAAGGTTTTATTTGAGTGACTGAAAGCAAAATTAAGAAGAATTAATTTTTATTTGAAAAAAAATTCAAGCTCCATTTAGACTTTACCTAGGATCATACCTTAGAAAATAGCCTACGCAGCTGGACCAGCGTGGTGACTGACTGAGGAACTAAAAGCAACATGGCTCTAATCCCATCACAAATGTTTAATAGCTGAAGAGCCTTTATGAAAATTACTTTATTTCTTTGGGTATAGGAATAGCATGAGGAGCCTATCATCTTCTGTGCACTTATTAACTTGGGCTTATGCATACTAAACATGGACCTTGGACAGGCACCACTGAGCACATCTCATGTGCCCTCTCATTCGCCCATTTCAAACACTGTGAGATAAATGTTAGAGTCTAATATCTCAGTTGAAATATTTGGTATAAATACACTTAGTAATTATTATACCAAGCAAACAGATAGCCAAAGCAAATTTTCGTTCACACCAGCATCCAGCTATAACTCCACCACTATGCTAAACTGCCTTGCCACAAAAGTTTTATACATGGTAATTCATATGTTTCCAAAGCTGTATACATAAAGTTAGTCTGCATTGAAAGGCTACCTGGAAAATCCTCTCCCCTGCCCCCCCCAAATGACTCCTACATTAAATGATACTGTTGATCCAGTGCTGAAAACTGACTCAAACTTCCCTTATACAGACTTCATGAAAATATCATGAGATATTTTTCCCCTAAGAAAAAAAATTTAAATATATAAACATGACCAACATATAATTTTAGAACATTTCGGTTGTTAATGGACAGAGTTATGCTATATGATCTTTTCCATTTTATTATTTTAATTCTTTTTTCTTAGAACAAGCTAAATATCCTTTAAATGAAGCTCTGGCATTACAGGTTTTGCCTAGCTTTCTGCATATAGAGTAGATTTTTTAAAAACTTTTTTATTTTTCAGTCTTAAAAGTGACATTAGCTGGGACTAACTCAGTTTTGTATTTTTACTGACAAATCCATATTAATAACAGCATCAATACTGCATTAAACCTGAGCTATAGGAATAATTTGTAATCATGCCAAAATTAATAACATTGTGTATCACCCCAGAGCCTCTCTGGTAGCAGACTGAAATGGTTATTAACTTGGGTTATCATTGCAGCATTATGGACATTTAAATAGGCTATAACTCTAGAAATTTAAAGGTCAGTTTGATTTATTCAATTTAGTTTTGTCGTATGTTTGGAAAACTAATTAAAATCACAAACAACATGGCTATAACATTTTAGATAGCAAGTGAAAAGCATGCTTTTGATGCACCATTGGTAATCATTTCCTAAACATGGTAGGTTCTCTGTGTTCACAGAACCTTGTGCTTAGAGCAGGATTTAAGAAGGCAGGTCTGAGAAGATTCCCACTTTTTTCTAGACAAATAGCTTTCTTTATGTGAATATCTTACATCACAACACCATGACTTTGTTTACTAAGGGACTGGCCTAAGAAAGAATATGATAATGTCATTTTCATATAATTTAGAGATCCACAATGATCCCTAAATGCCCAAGTGCTTCTCTCTTCACTTTCTTCTCATGTTCATTCACACTAGGAAATCATCCATTTTGATCTTGTGATTTTTGTATAGAAAATACCTTATGCAGAGAAATATTTTAAATTGTGTTTGTTTAATAAAAATGTTTATAGAAAATGGAACAATATTGGACACTGAATAGACAGCAGAAGGAATGAATGATGGAAATAAAAAGTTCAAAGAGAGAAGACAACAACAAAGACATGATTGCACAAATAGATATTTGGCTACTCCACAATATATGAGAGATGTAAAAGATTAACATTTTCCAGCTATTACTAAAATGAATAATATATGTATGTATCCATTTTCACATAGTACATTCAGACATAATTGCAACTATAAGTGGTAAAAGAAATATGGGGGGGTATAATTAAAGGGCAATACATAAAGAAAATGTGAACCAAGTCTTTGTGCCATCCTATTGCATATAGCTAGAAGTGGATTATCAACAGAAGGTAGAGATCACTTTAAAATCTTATTTGCCGTCTAGATATTCATGAGCAGATTTTTTTTTTTCAGTCTTGATAGGCAATTATGAAGGAAGCAAAACTAAGAATAAATTTAAATTCACATTTATTGCAACCAAGTTGTTGGGAGAGGCCTTCAGGCCTTCAGTTTATAAGTTGCAAAGTAGAGTTATGCTAAAAAGGCAAATGTCTCAGAAAAGACCCTGTACCCAGATATATTTGCTCCTTGTGGAGCTCCTATCCTTTCCCCATCAGACTAACTCCCCTTCTTTCTTATGATTCCCTGTACTCTGCCAAAGGTTTGGTCATGAGTCTTTGCTTTGAAAACACTGCTAGTTAGAGTCTTTCAGATGCGCTCAGTAGACTCCTGTCATACGTTCAATGCAGTATGGATATAACCTATAACCTAGAACCTCCACTCAGATGTAGCCTGTGGTAGCTCAGTAACCAATTGGTTTCCCAAAGTGAGGGGAACAAGGACTATTTCTAACAGGAACTTAATGACTGGCTCTTTGGTCTCCCCACCCGAGAAGGGAGCAGTCCTGTTAGGCCACAGAGGAGGGCTTTGCATCCAGTCCTGAAGATACCTGATAAAACAGGATCAGATGAATGGGGAGGAGGTCCCCCCTATCAGTGGACTTGGAAAGGGGCACGGTGGAGATGAGGGAGGAAGGGAGGGACTGGGAGGGAATGAGGGATCGGGACACGGCTGGGATACAGAGTTAATAAAATGTAACTGATAAAAAATAATAATAATAAAATAAAAAAAGGCAAATGTCTGAATATGTATTTCCTAAATATGCCATAAACACACACACATATACAGGGACACATATCCACACATACATACTCACTTAGGCACACACACACATACAAAGTGACACATATACACACATACACACTCATGAAGGCACACATACACACACGCACACACACACACTACTCTATAACTGGTGAAAAATGGGAGGGGAGGAAATTTGTGTCAAAATATAGCATCAATTAAGGTAGACATCAGGTTACATTTGGATGAAACACACCTAAAGATATGCCAGGAAAGTCCTCCTATAAAGAGTCCTCCTACTGAGAGTCACATATAAAATTTACTTTGACAGAAATTGTGACAGCATTGAAGGAGTGTGCTGATGGAACAACCTTGTCTTAGTTACTTTTCTATTAGTGTAAACAAATATCATGGCCAAGCAAGCCAAAGCGATTTATAAAAGAAACATTTAATTTGGAATTTACATTTTCAAAGCATTGGTGATTATGATCATCATGGCATGGACCATAGCTTCAGGCATGTATGCATGGCACTGTAGCATAAGCTAACAGTTCACATATTCCAAAACAATCATAATGCATAGACATACTTTCAGACACACACACATACCGACACACACAGGGAGGGAACGAGTGAGAGAGAGAGAGAGAGAGAGAGAGAGAGAGAGAGAGAGAGAGAGAGAAAGAAAGAGAGAGAGAGCTACTGGGAATGGAAATGGTGCACATTTTATGGAACCTCAAAGCCTAACTCCAGTGACAGGCCTTTGCCAACAATTCCCTACTTCGAATCCTTCCCAAACTGTTACAGCAACTTTAGAACAAATATTCAAATATGGGAACCTATGAAGGATCGTTCTCATTGAAATTAATACTCCACACCTACAGGCTCATTAGCTGGGGTGCCTCAACCAAGAAAGTTGCTTCGTCAAACTGCAAAATGAGCTAATCTAAGACTAGTGAGACTGACCCTTAGGAAAGGGGAAAGTCATTTAATGCTGTGTGGGAATGTCTGGGTAGAGTGAAACATACCTCTGTGGACACCTGCTGCTAAGCAGCCTGACTGGTTAGACTATGCACTGCTATAGTAGTACCGAACTCCTTCCAATACTTATTCTTTTCATTTATCACTGAGAATGACCATCGGATTCTACCAGGAAGAGGGGACACAGAACACCTTTATCAAGAGTTCGTCTATCAAGACCCACTTTATACAATCTTTTTCTTCAGTATCCCTAGAAGGTGACTAAAGTGGAAGTGACCACCTCGTTTCCTTGGTCCCTGTTTTCTTGTTGGAACTTGCCAACAGAAGAAAAACCAATATGAAAACAGAGATCTCAAAAAGAGAAAAAAAAATGAACTTTCATGTTAGCACAGGTTTTCTTCTTCAACTCTATTTTCTGTGATCGGGCAATCAGGACTGTACTCTTCTAAACAAAGGATTTCGAAGAGTTGGTTCAGTTTCACTAATTTCCAGTAAATTCAGCTTTTCTTCCTACATATCTTCCATCTTTTTTTCTGTTGTTTGGCTATTCCTTGTTGATGTTTAACCTTGCTGACAGAATGGTATGTAATTTCTACTGTATAGAGACCCAACAGAGTTGTTGGGACTATGCATATTACTGTCATCCATGCTCTAAAAGTTAATTTGTGAAGTAGATTTGATCATGATTTTGTATCACATAGTAATTTCTCTGAGGGCACAGGAAATCTATATGTTTAGTTACTAATAACATTGGTGAAGATGCAGAATTAAATTCAGGTGGAGGGTCCTTTAACAAAGATTCAGTGGATGAGGTTATATTAAGAGTAATGATTGTAGAGGATGGGTGCACAGGCCAGCTGATCAACTACAATAAAAGTTCTACATAAAAAAAAACAAATAAACAAACAAAAAACAATAACCATCCTTCAATGCTAGATGGATACCCAGAAGTTCTGATCTTCATACAATTTCTTCTCTTTTTAGTTATAAATAGGGAATGACTGAGCAGCAAACCTAAAATCTAAAGCCACATGTTCATAGTTGCAGAAAACCGTGCAGTAGGCTTAGAAAGCAAAGTGTATGTATTGACTAGTCAGAAACACTATCTATATTTTGGATGAAGACTTCTTGGATGCACAAATGAACTTGAGAATTCAGAACCACTGTAAGACTTGGGACAAATATATTCTCTTCATTTGGGTGATCCAGTCTTCCTTTTGAGTAATAAAGAAAATTGAAAAGGCATGCATTTGAGAGAGGTAGATGTGTTGTTGGTATTGGGGTGATGGGGATGTCAATGAGGGGCATAAATGATCATATTTTATTGAATACATTATATAATTCTTAAGAATAAGATATTTTAAAAATAAATAGGTGAAAGCTCTGGAAGTAGATGATTTTCACATGGATTGCTTTCTTCTTCCCACACTCCTGTGCCACCTTCTTTTGTTTGGATGCAGTGACACTTTAAATTCTAAGCACAGGACTAAAATATGGCTATAAGTAGAAGCAATTAAATAGATCAAGAGACCCAGGAACACTGGATTCCAGAGTAGTGGAATGGGCCAATGATTGTAATGGGAGCACATTCTTAGGTTTCCATATGTGTTGTCTTAAGTCAAGCACCTAGGAGAGTTGTCATGTGTTTCTATGTTGGTGGCTCAATGTCTGAGTTCAATAAATTTTCTTATCATGGTCAAGTTGTGGGGCTTGGAACAAGTGCACTACAGGCTGAAGGTGTCAGTGAAGAGATACTGGAATTCAATTCTTTATTTCTCTTTGGTGTTAATTTTTCTTTTTTTAATTTTTTATTTAACTTTTATTAATTACACTTTATTCCTTTTGTATCCCCCCATAAGCCCCTCCCTCCTCCCCTCCCGGTCCCACCTTCCCCCCCCTTCTCTGCATGCATGCCTCTCCCCAGGTCCACTGATAGGGGATGTCCTCCTCTACTTCTTTCTGATCTTTTTTTTTTTTTCTTCTCAATGCAGTTTATTCAGGAACCTTGAACAATCTTCTGACCCTGGGGAAAGCCAGTCCACAGCTTAAATAGCCTCTGGGTAGCCAATACCAGCATGCCTCGTGGGCAATGCAGATAGGTCCACATACACGGAAGGAAGTCAGATCCTCAGCCTTAGCCAAATATGGAGTTGTTTGTGACAGAAAGCACTCACCATCAGGAAGGTGGAAGGTGGGAAACCAGCTCCCTCTGTAAGGCACAGCATTACACAGCTCTCTACAGTTCTTCCTTTTTGTTTTAGACGCATCAGGAAAAAGTAGAGTTCTGATCTCTGATATTAGAAATAAATTGGGACTTTGTACCTGGGGGAGCAGCCTTACCAGGCCATAGTAGAGGACAAGGCAGCCACTTTTGATGTGAACTGATGGACTAAGATCAGAAAGGAGAGGAGAACCTCCCCTATCAGTGGACTTGGGGAGTGGCATGCATGTAGAAAGGAGAGGGAGGGTGGGATCGGGAGGGGAGGAGGGAGGGGCTTATGGGGGGATGCAGAATGAATAAAGTGTAATTGATGAAAAATTTAAAAAAAAGAAAAAATAATTTAAGAACCTTAAATGACTTTCAAAAGTGGAGGAAAACATGGAGTTAGTCAATTTACATGGAGCACGTCTCGCCCCTGGGGGCAATGGTCTCCTGAACCTACTCAGACCTCGGACACCACCACTGCTAGTTCTAGAACAGATGCAGGATGCTCCAACGAGGGGGTTAAGGCTTCTCATAACATTTCCTATAAGTCCACACCTGTTTGTTTATAACCCCCATTTTTATTCATTGTTAGCCAGATAGAGCCAAGTAATTGTGATAATGATACTTGCTTTTTTGCCCAATGCCGGAATGCTAGTGAATTTAGGTATGCCCTGGTTACTCACATGCCTTGCTGGGTGCTTATGCCCGTTGATGCCCCTCATGTTATGACTCTCTTCAGACAGAAAAGGGATCTTGGAATTACAGCCGCCATTGTTACTGCCATCTCATTGGCGGCTGTTGGAGCTACCACTGCGGCATTAGCCATGAGTCATACTATGCAGACTGCTCAGACCCTAAATAATCTTTTAGCCAATGTAGCTCATGCTTTAGATATACAAAAAGGAATTAATGCTCAACTAAAAGGAGACTTGATGGTGTTCAATCAGAGGATTGACCTCGTGCAGGAGCAAATTGATACCCTTTGGCAAATTGCTCAACTTGGCTGTCAATGGAAGTATGCTGGACTTTGTGTCACTAGCATACAGTGTGAGAATTTTTCCCATGTTGCAAATCTATCTAAACAATTGTCTAGCTATATTTTAGGTAATTGGACTGAAGAATTTGATACTATGATGGAGCAGCTGAGAGTGGCCATTGTTACAGCAAATTCTACCAGAGTGGATACAGAACTAGCCACAGGATTATCATCATGGATTGCTGCAGCCATGAATCATCTGAAGGAATGGGCGGGCATGGGAGCATTAGCAGGCCTTCTGGTGTTGGTCTCCTTGGTTTGCCTGTGGTATATATGCAAGATTAGAGTCTCACAACAGCATAATGCAGCCATGATCATTCAGGCCTTTACAGCCATTGAAGCAGAACAGTCTCCCCAAGCATGGTTGGCTACCATAAAAAGCTAAAATGTTACGCTCAGGATGCGAGGCTAAGCACTGCACTCAGGGTCAGCCGCTTTCGACCCAGAGAAGAGCATGTCTGATTGCATGCGGGTTGATGCCCCAGGTCCTGCCTCTGAGAAAAAGGTATCGGACGGGTCTGATGCTCTTTGGGTGGATGACACCTAAAGGTGTTAATTTTTCAAATTAATCACTTGGTCATTCTTAATTGTCCTGTCATGGATTGTATTTTATCTTCTCTCTTCTGCTGGAGAAGTATGGATCCACAAACCGTTAGAAACAAAACTGGACTTAAGTTTAAAGAAATTAAAAATGATTGAGGAGGCAGAACAGTGGTTAAGAGAACTTATTTTAAAATCTTTAGGACTGTAGTTGCAATTCAAGCATCTGCGTTAAAAGCTGGGTGTCCAAATTATGCCTATAACTTCCACTTCTGAGAGAGGTGGAGACAGGGGGTCACTGGAGCTTGTTGGTTTCCAGTCTAGCCAAGAAAACATTATCCTCAAATTTAAACAGACTGTTACTTGAAAGAGAGGAGAGAGTGATAGAAAAGATCACCCAACATAATGTTTGGCTTCCTTGAATGGACATAAGCAAATGTATTTGTAAACAGGCGTACAAATAATCATAGAGTCACAGGAACAGACATATAGATACACACATACAAACAGAAATAAGCAAATAATTATTTTTAAAATCATCCATGAAATTTTTCTTACATGTAAAAAGGAAAAAGGTTTGTCAGTGGAGAAAAACTGATGAAGAGACATTGAACAATACTTGTGATATGTGATGGAATTAGCAAAAGATGCAGCCATTCCAGAAAGCAGGAAAGATGGCTACATCTGACACAATATTTGCAAATGATTTACTTGGGATGTGAGCATAGCATTCATCAAAGGGCAGCAACTTTACTCATTGTGGGCAAGAAAAAAACTGCAACAAGTCAATGATGAAACAAGCCCTTTATAACCCAAATGGAAGCTGATCTTTGATCTGTGCCTTCCATTTGACAAAAGAATCTAGGGTCTAAGAGCTTAAATGGCAGAGGCCTTAGAGTAGAGCCTCTAAAGGGACATGGGAACACAGAAGCAGGAAAGATTTTATCTGGTAAAATAAATGACAAAGCGTTATCACAGTTTACTGCCATTTCAAAAGATATCTACACAATCAGTTGATCCGATCCATGTCATGTTGCCTAACCACATTTCAAATACAACTGTACACTTGGTTAGGCTGTCCAATAAAAATCCATGTATCTGAAAATTTAAAACTTAAACTTCTGAGCATATCTATAAGTGGTTACATAAATACATTTGAAGGGAACACATTTAAATAACACTCCTTACAGAAAACATGAAAATGATAATTACAAAATTACTCACAGTTACTGATCTGAGTCCTGCTTGTTGAAACTTGTGGGAAGCAGGTAGAAGGATACTGATGAAAGCCTAAAAATTGGAATTAATGCATTGGAAAGAAAATGAGGAAATTGGGGAAGATAAAACTGTCATTATTTTCAGATGAGGTGCTTAGAATTCTGAAAGAGCAATAACTAATACCTATAACCATCATTTTCAGCAAGTCTAGCAATGTTTATATAAGATAAAATTTAAATACTTGTAAAATATTAATAGCTCTAGCAAGTCAATCAGAACTATAAGTAAAAAGAAAAATACAATTCACAATACTAATAAAAACTTTAATGTATGTAAGAATTAATCTCAATCAAAATTATATTATTATCACTTATATGAAATTTAGAATGTCAAAAAGTAGACAGAAGATAATTGTAATACATGAAAAAAAAACTATATTTTTAGATGAGATGATTAAATATTATATGTATATGAAGTATTCCTTCACTTAATCTGTAATTGTTATATTATTTTCCTTAAATAAATAGATTTATCTTTAACTGGGCAAAAGTAATACAAAATTTAAATAAAAGTCAAAAGATTCAGAAAGAACTCCGTTATGTTAGTAAAAGTAAACATAAAAACCTAGAAAGGAGTATACGTTCATATGAGAAAATAAGAGCCAACACAGAGCCATAAGCAAAATAATAAAATCATATGTTTTTCTTTTAAGAACTACAAAATAGCCTGATGGAACGTGTTTTGTGGGAATCTCACGACAATACAGCTGAGAAAAACTAAAAAGCAAACAAACAAACCAAACCCAAAGACTGTTAAACTGGTTTATCACCTGCAGAAAATCAAACTAGATCATAGCAGGAGGCAGATTGGTACACATTTGTTAACACTTTGGGTGTAGAAGTGTAGGTCAATGATGAAAACTTGCCCAGTATATGTGAATCTCTAGGCTCTCTCTCAAGCATCCACCTCCAAAAGAGGCACATACAATATACAAGCCTATGGTGTCTTTGAGTTATAGATGACAACAATTTCAAAAACAAGAATTTAAGTTGGGCAGCCTTGTCTGGCCTCAGTGGAAGAGGATGTGCTTTGCCCTGATGGGACATGAAGTGGTGAGATGGAATGGGGGGACTCCCTTCTCTGAAAAGAAGGGAGAGGGAAATGGGAGAAGAGGATGGGAGGATGAAAGTGGCGGAGAGGAGGGAGGGTGCAGTCACTTGTATGTAAAGTGAATAAATAAATATTAAAGAGAAAAAAAGAGTACAAACCACTGGGGATGGAAAGAAACCAAAGTACAGATAAAAGATGAAGTTATGACTAAGTTGAGTTTTACATAGATGTTAATGTTGACTGAACATTCAAAAATAAACAAAATAATTCAATATTAATAGAAAATTATATATATGTATTGTATATTTTAAAATATATATATAATAATTCAATATTAATGGAAATTATGTATACAACATATTTGAATATCACATACATGTATATATGCATAGATATATACATATGTAAAAACATATTTATGAATTTCAAATTTATTGTGCAAGGAATAGGAGTGATCCTCCCCATCAGGAAACACCATAGACGACAGGAAAGAACTGAAAATACAATCCTTAGCCTAGAAGCAAAAATGCACCATCTTCATGGGAGCTGATATTTGTCTTGTAGAGAAAGTTCTGATCACCATTATGTAGTGTGTCAAAAGAATAACCAATGTTCAGATGAGAAATGAAAGACTTAACCTGTCTACTTACAGATTGCTCACAAACAAGATCCCAGAAACACAAAAGGTCAATAAGGGAATTTTATCTCAGTCTCAGGATACTACATCAATATAAATATCATCTAGGTTTCTTTATATTTATTCAATAAATTATTAAAAGTTAAATCAATAATAAACCTGTACTATTAAAAGAATTAATATTTAAGAAAAGTTAACATCATAGCTGTAGAATTCCAAAAGCTAAAATATACAATATTGAGAGAAGACATTAGGGAAAACTCATAGATCTGGAGGCCTCCCATGCTCTCAGACCAGCAGAACTCACACTGGTAAGATGTGCATGAGCCCCAGAGCTGTGCACAAATTCCACACGGTGCAATTCATATCACATCATGATCTTTTGCAAACATACAAAGTGCATGTAATATCTTTTATTTTTTTTTTTCCAAAGCAGTTTATTCAGGAACCTTGAACAATCATCTGACCCTGGGGAAAGCCAGCCCACAGCTTAAATAGCCTCTGGGTAGCCAACCTCAGCGTGCCATGTGGGCAATGCAGATAGGTCCACATACATGGAAGCAAGCCAGATCCTCAGCCTTAGTCAAATGTGGAATTGTTCGTGACAGAGAGCACTCACCATCGGGAAGGTGGAAGGTGGAAACCAGCTCCATCTTTAAGGCATAGCATTCCGCAGCTCTCTACAGTTCCCCCTTTTTGTTTTAGAAGCATCAGGCAAGAGTAGAGGTCTGATCTCTGATATTAGAAATAAATTGGGACTTTGTACTGATGTTCATTTAGGTGTCATCCACCCAAAGAGCATCAGACCCGACCGATACCTTTTTCTCAGAGGCGGGACCTGGGGCATCAACCCGCATGCAATCAGACATGCTCTTCTAGAAGAGCATGTAATATCTTTAAACAAAAGGTTCAACTAAAAGAGTTACTTCACCCACTTTCAAATTTACTATAAGCTTGTATTGACTAAGAATCTGTTGATTCTGGTAAGGACTCATACATAAATTAATGGCCTGGTGTATAGAGTAGAAATATATACGTATAATTCATACATATACATGTACATGCATATTGGATAGATATACACCATATATACATGTGTAACTAAACATTAGTAATGACTTCTCTTTTTATACATAAACACATGCTGACATTGGGCAAACATCCTGAGTAATGAGTATGAGAATGATGAATAAAGAATGCTAGAGTACCTTGGCATCCCTCCATGAGTAAAATGAACCCTGGCCTTTCTGTTCCAACATATATAAGGCTTTACTTAAAATATTTTAGAAATGAAAACCTAAACACTACATGTGTACTGTTCAAAGAAAACAGAGTTCACATGAAGTATTGGTGGGGAAATCCTATCTACAATGAACTTATTTCAGAAGAAAACTGCAAAAATACTCTTTTCAAAATGATATCACTGAAAATTAAACATATCCAGAAACAGATTTTGTACATCCATGTTTAAATGACCCTATTAAGTCAAAATGCGGGGTCCTCCAAAGAATACCAACTCTCCTTGTTTCACTTCAAAACTAGATGTTAAAACCCAAATGCTGCAGCCACCATGCCCTTTCATCACAGGGCACAGAGAAACCACGCTGGAACCGAACTGTAAACTACTTTTTAGTAACTAGCAATCACAATGCCAGAAGGCTGGTATGGGAGAAGACCCATCAACAGTCTCAGTAGCAACAGATAATTTCCCAAATAAGAAAGGTTCATTTAAACTATCTAGGTTCGGTTGTACTTTCCTGTTCTACTGGGAGAGATGTATTTTCCCCCTTTAAGGCCTCTATCATTTGCATAACATCAGATTTAAAATCCTTTTCTTGCACTTCAGCTGTGATAATATCTCCAGGAGAGCAAGGGTGAGAGGATGGAAGACCTGTAGAGAAAAAGAGAAACAGAGGGTGGGGTATCTCTGTGACAAGCTGGAGACCTAAGTCAGGGAAGGCCCCTGGGAGGTGATATAGGAGATTCAAGTAGGGACTCCTAGTAACAGAGGCCATAGGAGAACACCTTCTAACTAGACTAGCTTCCCAGTAGAGTGAAGGGAACTCCAACCCACCCACAAAAATTTCAACTGCCTACAAGATGTGCAGGGATAAAGATGGAACAGGTAGAGAGCAGAGATTGAGGGGACGCCCAATCGATGTCAGGCCCAAGCAGAGACTTACCCTATGGGAGAGTGCTAACCCATAACCCAATGAGCGGTATTTCACTAAGCTTACAGACAGCAGCCTAACAGAGTTGTCCTCTGGGAGGCTCTACCCAACAGAGCCTCAAAACAGGTGCTGAGACTCACAGTCAAACACTGGGTGACCCATAGGGAGTCTTGTGGAAAAGCGGGAGAAAGGAGAAAAGGACTTGGAGGTGACAGGAGCTCCACAAGAAGAAAAACAGTCCAATTAACCAGGGCTCAGAGGGGCTTGCTGAGACTGAAGTGTCAACCAAGAATCATGCATGAACTGTGGCAGAAGGACAGTTTAGGCTTAGTAAGCGAAGTGCATCTGATACCGACTCACTTTTTTATCACTTTCCCCTGGCAGGACTGCCTTACCAGGTCATTGAGGAAGTAGACATGCTCAGTCCTGATGCAACTTGATGAGATGGTGTGGATGGGAAAGAGAGCTCCCCTTTTCTGAGGAAGAGGTGAAAGAGGAGGAGGAGGAAGAGAAGGAAGGTGGGACTAAAAGGGAAGGAGGAGTGGGTTTACAAACAGGATATAAAGTGAATAAAATGTAAATTAATTAATTATAAAAATAAACTATGTATGTTTATTTGTATACCAGTTTTAAAGCCAGATTGTTATAGCATGATTTTTTTGACATTTTCAGAAATTCTCATTATTTTATTCTCATTTCCCTTATTCTGTATTCATCTCCCTAACTAGAACCCTTTCATTTTCTCATTTCCTCCTTCTGATCACTTGTACTTTGATATTCCCTTCTCTTCACTTGCATATCCTCCCAAGGTCCTATTTTACCCTTTACAAAATAAATAAATAAAAACTTATATAAAGGATGTTAAGCCACTTGGGCTGGCATGGCTCCCACAAGAACTATAGACTAACAGAACCCCCAGTACCAGGTACAATCAAGTTCCCTTTGAGTAGTTGGGTAGGGTAATCCAGTTGTCTCTCAAAACAATGTAGATTTTTACATGCTATTCCTGGTTGCCCCTCAAAGGCTGAGAGTGGTTTTTTTATAGCTGAAGACACCACATATTTAGGATGCAATGCATATGTTTCTATCCAGATCTGCCTGGGAGGTCTATTTTCTGTGGCCTAGCTTCCATGGTTTCAGAAAAACACTATGTAATATGATGAGGTAGTAAAGCAATTAAACAGTTCTATCTACATAGTTTCAGCACCTATGAGCAACCATAATTATTACCAGAAAGACAAGATATGGCTAAAGGTGTAATAGCTAGCGCTCATATATCTGTAGCAACCAACAATTGTCTAACTGGACTTGTCTGGAACTGGAAACCTAATGAACTTTCTGGATCAAGTTGAGGGCATGGACATTAAGAAAAAAAGAGAATCGGGCTGGAGAGATGGCTCAGAGGTTAAGAGCACTGACTGCTCTTCCAAAGGTCCCGAGTTCAATTCCCAGCAACCACATGATGGCTCACAATCATCTATAATAAGATCTGGTGCTCACTCCTGGTGTGCAGGCAGAATAATATATACATAATAAATAAATAAATCTTAAAAAAAAGAAAAAAGAAAATCAAAACAAAACAAAACTACAGTGTAACTCCTTATTACATTCTAAATCTTATTCTTTTTTTTTTTTTTTTTTTTTTTCAATGCAGTTTATTCAGGAACCTTGAACAATCCTCGGACCCTGGGGAAAGCCAGCCCACAGCTTAAATAGCCTCTGGGTAGCCAACCCAGGCGTGCCACGGGGGCAATGCAGATAGGTCCACATACATGGAAGCAAGCCAGATCCTCGGCCTTAGCCAAATGTGGAATTGTTCGTGACAGAGAGCACTCACCATCGGGAAGGTGGAAGGCGGAAAACAGCTCCATCTTTAAGGCATAGCATTCCGCAGCTCTCTACAGTTCCCCCTTTTTGTTTTAGACGCATCAGGCAAGAGTAGAGGTCTGATCTCTGATATTAGAAATAAATTGGGACTTTGTACTGATGTTCATTTAGGTGTCATCCACCCAAAGAGCATCAGACCCGTCTGATACCTTTTTCTCAGAGGCGGGACCTGGGGCATCAACCCGCATGCAATCAGACATGCTCTTCTCTGGGTCGAAAGCGGCTGACGCTGAGTGCAGTTGATTGCTGCAGCCATGAATCATCTGAAGGAATGGGCGGGCATGGGAGCGTTAGCAGGCCTTCTGGTGTTGGTCTCCTTGGTTTGCCTGTGGTATATATGCAAGATTAGAGTCTCACAACGGTGTGATGCAGCCATGATCATTCAGGCCTTTACAGCCATTGAAGCAGGACATTCTCCCCAAGCATGGTTGGATACCATAAAAAGCTAAAATGATACGCTCAGGATGCGAGGCTAAATCTTATTCTTATACCTACAGGTAAGTGCAACTACCACCGTCATCAAAGAAAGCTCACTTTCCTCTTTTTGAACAAATGGAGACCATCAAAGAAAACCATATCTGGACACAATAAAGATATCAACAACTCATGGGGAGGGTAGACCCAACGGATGCATTTATATCGCAGTTCCTGCATCCAAGGCTCGGGGACTATGCTAAAGATGAGGTGAAAGACTGTAAGAGCCAGAATACCAGGAAGAGTACTGTGAAGTTCTTTCCTAGAAATGGATATATAAACAAGACAAGAAAAGTGGCATTGATAAATTAATGAGAAAGAGAGAAATTACATGGGGTCCTGTCACTAGACAAAGAACTTCAGTAACTTAACGACTGTTAGAAGAAGGCAAATTACCCTCTTCAGGGATGAGTTCTGTATTGTTTTTCTAAATCATAGTACTTTGAAATCATGAATATTCCAGCAACAAAAATTGACCCACCAAATTGTATTTATACATATTTGTAAATACACATACAACTGTGTGTTTGTTTGTGTGTGTATGTGTACAAAACAATAATAATTGAAAAAAAAAGTGGCTATTAACTTGAGAATGTAGGGCTATGGCTAGAGGGAAAACAGCTGGGAGGGGCTGGAGAAAAGAAAGTGATGCAACACTATTTCAGCTTTACAAAAGCTATAAAATGTTTGGACCTACTAACCAAAAGAAAGCAAAAAGGAGATAATCTACATTAAGACAGAAACAGAAATGAACAGGGAAACATTATAATAGACATAAAAAGTTAGAGAAAAACGTTAACACTTTTAAAATGTGTATTCCACCAAGCTGGAAAACCTGAAACAAATGGATGAATTTCTAGACTCAGGAACACCACCAAAATTAAACCAAACAGTTGCGTGACAAATGGGGAGATTGAAATAATAAAAAAAAAACAAAAAAAAAAAAAAACAAAACACTTTCACCTAAAAAAAATCAGGATCAGATAGATTCACAGCATAATTCTACCAGATACTCAAAGACCTATGACAGTCATTTTTAAACTATTCCAAAAAGCATATCAGATCTCATCAGGGCTGGCTGCATCATCTTCCTTTGTGGCCTGGCAAGGCTGCACCTCCCAGGGGAAGGTGATCAAAGAGCCTGCAACTGAGTTCATGTCAGAGACAGCCTCTGCTCCCCTTACTAGGGAACCCACTTGGAAACTGAGCAGCCTATAGGCTTCCTCTCAGCTCCTGCTGAGAGGTCTAGGTCCTCTCCATGTATAGTCTTTGGTTGGAGTATTGGTTTCTGTAGGCCCTACTGGGCCCAGGTTTTTGGCTTTGTTGGTCTCCCTTATCAGTGGACTAAGGAAGGGGCATAGGGGGAAGAAGAGGAAGGTGGATGGGACTGGGAGGAGACCGGGGACTATGGCATGGGATACAAAGTGAATAGATTATAATAAAAAACAAATAAACAAATGAGTAAATAATAATCAAACAAAACAAAAGCTGTTCCAATAAGAAAATAAGAGGCACTCCAAAACTCCTTCTACCAAGCCAATATACTATACCCAAGCCACATAAAAGATAAAACAACAACAAAAAGAAAACTTCAAGCCATAACTCTGATGCTCAAAATACTCAACAAAATACTTACAAACAGAATACAGATATAACTCAAAAAGATTATTCACCATGACAAATTTGGCTATATCCTTGAAATGCAGAGATGATTCAATATATGCAGATCAATTAATATGATGCACCACATAAGTGGACTTCAAGACAAAAAAAGAATTGCATGATCATCTTAATGCATGCAGAAAAAGACTTTGAAAGAAATCCATCATTTTTATCATAAATGTCACAGAGTGTAAGCTAGAAGGAACATACTACAACACAATTAAGAAAAAAACAAAAACAAAAACAAAAACCTGCATAAGGAAGCCCACAGCCAGCATCATTCTAAATGGAGAAAAGCTTGAGTCAGTCCTAATGAAAAGGTATTAAAGCCCCAAACTTGAGAACATGGAACTTCTGCTACTTAATATTTGACAAAATGTCAAAAACACAACCCAGAGTAAAGAAATCGTCTTCAGTAGATGGTTTGAGGAATCCACATATATCCATGTAGAAGAATTAAATTAAGCTGTTAGTCATAACATCTTCCACAAAAATTAATGTCCAAAGAATGAAATACCTAAATGTGAAACCTGAAACAGAAACACTAAAAATGCTGTAATAAAGCAGAGGTAGTACAACCGAGCCATGACCATGGGAGATCTTTCCATCTTCTGCTATCTTCTTCAGTTTCAGTTTCTTTCTTCAGTGACTTGATGTTTTTTTTTTTTTTTTTTTTTTTTTTTGTTTTTTTGTTTTTTTGTTTTTTTGTTTTGTTTTGTTTTGTTTTGGTTTTTGTTTTTGTTTTCACACAGGTCTTTCACTTGCTTGGTTAGAGTTACACCTATTGTGATGGATGTTGTTTCCTAATTTCTTTCTCTGCCCTTTTGTCTTTTGTATATTGAAGGTTTACTGATTTTTTTTTTTTTTTTTTTTTTTTTTTTTTTAGTTAATTTGTGTCCAGCCACTTTGCTGAAGGTGTTTATCAGCTGTAGGAGTTCCCTGGTAGAATTCCTTGGGGTCACTCATGTATACTATTATATCTCCTGTAAATAGTGATATGTGACTTCTTCCTTTCCAATTTGAATCCACTTGATCTCCTTTTATTACTTGTTTTATCACCCTAGCTAGGTCTTTAAGTACTATGGTGAAGAGATATGGAGAGAGTGGACAACCTTGCCTTGTCCCTAATTCCAGTGGAATTGATTTAAGTTTCTCTCTGTTTAGTTTGATGTTTTTAATAGGCTTGTGGTATATTGCCTATCCTATGTTTAGGTATGTGCCTTGTATCCCTGACCTTTCCAAGACTTTAAACATGAATGAGAGTTCTATTTTATCAAATGCTTTTTCAACATCTAAAGAGATGATCATGTGGTTTTTCTCCTTCAGTTTGTTTAAATCGTTGATTAAATTAATGGATGTCCATATATTGAACTACCCCTGCATGCCTTGGCTAAAGCTTACCGGGTCATAGTGGATGATATCTTTGATGTGTTCTTGGATTTGGTTTGTGAATATTTTATTGAGTGTTATTGTGTCGATGTTCATATTTGTCTGAAATTCTCTTTCTTTGTTGGGTTTTTGTGAGGTTTAGGTATCAAGGTGATTGTGGTTTCATAGAATGGGATTGGTAATGTTCTGTCTGTTTCTATTTTATGGAATACTTTGATAAGTATTGCAATTAGCTCATTTTGAAGAATTCTACACTGAAACCATCTGGCCCTGTACTTTTTTTTTTTTTTTTTTTTGCAAAGAGACTTTTGATGACTGCTTCTATTTTCTTAGAAAATTAGGGGATATAGGATTATTTAATTTACTTACTTGATCTTGATTCAGTTTTGGTAAATGGAATTCTATTAGATTTTTAAATTTGAAGACTATAAGCTTTTGAAGTAAGACCTAATGATTATTTGGATTTCCTTGGTGTCTGTTGTTATGTCCCCTTTTTGTTTCTGATTTTGCTGATTTGGATAAGTTTCTCTCTGCCTTTTAGTTAGTTTGGCTAAGGGTTTGTCTATCATATTGATTTTCTCAAAGAACCAGCTCTTGGTTTCATTGATTCTTTGAACTGTTCTCTTTGTTTCTAGTTTATTGATTTCAGCCCTGAGTTTGATTATCTCCAACTGTTTGCTCCTCTTGGGTGTGTCCACTTCTTTTTCCTCTAGGGCTTTCAGGTAAGCTGTTAAGTTACTTGCATGAGATGTTTTAAATTTCTTTTGTTTTTGTCAATCTCATTTAAAATTTTTTCTTATTATTTATTACAATTTATTCACTTTGTATCCTGGCTGTAGCTCCCTCCATCATCTCCTCACAATCCTACCCTCCTTCCCTCATCCCCTTCTATGTCCCTCTCCTAGCCCACTAATAGGGGAGGTCCTCCTCCCATACTATATGACCTGTGCATATCAGGTCTCATCAGACTGTCTGGATCCTCTTTCTCTGTGGCCTAGTAAGGCAACCTCACCAGAAGCAACCGATCAAAGAGCAGACAACCAAGTTCATGCAAGAGTTTGCCCCTGTACCCCTTACTAAGGTACCCCCATGGAGTATGAGCTGACCATAGACTACATATGAGTAGGTGGTCTATGTCCTCTGCATACATGAATCTTGGTTGATTCATCAGTCTTTGCAGGACCTTTGTGGCCCCAATTTTTCAGCTCTGTTGATCTCATTGTGGAGCTCCTGTCCCTTCCAGGTCTTTTTATCTTCCTCTTCTTCCATAAGATTCCCTGCACTCTGCTCAAAGATGGGCTATGAGTCTCAGCATCTCATTCAATACCCTTCTGGGTAGAGTCTTTCAGAGACCCTCTGTGGTAGGCTCCTGTCCTCATCCCTGTCTTCTCCCACTTCCGATGTTTATCCTGTTTGACCTTCTGAATGATGATTATGCATCATCCTTTATGAAAAAACTCAGGAAATTTGACACCAACATACCAAGTAATTCAATTAAAAAATCAGGTACATCTGGGTTGTTTCCACATTCTGGCTATTAACAAATAGAGCTGCTTCGAACATGGTTGAGCAAATGTCCTTGTTGTATACTTGAGCATATTTTGGATATACTCCTAGGTGTAGTATAGCTGTATCTTGAGGTAGCACTATTGCTAATTGTTTGAGAAAGTGTGAGATTGATTTCCAAAGTGGTTGTACAGGTTACATTCCCACCAGCAACGGAGGACGGTTCCCCTTTCTCCACATTCTCTCCAGCATGTGTTGTCACTTGAGTTTTTGATCTGAGCCATTCTGGTGGGTGTTAAGTGAAATTTCAGGGTCCTTTTCATTTGTGTTTCCTTGGTGACTAAGGACATTGGCATTTTTTTAAGTGCTTCTCTGTCATTTGAATTCCCTCTATTAAGAATTTTCTGTTTAGCTTTGTACCCTATTTTTTAATTGGATGACTTGATTTGTTCCTTTTTTACTTCTTGAGTTCTTTATATATTCTTGATATTAGTCCTCTATGAGATGTAGAGTTGAAGATCCTTTCCCAGTCTGTAGGCTGTCATTTTGTTCTGATGACAGTGTCCTTTGCTTTTCAGAAAATTTTCAGTTTCATGAGGTCCCATTTATTGATTGTTGTTCCTATAGCCAGAATCTGGAAACAACCCAGAGGTTCCTCAACTGAAGAAAAGATACAGCAATTGTGGTACATTTTCACAATGGAATACTACTCAGCAATTAAAAACAAGGAAATCATGAAATTTACAGGCAAATGGTAGGAGCTAGAAAAGATCATATATACTCATTTAAAAGTGGATATTAGACATATAATATAGGATAAATACACTAAAATCTATAAACCTAAAGAAGCTAAGCAAGAAGGAGGACTGTGGATCCTCATTCAGAAAGGCAAACAGGATAGATATCAGAAGAGGGAGAAAACAGGGAACAGCACAGGAGCCTGCCACAGAGGGCCTCTGAAAGGCTCTACCCTGCGGTATCAAGGCAGATGCTGAGACTCATAGCCAAACTTCAGGCAGAGTGCAGGGAATCTTATGAAAGAAGTAGGAGATAATAAGGCCTGGAGAGGACAGAAGTTTCACAAGGACAACAACAGATCCAAAAAGTCTGGGCACCAGGGCCTTTTCTGAGACTGATACTCCAGCCAAGTACCACTCATGGAGATGGCCTGGATCCCTTGCACAGAGTTAGCCCATGGCAGTTCAGAGTTCAAGTGAGTTCCATAGTAATGGGGAGAGGAACTGTCTCTGACAAGAACTGATTGGCCTGCTCTTTGATCATCATCCCCTGAGGGGTGAGGAGCCTTACCAGGCCACAGAGGATAACAATGCAGCCACTCCTGATGAGATCTTAGTCTATCAGGTTTCACCCCTCCCCCAGTCCACTGATAAGGTCATACAGGTGGGGAAGAGGCAGGGAGATGGGGTTAGGACGGGAGGAAGGAGGGAGCTACAGGGGGATACAGATTTAATAAATTGTAATTAATAAAAATAAAAATAATTCAAAAAGAAAAAAGAAATTGTGGCACATTTACACAATGAAATACTATTCATCTATTAAAAACAAGGAAATCATAAAATATGCAGGCAAGTAGATGGGACTAGAAGAGTTCATTCTGAATGAGGCAACCCATACCCAGATAGACATAATTATAAGTGGATATTAGCCATATAATGTAGGATAACCACACTAAAATTTACAGACCTAAAGAAGCTAAAAAACAAGGAGAACCCTTGGGAGAACACCTAAATCTCATTCATAACCGCAAACAGCATTGACACTAGAAGTAGTGGAAGAGAGGGTATAGGAAGAAAGCCTACCATAGTGGTCCTCTGAAAGGCTCCACCCAACTGCATCAAAGCAGATGCTGAGACTCACAGCCAAATTTTGGGCAGAGCACAGGGAGTCTTATTGAAGAAGGGTGAGATAGAAAGTCCTGGAGGTTCTACAAGGATATCAACAGAGTCAAGACATTGGGACCCATCCGGGCTTGCAGAGACTGATGAATCATAAATCAATGAAGGCCCATGCATGGAGAGGACCTAGATCCTCTGCACAGATGTAGCCCCTAGGCAGCTCAATCTACATGTGGGTCCCTAGTAAGGGGAGCAGGGGCTGCCTCTGTCATGAACTTGCTTGCCTGCTCTTTGATTACTTCCCTCTGGTGATGTAACTTTCCCAGGTCATAGAGGAACAGGATCCAGGTAGTCCTGATGAGACTTGATAAGCTGGGGTCATATGGTTAACGGAGATAACTCCCCTTTTAATGGACTAGGGGAAGGGGATGGCAGGGATGAAGAGGGAGGGTGGGACTGGGAAAAGCTGAGGGAGGGGCTACAGTCAGGATATAAAATGAATAAATTGTAAAAGATAAAAATTAAAAAATTAAAAAAAGATACATGAGTATTTTACTAAAAAGTTAATTTTAGCCATGGTTCATTCAATGTTGGGAATATATTTGTATACTGATTTGCATTGCAAAGAAAAAAATTAAGTTTCTGTGTGTTTCTTATTCATCCAACAAAGAATGCTCTGTTTTGTCTCCTTTCATGTGTTCTGCCTTGAACTCACACATATATGAGCAATGTCTGCTGTCTGGGCAGAGTCTTGAGGCTTAGTTTGTTATCTATAGCAAGATTGTGTTTTCCTCCAACAATGGAGCTTTTACTATTACCAGGCTTTCTACAAGCTTCTTTTTTATTTTAATTTTTTATTTTTATTTTAATTCTTTATTAATTACACTTTATTCACTCCTTATCCCCCCTGTGGTTCCCTCCCTCCTCCCTTCCCAATCCCTCCTTTCCTCCACCCTCTGCATGCATGACCCTCCCAAGTCCACTGACAGGGGAGGTCTTCTTTTCCTTCCTTGTGATGCTAGTCAATTAGGGCTCATCAGGAGGGGCTGCATTGTCTTCTTCTGTGGCCTGGTAATGCTGCTTCCCCCTCAGGGGGAGGTAATTAAAGAGCAGACCAATCAGTTCATGTCAGAGACTGTCTCTGTTTCTATTACAATGGAACCCACTTGGATACTGAACTGCCATGGGCTACATCTGTGCAGGGGTCTTAGGTTATCTCCATGCATAGTCCTTGGTTGGAGTATCAGTCTCAGGAAAGACCCCTGTGCTCAGATACTTGGTTCCGTTTCTCTCCTTGTGGAGTTCCTGTCCTCTCCAGATCTTACTGTTTCCCACTTCTTTCCTAAGATTCCCTGCACTCTGCCCAAAGGTTGGCCATAAGTCTCAGCATCCGCATTGATAGTCTGCAGGGCAGAGCCTTTCAGAGGTCCTCTGTGCCAGGCTCCTGACTTGTTCCCTCTTGTGGCCTTCTTCTGATGTCCATCTTCTTTGCCTTTCTGGATAGGGATTGAGCATTTTAGCAAGAGTTCTCCCTCTTGATTAGCTTCTTTAGGTGTACAGATTTTAGTAGGTTTATCCTATATTATATATCTATATGAGTGGGAATATACCGTGTGCATCTTTTTGCTTCTGGAATAACTCACTCAGGATGATCTTTTCCAGATCCCACCATTTACCTGCAAATTTCATGATTTACTTGATTTTTATTGCTGAGTAATATTCCATTGTGTAGGTATACAACAATTTGTGCATCCATTTCTCCACTGAGGGGTATCTGGGCTGTTTCCAGCTTCTGGCTATTACGAATAAGGCTGCTACAAACATGGCTGAGCAAATGTCCTCATTGTGTACTTGAGACTCTTTTGGGTATATGCCTAGGAGTGGTGTGCCTGGATCTTGAGGAAGCGTTATTCCTAGTTGTCTGAGAAAGTGCCAGATTGATTTCCAAAGTGGTTGTACAAGTTTACATTCCCACCAGCAGTGGAGGAGGATTCCCCTTTCTCCACAACATCTCCAGCATGTGTTGTCACTTGAGTTTTTGATCTTAGTCTTTCTGAGGGGTGTAAGGTGAAATCACAGGGTCGTTTTGATTTGCATTTCCCTTATGACTAAGGACTTCGAACATTTCTTTACGTGTTTCTCTACCATTCGATATTCCTCTATTGAGAATTCTCTGTTTAACTCTGTACTCCGTTTTTTAATTGGATTACTTGATTTGTTGCTGTTTCACTTCTTGAGTTCTTTATATATACTGGATACTAGTCCTCTGTCAGATATAGGGTTGGTGAAGATCCTTTCCCAATCTGTAGGTAGGTGTTTGTTCTGATGACAGTGTCCTTTGCTTTATAGAAGCTTTTCAGTTTCATGAGGTTCCATTTATTGATTGTTGCTCCTAGAGCCTGTGCTTTACAAGCTTCTTTAAATTGTGGTGTGTGTGTGTGTGTGTGTGTGTGTGTGTGTGTTCATGCACATGAATTCAGATGTCATAGGATCTGTTACATCTTCTGAATTTGGAGTTACCATCTGTTATGAGTTGACTGGTATGGGTGTAGTGAACCAAAGTGATGTCCTTTGGAAGAGCAACATGAGTTCCTAAACCTTAGCAACATTTCTCCTGGTCCTCCTTTATTATTATTTTTTTAAACTTTGCTGAGAATAACATACATACATTTGGTCATTGATCTGCAGTTTAACTTGTAAGGACTCTTTTTTTTATAAGACATATTTATTTATTTATTTATTTATTTATTATTTATTCAGCATTCTGCCTACAAAGGAGGGCACCAGATATCACTATAGATGTTCATGAGCTACCTTGTGGTTGCTAGCAATTGAACTCAGGACCTCTGGAAGACCAACCAATGCTCTTAACCTCAAAGCCATCTCTCCAACCCTTGTAAGAACTCTTCTTTTTTTTTTTTTCAATTCAGTTTATTCAGGAACCTTGAACAATCATCTGACCCTGGGGAAAGCCAGCCCACAGCTTAAATAGCCTCTGGGTATAATCACATTCTTTCCATTTACATTCATCTGCCATGTCTTTCTTTACAGAAGTAAATTAAAGTCTTCCAAGGCATCTAAAAAGATGGATTCAAATGATGGATGTCATTTTGAGGTACAACTGACCATAAACCTAAAACATTTTTGTATCGAGCTGAAACTTAACCTGTTGCTAATGAGAATAGAACATGAGTTGCTAACACCATAGTCTTTTAGTTTTCCATGAAAACATTAAGGAAACCAGAAGAGTCGGAGTTAATCCATTTTAAAAAGTGGTATTCCATTTTAAAACCATTCATGGTGACACTACTTTCAGTCCGCCTGTCCTGGTTTCTGGAGACAACCAGCTTGAGTATTTTTAAAGACTGTGTTTGTGTGTGTTTATGTGTGTGTATATGTGTGTATGTCTGTGTGTTCGTGTATTGCATATGAAGTTGTGATTGAGGAAATATACAGATATGTACCTAAGTATGAATGTATGAATGCACATAGGTATGCATATTTGTGGAGGCCAGAGGTAAACACTGGCTGTCTTGGTCAGTCACACACACACACACACACACACACACACACACACACACACATATGTTTGTGTGTATGCATGTATGTATGTGTATATATATGTCTATTTCTTTCAGTGAATTTAAAGCTTTCCAACTCAGAAAATATGGTTGGCCAATGATATCCACAAATCCTAATATGTCACCTCCCTCCACAGCACTGGGGTTACAGACATATTGTTCTGGTTCTGGCTTTTATGTGGGGCTCAAGATCTGAAGTCTCTTTTTTCTTAGGCTTGTGTTGCAAGAAATTTAACAACTGAGACTAAAATGTACTTTAAAAAAATAATCTCCCTAGCTCAGAAACTATAACTTTTCTGTTTACAGTAAACTGATTTTAAATATTATCCAATTATTCCCTGCTACTACAAATGGGACTTGGCATTAATTTTTAACCACCCTCTCCATCCTCCATCAGTAGTAACCAGGTACCTGAGACCATTTCCCTTAGTAAGGGCATGCCTCACTGCTGGAATTTTACTAAAAACCATTTATAGCAAAGGCACTTACTGTGGATCAGCTGTATCTATCTCATCGTATGTGTCTGCTTTGGCAGAAATTACTAATGGATTTTCTAATTTAGTAATTTTTTTACTCTTAAAATGTGTTCCTTTACATGGTCACCCTATAAAGAATAAGTCTCTGTTCCATCATTTACCTTGATCTTTCTCTATTGCTTTTGCTCTGATGTGACTGGGACTTCATGTAGCCTGCCTGCTGGACTATCAGTCTAGTGTTTGCCTCTCTTTTCTAGGTTTTGACCCCATTTTACTGTTTGCTCCCTGATTTTATTGGAGCAAGGATTTTGCTTTAGGGCTGTTTTCTTTCTTTCTTTCTTTCTTTCTTTCTTTCTTTCTTTCTTTCTTTCTTTCTTTCTTTCTTTCTTTCTTTCTTTCTTTCTTTCTTTTTTTTCAATGCAGTTTATTTAGGAACCTTGAACAATCCTCGGACCCTGGGGAAAGCCAGCCCACAGCTTAAATAGCCTCTGGGTAGCCAACCCAGGCGTGCCACGTGGGCAATGCAGATAGGTCCACATATATGGAAGCAAGCCAGATCCTCAGCCTTAGCCAAATGTGGAATTGTTCGTGACAGAGAGCACTCACCATCGGGAAGGTGGAAGGCAGAAACCAGCTCCATCTTTAAGGCATAGCATTCCGCAGCTCTCTACAGTTCCCCCTTTTTATTTTAGACGAATCAGGCAAGAGTAGAGGTCTGATCTCTGATATTAGAAATAAATTGGGACTTTGTACCGATGTTCATTTAGGTGTCATCCACCCAAAGAGCATCAGACCCGTCAGATACCTATTTCTCAGAGGCGGGACCTGGGGCATCAACCCGCATGCAATCAGACATGCTCTTCTCTGGGTCGAAAGCGGCTGACCCTGAGTGCAGTGCTTAGCCTCGCATCCTGAGCGTATCATTTTAGCTTTTTATGGTATCCAACCATGCTTGGGGAGAATGTCCTGCTTCAATGGCTGTAAAGGCCTGAATGATCATGGCTGCATCACACTGTTGTGAGACTCTAATCTTGCATATATACCACAGGCAAACCAAGGAGACCAACACCAGAAGGCCTGCTAACGCTCCCATGCCCGCCCATTCCTTCAGATGATTCATGGCTGCAGCAATCCATGTTGATAATCCTGTGGTTAGTCCTGCGTCCACTCTGGTAGAATTTACTGTGACAATGGCCATTGTCACAGTAAATTCTTTCTTTCTTTCTTTCTTACAACTAACGAAAATTTCCCTGACAACATTGGTTGTTCTGCTTCTTGTACTATTTCAACTTTTTCCACACAATTTTGAGAACAAAATTCTGTTCACTCTGAGACTGAAGAACCTTACATTGTCAGAATGCATCATAAATGGTTTCCAAGATTCATCCATTTCCTCCCTAAGTACTTTCAGCACCTAATTACCCTGCTGCTTATCTAAAAATACTTTTATAATGTTTCTAGGGACAAATGTCAGGCTGCTCAAGACATAAACAGGGAGAATAGGGAAGGTGAGAGTCAGATATGGAAATTCTACCTAATTTATGTCTACTATTCACTGAACTTTATTTAGTCCCTTTCCTGTAAGTCTAGCCCTCACACGTGCTAATAAGTACTCAGGCATCTCTGAAACTCCAGTTCTTTCTCCAGCATTATGTCAGTTTACCATGTTTTATACAGTGCATCCATGTGTATTTTCTCTCAGGTCACACATGGTCCCTTCATCTGGCTGTACCTGCTAACATTTCTATGCAGTTCTTCTTCCCCATGGCTCCAGCTGCTCTTGTCTTTGGTGTGCTCTTCCTCGTCAGTGTTGTTGACTTCTTCCTTGTCACACCCCAAAGCTTTCCAGTAGAGATTTCTGATCATCATGAAATGAAAATTTGCTGGCTATGCAATCTTGTATGGAAATCTATAATGTTTTATTATATGGTAAAATAAGTCACCCCCAAATACTCTTCTTTTCTAATTTGTCTTGGTTATTATTTTTTCCATTATAGTCAACCACGTGGAGTTTAGAATCATTTTGTCATGTTCAAAGAAAAAATCCAATTGTAATTTTAATTGGAAATGCATTAAATTGATTAACTTGGCAATGATTGCTTTTTATTTTTAATTAAATTTCGAGCACCACTTTTTTTTTAGCTTTGCTAATTATAAATTTCTAAATTTATTGCATTTTTGTCAGAACCTGGCTTCTGAAATTTCTGTTTCTAAGCAGTATGAGAGATAAAGGCATTGTGCTTAGCACTGCCTTGCCCAAAGTTCTCGGTGTTCAGGGTCCTGGGCCATCATCCATACCAGAGTCACGTGGCAACTGTTAGCGATACAGGCTCTCTTGCCCTAACACTCTTTCCAGACCCTGGATGTGGAGCCTGGAATCTCACCACAGGACTCTTTTTGATAACCAAAGAAATTATCTGTGACCATCCATGCAACCCTGGAAAAAGCATAATTAAAGTCTGTGTGCTCTCATGTGTAAAATGGATAATAGTACAATCTCAATAAAAGTGTTATCAGGAGTGAAAAAAAAAACCTGATATACATGAAGTCTTTAATGACTTTACTGGCATGCTCTGAGTGCTTACTGGTGATGCAATAATTGACATTGTCATTTTGTTGCTCTGTCCAGTACAAATCATGACATTACGATTTTACTAATCATCAGTTTTTGGAATGTTCAGTGTTTGCTGGAAAGCTGCTGGCACATCCACCTTTCTTTAGTCCTGATATATGAGTACTTTTTACTGAAACAGATGTTATGATTTTTAGATCTTCTTTGTATTATTTTGCCCTTTGGATATATAAAAAGATTGTGCATATTGTTAAGCTCTCCCAAGACACCTGCATTTCTGTAAAATATTTCATGCAATTTGGAAATTTGGTTGATATGTGTCAAAACCCTACTCTAATGCATATGAATTCCCCTCCGGTGTCTCTTCAAAGTGAATTGCATTTTACAATGAAATAATTTCTTGATTTTGAGGTCGAATTGATTAATCTCACCCTTGCTTTTACTTTTTTTTTCCATTTTCTTAATATGCCTCTACACATCCTTTTAACTTCAAATACTCTCTTGCTTTTTCACATCAATGCATCTTTTTTTTATAAGTATTCCAATGTGGAATGCATGCAGTATCTGCTTTCACATAATAGTTGTCTTTAGTATTATCATCACATAGTTAATCTCAGCCCATTGTGTTTAATTTTATTGGTAGTTCACCCAGGTGGTTTTTCTGTCTACTTTTCTATTTAGCTGTTCTTAAACTTTGGTGTAGTTGTTATATAGCTCTGAAAAAGCTGTAGCTCTGAAAGCATGCATAGAAGTAGCATTATACAGACTGAGCAGGTTATATTTAATGTAAGCACATATGTGTGTACACACACACACACACACACACACACACATATCCATGTAAGAAACATTAATGACAAAAAGCATGAATTTGAAGGAGAGTAAGAATGGGTATATGGGAGGATTTGGAGGAAGGAAAAGGAACAAGAAAGGTGCAGCAAAATTATAACTCCAGAAATAAAAGAAGTAAAAAAAAAGAAAGAAAAGAAAATCTCAAGTGTTTTGGAATGACAAGCACAAATAATTCTGCCTTTTATTTTTACAAATTATTATTTAATTCCTGTTTTTCTAATGTGAATTATTAAACAACAAAAAGGCATTAGCCATTCACTTCTTAGAAATTATAAACTGTTTTCATTCAGTCTTATTTACTAAAGGATTTTTTACGCTGGTACACACAAAATTGTATTCCCACCAAAATTATCATTTTGAAGCTATAACTCCTAGGGTCGCTTTCTTTGGAGATAGGACTTTTAGGATATAGTTAAGAATAAATTATGTCTTGAAGGCAGGGTCTCAATCTAGTACTGTTAGTGATGATTATATATTTTTATGAGCACCATAAAAAGGGCCAGTCATAACAGGAAGAGAGACCTCACCACATCCAACCATCATGACTGCTAGTGTCCATCTTCCAGGACTGCAAGAGATTAATTCTGTTATTTGATTCACTTGATCAGTTTTTGTTCCAGCAGCCCTACTATTCATAACTACTGAAGATTCTTTTCAATGTTGTTCATCTTATTTCCGGACAAATTAGTACTATCTGGAACCTGTTTTGTAACTTTATAATAATCTTAATTTTGCTTTAAGTTCCCCTTTCTTACTTTTCATTTTCCTACTTTTTTTGTCCTTCTCCTTACTTTCCTTTGTTTTTCCTTTCTTTCCTTTAAAAACATTTGTTAGTTGTATTTCTGTGTAGAAATTATACATTTAATACAGAAATCAATCTCTGTATTTATGACTGCATGTGATTTTTCACATGTTTTTAGTCTTTACTTTTGCAATTAAGATGGAACATGTTAGATGGACATTTAAACATGATTTTTTTAACTAAAGCTTTTAAAAAGCTATTGGCTGATCACCGTATTTGTTTGTTTGTTTTTGTTCTGTTTTGTGCTGAGGGGAGACTTGCCTTCCAGCCTCTGCTATTTTTACTCTTTTCATTGTTCTTTGCCCTTTTCAACCTTCTTGACATGCATATCTCTTGCTTCTCTCTATAAGACATGATCCATTCTGATCTAATCCCTGCTGACTGTGACAGTTTCTCAAGCATCCTTCATCACATGTTGACTATCCAAGATCAGTTATTTTCTTCCCATGTTCCACAATGCTTTTTAACTTCAGTTTATATCTAAACCATCTGTATTATCTTATAAATCATCATCCCCTTTATTCTTTTAGATTTAACCCTAGCCTGGTAGATACCTGACATTTTTTTAGGAGAGGACATGGAATTTTGCATCCCTTGGATAGAGAGCCATTGTCCTGGTGGTATAGAGATGAGTTCCAGAAGCCTTCAATCTAGGTTTTCTTCTTAATGTTTTTAACCTTTGAACAATGAAGGTTAGTGCCATATTTTACTGTGACCACACACTACTCATATCTCTCTCACAGTATTTTGAACAGTTTCAACTCTGAATCCACACTAAATAAGGAATCCAATTATATCATATTTCTTCTACATAGATACCTGTGATGACTTAGGTACCTCCCAAGTAAAAAGATTGATGGCTAAATGGAATTGGCATGGACCCAAGTTTTCTTATTCATATGTTTTGCATGATTCAAAAAATCAGTGTATCTGTGAAAAGACCCCTTTTTCTATCTGAGTCCTGGGATTTTAGATATGTGTGCCATGCCTGTTCTTTTTTTTTTTTTTTTTTTTTTTTTTCTCTTCAGCCAATTTGCCTACTCTTACATAGAAGGAAACCATGATGACTTGATGGTTCTCTACAAGGACCAAAAAGAATTTCCTTCCTGAGGACAAAGAAATCTCCCATCCCCCTCTTGATATCAAATAAAATAGCAGCATGATTCAATTTATGCTAAGTAACAACTTCTTGGTCAACTAGCTCTTCCTTGCAGTGAACTTATCCCCCCCCCCCCACCGCCCATGCCATAATTACACTAGCTTATGGGACTCTGTCCCATCCTGCTTTTCTTTAACATCCTGTACCCAATTCTCCATGTGATCCTTCTTCACACCTCACTGAACACTTTGGGTTCTTCCTCTTGTCTTCTATCCTCAGACTGTGCCAAGCCTTCTTATTGTCACAGAGCACTTGAGTAAATTTTCTGCCATAACATCCAGCATCAAATTAGCCTGTGTCCCCCTCCCCCAGGGAAGTGTTTATATGGTAGCTGCTCTACAGCACAAGGCTGGAATAGCATGTCCTCTGGGGACTACTTCCAGCAAAATTAAAATTTAATTAATAATCTAATAGTATTTGCCTTTCCCCCATGTTGGCTCAAAATAGCTTTTGTTTACCTTTTTGTTTCTTCCCTTACACTGACAATTTTTCATGCATATGAATAATTCTTGTGCATCAAACTTTTTGTATTTCCTGTGTGCTCGGCACTGGGCCACTCTTCTGGGAAACATAAAAGGGAGAGATACCTAATCTGCTTCAAGTGCAGTGCAATGAGCCAAACAGGTCTGTATGTAAATCATTTAAGCCAAGTCCAGGAGCTTCTACAATCATGCTATGAAGTAAAGGAGAACACAGGGATGTAGTAATTTACCTTTGGTGTGGGCAAGCTTGCTAGTGTGTTCTTTTCAGAGAATAAAATCCATCAGGAGATGCTAATCCCAAAGTACCAATAAAGCTCTGACTCTCTGGGGACTGAATGCATATGAGGAAACCTCAGCTGATTCAGTCTGTGGGACTCTTTAGGAGTTTAAGGGCACCTGGACCTCAGAGGGACACCACTGGACCATGACCAACAACGTAGAAAATAATGAACATTTTTAAATGATGAGAAATAAATCCCTTTCCCGTGTCCTTCTAAATTTACTTTGACTAGCTATTGAACAGTGTCTTGTAGATTCAATACATCACAAGAAATTAAGTGCTGCTCAGCTCCCTCCACTCTAGCTGCCCTGCTGTGGACCGTCTCTTTTCGTTTGCATCTTGCCTGTCTTCTGTGCATATCAACTAAGCATCTCCATTTCAGCTCTCAGAGTGTACCACACCACACAACTGAGATTTCTAGAACAAATATCAACAGTAGCTAAGCCAAACATATCTTGTCAAGAGAGTGCCACTGCAGTGTAAAGATTGATTTGTCGAGGGAGGTCTTGCATATAAGTAGATGTGAAGGCAAGGACTGAGGTTAACAAGTTTCCACTGTGGGAGTTTATTTATAACGAAATAAGGAAAGGACAGTTCTGCCTCTGTCCATTACTTCCCATCTCTTTCTGCAGCCAATACTGAGTGGCTTTATTTATTACCAGAATCAGCCAGGACAAGTCAGGAAGAACTAAGCGGACAAAGAACTTGCTCTCTGAGCTTATTTTTCATATCGCTAAGGGTAACTTCATGCCATTGGGAACACTGTGGCGGCGGGGTGGGGGGATCATCTCTGTTCCCAGCTCAGAGATTTCAGTGAATAAAACAAATAAAAAGGGAGGAAAAAGACATAGTTTTTGTATGTCATGCTCTTGCAGAGAACAGGCAACAGACATAACACTGAAAGAGGTATGTTCATAAGAGTACGTATGCAATATTGGGAAACTGAGTGCTGCAGGCTAGAGCAAACGTGTTCATTGTTTTTTTCACAGCACAATCAAGCAAGGTTACCTACAAGTGTTGGTGACTGACTCAGCAGAGTTTGAGAGAAGACTGTAGTTGACAGTATGGTGATATTGAATGGTAATGTGACATCATCTACAGTCTTTGAGTGATAAGACCAGAGAGATGGCAGATGACCAAGTAAATAAAGAGTGTATACATGGGCTGATAAATTAATATACCCACCTTCTTATCAAATATGTATTTAATTATTGGTTGTCAGATTAACACACTCAGAAAGAGAGAACTTCAATTGAAGAATTACTTCCATCAGATTGGCCTGTGTATGTCTGTAGGGACATTTACTTGAATTCTAGTTGAAGAAGAAGGGTCTAGTCCACTGTGGGCATTGCCAGTCCTGGGTTGGTGGGACTGGGCTGTGTAAGAAAGGGGCTTAAACAATCCAGGGAAAACAGGGCAGTAAAAAGCATTCCTCAGTGTTTTCTGCATTGATATCCCTTGATGGTGGGCTATAAACTCTAAGTTGAAATAAATCCCTTTCTCCCTCTAAGTTTCTTTGGATCTGGTGTTTATCCTAACAACAGGAAACAAATCAGTACATATGCCTTAGAATCTGTAAATCTGGCGTTTTATGCAGTCCCATTTCTATCCCAAGTATGCATTTACTTATTTGGGTATACATTTAGTGAAACTTGGCAAACACTTAGTGAATAACAAGAAGATGGAACAACTGTTTTCATGGCATGGGTGCATAATGGCATTCCATTTGAGTTGGCCTGGGCATAAGGGAAGGCTTTCTGTAGGAACTGATGTCTGAACTGAAAGAAGGTAGAGGTAGGGGAATGGGCTTTGCTGTTGCAAACCCTGGCTTCTAAACAGCTGAATAATCTAACATGCTGCCTTTAATCTTTTTATCACAGACACTTTTCTCAGCAAGCATCTCATCTAAACTGCTTTCTTCCTAAAATGATAACAGGGACCCCTTCTTTCCAACCGTAAGTTTCTATGTGCCACATAGAAGGCCTTTATGTTCTTCGAGAAAAATGCTGCCCCTAACCCAGAAACTATTAACTTAGAAAATAAAATGCAGTTATTTATCCAGTACAATACCCTTGCAGTTTTCTAGTAGGGCAGGAGAGTTCAGAGTAATAACCTTAAAACCTGCTGTTCCACAACCTTGGCCCACACACTCTTCTCCTGTACCCAAAGACTGATGTCAACTATGCTCAATTAGTCCTCAGATGTGTCCTTACAGAGGAGGATTTTATGTGGCCACATCTCTATTCTATCTTGATTTCTAGATTTCAGAGTAGGAGAAAATTAGAAATAATGAAATTTTACAGAATTACTCTGTCAATAAGTTCATGGTGTGCCCATTTCTTCTCCGTCACTCCAGACTAAGTATTTACAACCTGATAGTGCTATCAGCATCTTTTCCTCTGAGGATTTTTTTTTTGAGAGGGGGATCTAGGAATTAATTTATGGCATGACCCTTGTCATTTCTCTAATTCTTATCTCTTCTAAATCTTTTCTGTGTGGTCATTTCATATGAGTTTCACTAGTGTTGGCATGGTCTTTTTCTTGACTCATTTCAACACACAGACCTTCATTCCCACCGGCATTCTTCTCATTTGTAAAAAGTTTTGGTTCCTTTAAAAACTCAGTTATGTTATGTAAATGTTTTTGTTTTAATCCCAAGGGTGGAATTTTAGTTTGGTTTTTAGTTTTTCCATAGGTGATAATTGTCTCATGAGGGGTGCATCCTTTGACAGATGGTAACTGTCCCATGTTGCAAGGAGAGGGGTGTGGTCTAGGGCTCTGAGGATATAAATATGAGAACCCAGAAAGAGGTGGGAGCAGCAGTTTGGAAAGAACAGAGACAGACTGTGTGGTGGCTTGGAGACAAATGGAGAGAAATGTCTCAATGCAGTGGCTTGGAGGAGAATGCTTGTTGCTTCTGCTGTTGACGAAGATTAGTATAACAACCAAAAGAACCCATTCACCCTAAACAGCCTGGAGAACTAAAGGAGTCTGTGTCCCTTCTATTCACTAATCTTCTCTCTCCAACCTAGGGTTGGAAGTAGAAAGGGAGAAGCTTTAAAAAAAACCCAATAAAACAGAGTTTAAAAATGAGTGCTACACTCATCTGCACTTTTCTTCTGGGCTAGCACTGTGTCATCGTCAGCTGTGATGAGCACCATTAATGATTTGGAAACAGCTGGTAGAAGAGACAGGCTTTGTTTCCTATAAACTCTTTCATACCTAGAAGCCAAAGCAGCAAAAAACATACTGAAAATGAATAAAGATTCAGGATAAAGACAAGAGTGGATGTATGGAGAGCATTTAAGTAAAAATAAAACCAATAATTTAGGGCAGAATGATTTAAGAAGGTAAATGTAAATATGTCTCATATATATTACATGTATCTAATCATATATTATTAACTCACACCTGCTGATAAGTCTAAGTCATGGAAATATATGTCCTGCATGAGTAGGATTTGTCAAATAATATGTAAAAGTGTGTTGGAAATAAATAATTCATCAGAGTTTTTGAAAGCAGTTCATTGGTTTTGATGATTACATCATTAAAATATAAATTTTGTTTCAGTGATGTCCCCAAAAGAGTAATGGATGTATTTTATTAAAAAAAAATTGCTATCTAATGTATAAACTTTGCAGCGTGTGTTTATAAGTAGTGTTTTATAACTCCTGTAAAATTGTTTATGTTATCAAGGAGCTTCTTTAACTTTCTCATCTAATGATGGAAAATTGTATTTGTCTCTTGAATGCTTAAAGGCTACCAAGATTACAGGCTGGGGTGGGAACTCTGTGAGTAAAACATTTGTTTTGCAAGTATATAGAACCTGAGTTCTAATCCCAGTAGCTGCTTAGTGCCTGACACAGCATTGGTTTGTCTTCAACCCAAGGGCTTCTAATGTGAGATGAGGTGCAGAGACAAGAGAATTCCTGTGAGCTCACAAAAAGTTAAACTGAGATATATTCATGGAAGAAAAAATAATTTTAAGTAAGACAGAACATAAGTACCAACACCCAAGGTTTTCCTGTGACCTCTACATGTATGTTTCTGACAAGGGTGTACCCAAACTTACACATGCACATGCATGTAACAAAGACACACACACAAACATACGGGAGAGAGGAAAATGGGAAAAAAGAGAAAGAGAGAGAAAAAACAAAATTCTTATGCTGATTAAATTTGGTCATTAATAAACATACTTTATGGTCATGCTGACCTGTGGTGACTAAGAGTCAATCCTGCAGAAGTGATTTTTGCTATTTAAACAATTGCCATTCTGAATAATTCAAACTCTTTTTTTTTTCAATGCACTTTTTTCAGGAACCTTGAACAATCATCTGACCCTGGGGAAAGCCAGCCCACAGCTTAAATAGCCTCTGGGTAGCCAACCCCAGCATGCCATGTGGGCAATGCAGATAGGTCCACATACATGGATGCAAGCCAGATCCTCAGCCTTAGCCAAATGTGGAGTTGTTCATGACAGAGAGCACTCACCATCGGGAAGGTGGAAGGCAGAAACCAGCTCCTTCTTTAAGGCGTGGCATTCCGCAGCTCTCTACAGTTCCCCCTTTTTGTTTTAGACGCATCAGGCAAGAGTAGAGGTCTGATCTCTGATATTAGAAATAAATTGGGACTTTGTACTGATGTTCATTTAGGTGTCATCCACCCAAAGAGCATCAGACCCGTCAGATACCTTTTTCTCAGAGGCGGGACCTGGGGCATCAACCCGCATGCAATCAGACATGCTCTTCTCTGGGTCCAAAGCTGCTGACCCTGAGTGCAGTGCTTAGCCTCGCATCCTGAGTGTAACATTTTAGCTTTTTATGGTAGCCAACCATGCTTGGGGAGAATGTCCTGCTTCAATGGCTGTAAAGGCCTGAATGGTCATGGCTGCATTACCCTGTTGTTAGACCCTAATCTTGCATATATACCACAGGCAAACCAAGGAGACCAACACCAGAAGGCCTGCTAACGCCCCCATGCCCGCCCATTCCTTCAGATGATTCATGGCTGCAGCAATCCATGATGATAATCCTGTGGCTAGTCCTGTGTCCACTCTGGTAGAATTTACTGTGACAATGGCCACTCTCAGCTGCTCCATCGTAGTATCGAATTCTCTAGTCCAATTACCTAAAGTATAGCTAGACAATTGTTTAGACAGATTTGCAGCCCGTCCCTCAACCTCTCCCAGTGCCACCCACCCTCCCTCTTCCCTCATCTTCTTCCTCTGGTCCACTGGAAGGGGGAGTTTTTTACTATTGCCATCTGCCCATAATTTGTTAAATCTTATCAGGACGGCCTGGATCCTCTTCCTCAGTGTACTGGCAAGGCTGCATCATCAAGAGTGACTGATCAAACAACTCTGAGATTTCACCTTACACCTCTCAGAATGGCTATGATCAAAAACTCAACTGACAACACATACTAGAGAGGATGTTGAGAAAGAGGAACCCTCCTCCATTGCTGATGGGAGTGCAAACTTGTACAACCACTTTGGAAATCAATCTGGCACGTTTTCAGACAATCAGAAATAGCACTATCTCAAGATCCAGCTATATCACTCCAAAAGATGTCCCACCATACAATAAGGACATTTGCTCAATTATGTTCATAGCAGCTTTATTTGTAAGAGCCAGAATCTGGAAACAATCCAGATGTAGCTCAATGGAGGAATGGATAAAAAAAATTGTGTTACATCTACACAATGGAATACTACTCAGCACTTAAAAACAAGGAAATCATGAAATTGACAGGGAAATGGTAGAAACTATAAAAGATCACCCTGACTGAGATAACCCAGAAACAGAAAGAACAGTATGGTATATACTCACTTATAAGTGGATATTAGCAGTATAATATAGGATAGGCATCTACATACCTAAAGAAGCTATACAATAAAGAGGAACCTAGGGAGGATGTTTAAATATCATTCAGAATGGCAAACAGAATTGGCAACAGAAGTGGTGGAAGAGAGAGAACAGGATGGGGAATCTACTATAGAGGGTCCTCTGAAAGGATTCACCCAACAGGAGATCAAAGTAGATGCTGAGACTCATGGCCAGTCTTTGGGCAGAGCACAAAGAGTCTTATGTGGTAAGAAAGGAGTGGGAATAGAGCCCCATAAGCATACCAACAAAACTAACAGGCCTGAGCCCAGAGGGTCCTGCAGAGACTGATGCACCAGTGGAGGACCATGCATGGAGAGAACCTAGACCGTCTACTCAGATGTGGCCGATTGGCAGTTAGTCTCCATGTGGACTGAGTCTTTTCTAATCCTTGGCAGTAACTGTTGAATCACAAGTAATGTGAAAGGAGAGAAAGCTGAGTTTCTGGATCCGGTGCAGAGGGAGTTGTGGGAGTTCCCTCGAAGAAAATCTGGAGCAACGGCAGGACAGTAAGCACAATCAGCAGACATAGTTTGGAGTGCAATGGACTTCCGGGAACACAAGGAACTTGTGACCCCAGATGGGCTCCTGCTACTGAGTTGATGCTGTTTGCCACGATGTCTCACTTAGTGATGCCACAAGTTCTGCAGCCCAGGTTCAGAGCATTTCTCGAAATGGTAGCTAGAAAGAAATACAAAGACAGCAGCAGAAAGCACAGCAAGTAGCTACGCAATGAGAAATGGTCAGCCTTAAAACCATACCTACACAAAAGTAACATCTACAGACTGACCAGACTGTATCAGTCTGTACATTATATATCCAGATACACATGTTTATGTCTGTACTTAATACAAGGAAAAAAAAAGGCTATGAATTTGAAAGTCTCCTTTTCTTTGTCATGTAAATCTAAACTATTCTTTCCTTTTCACTCTCCACATTTTCTTTTTCAAACCCAGAATTCAGCTGTATTTGGTGTGTTCCACCCTGAAAGGTATCCCCAGTTCTGGCTAGGTAGAGCCTACATTGAGCTTAATTGCAACCAGCTGTAGCTTTCAGGGCGCTATTGAACAAAACCTCATCTCAGTAAGAAAGTGGAAACACAAGGCCACTGAACACGATTTTCCAGCTTCTTTGTTTCTTTTGTATGTTTAACAATCTACAGGGCTGCCGAATAACCTGGGAAGTTCTTCGGCAGAGAAGACTAGAAGCAGAGGACATCATGTTCCTTCACTGAGTCCTGAACCTCAGTAGGAGCAAAGGATTCTTCCTCAAGAAACAGACCATTAGCAAAGGCAGTTTCCATGTAGCCTCATTACCTGCTTGATTAGGTCCCAGTGCTTTGCTTTTTATTATTCATTCATGTGTTCATTCATGCACTCAGTCAATGGACAGGGACAGGAGACCCATAAAAGGAAAGGTACATAAATGCTTAGTGTTTTGAATGACAGAAACCAAGTCAAGGATAGCAGTGATGGGCTTTTACAGACTCCATAAACCACTTCCAGACCTTTCAAAACAAAAGTGAGGCACGCCTGTTGCCTAAGGGGGGCTAACTTCAAATGGACCATGTCCTTGCTTAAATGATGGCTTGTGTAAACAGTTTGGTCACTGCTCTCTTGCTACAGACTGCTACCTATTTCCTGGATCCCCAAATAAAATGCAAAATACTATCAAATAAATGTAACCACCAGGAAAGATACTCTACATATATATTTGTAGATATATATATATGTATATATATATAATATATATTATGTATACATATATATGTATGTATGTATTAGCCTTTGGTTTGGTGGCCATCATTAATTTGAGGAGTCCACAGTAGCCTATGTATTCATTTTAGAATCTCCTATCAGGAGGAATTGTTTTAGAAATGCTTGGCAGAGAGAAAAAAATGTTTAAGTTTTGTGATTTTTCTTGTCCCCTTAGCTTGTTATTTTTTACAATCAAAATAAAATGAAATCTGAGCAAAGTTTATGCTATTTTTTAAACGATCCCACTAATACATTCTAATCTTTCAGTTCTAATGGACACAGAGGAGTCGACAGCCAGGCTTTATTTCTTATTTCTAATTGGCTGTACACTAGAAAGCATGTGCACTTACTAAACGTCACCCATCAGGAGCACCTGCCTTCACAGAATCTCAAATCCTGCTCATTATGGCAGCCCACCTGAGGTGCCCTCGCCCCTGTCCATAACTGCAGAGCCAATTACGTTCACAAATTTGCTACCCAGCTTTGCTTTCCATTCTACAACCTGCAACTCTGAGAAGATAACCCAAATTCTTGTCATTTTAAAAAATCTTAGTAGAGATCCTAAGTTATATTTTCCATGCAGGTTTCCCCTCTCATAGTCCCACTTCTCTGATGCACTGCTCTGTTTTTCACATTCTCTTCGTATTACAGGAATGACTATTGACTGTCTACTTCCTTGTTGTTTGAGACTGCTTCTTATTATGTATCCCAGGCTAGCCCTGAACCTCCAATCTTCCTGTGATACTTCTTTATTTCTGGAGCTTTAACACAGAAAGCTTTGCTTACACATTTTTTTTAGTGTTATAGATCAGCAAGGTCCCATTGCAAAGGTCAAATTTCACTTAAATATTACTCATTCCTGAATCCCTTCTGAAGGAGTGATATCTTGGGGATGGGGAGGGAATACATTGTACATTAAGATATAGAATGATTGGTGGGTCAAGTTGTAAGTTTCTTTCAACATCCTTGAAATATTTCTCCAAATTGCTGGAAGATATGGCAGTTTCACTTACAGTGTTATGAGGGACCTCCACATCCACTTCCACAGTGCCTGGACTTATCGGTGTGTGGGCTCTGATAAGCATCTTCTGCGTCTTAGACTGCGTTTGCTATTATGCGCTTCTTTAGATAGCCATTCTGACTTGGGTGAGATAGAAACTCACTGAAGTTTTAGTTTACATTTCCTGATCCTAGATTATAGGTAGACACATAAAATCATTACACACACACTATGTAATCTGGATGTATATAGTCTTCTGTCTTTGATGAGTTCCTGAACTCATATGTACACACACACACACACACACACACACACACACACAAATAAAACAAAATAATCCAAAATGAATCTTAGAGACTAAGATACTTCTATTATCTCTTCCAATTGCTGACTTCAGGAAAAGATACACCTGTATTCACTCTCACATTAGTACAGTTTCTCAAGTGTGTTACACTTGAAATTCCTGTATAATTGAGGATGACCTCCAACATGAATTTATAATGCTCTTGTTTCCTACTCCCGAGAGATGGGATTACAGTTAGGCTCAATCATGCCAGTGTTATGTTATGCTGAGTATTGAACTTATGGCTTGTGCATGTTTAGCATGTACTCTACCAACTGAGCCACATCCTCAATACTGAATTAAACATTGTTTTTCAGTTCAAATTCAGTGTGTGTGTGTGTGTGTGTGTGTGCTTGTGCACACACATGCTGGGTTCTATGGGGGATTTACTGTATTGAAATACTAAAACATATGACTTTTTCAAAAGAAAATTTCAGGTCAGTTCAATGTTCAGCCTGCTAAAGCTGAGAGGAAGAGAGCAGTGTTGCTGCTTCATTGTAAAAAAGATAGAAGTGTTTTGTATATACAACTTAAAAATGGGAAACTTGGTTAAATCTGGTAGCATCTGTGCATTGGCTGAAGACCTATTAAGTGTAGCCATATATTACATTGAAACCAGTCAAGATGCTATTGAGATGTTTGATATTTCCATTGATTACATAGACCTCTTACTTTTCTTGTCTTGAAACTGTACTCACTCTTCTGAGCTTTGCTTCTATGTTACATTTCTTGTGTGCAGTCACTGTGACCCCACACTTCCAAGGTTTTAAAACAAACATTGCTTACTAGGCCTGGCTTAAAGCCTAGTGAATGTACCGCATGTGTTCCTTTGTGACTTAACCTTGTTCCACATGATAATTATTTGCTCTGTCCATGTTGTTGCTGAGAGCCGTAATCCATTTGTTTCCACTTGCGGTGTGGATTTTCCCTGGTTTTGCTATTACAAAAGTGCTCCATAGCTATTCCATGCTTATCTCTTGGTGAACACATGCCATTTCCTGGAGTTATTCACCTAAGAATGAGAATGAAATGGCTGCCTCACTGAGAAGTTGAAGATAATGCCAAAATGTTTCCCAAATTGGTGACAAAAATTGTCCTCCCTCTTCTAATGGTTTCTTTTGGGTTAGATACAGTATATATATATATATATATATATATATATATATATATATGTATATGTTATATACACTGTGTTTGTGTGTGTGTGTGTGTGTGTATTTTAAGATAGGTTTTCTAGATTATAGTTTGCCAAAGTGTTGATGCATTTTCTACTGCTGTAGCAGAATACCAGATATTGGGTAACTTATAAAGAACACAATTTTGCTTTGTTCTTTTTCTAGAACCTGAGAAGTCACAGCTGAGAAGAAAAGCACAATGCTGAGATGTACTGAGGGTCTTATGTTTTATTGTCCAGTGAAGGAAGAGGGGAAAGCTAGAAAAACATACATTCATGAAAGAATATGAAGGGCTGAATACTATGAAACCCACTCATTTAACTTAATATTATGACAATGGTTCTAATCTATTCATACAAGTGGTGTTCCTGAAGACATAAAATCTTTTCCTCTGGATTTTCTCTCTTCAGAGACAAAGTGTTGCCCTGATGTCTCACTGGCTTTGAAGTTGGATCTGTTTTCAAGGAATCCACCTTCCATAAAAAATGCAAACACCTGTTGATTTTGCTTTTTTAAGCCTATAATATTAATAATGATAATAGTAATCAATGAGTGTGTTAAAGATGGCAACTATTTTGTAGTAGCTGTGACAACAGTGCCAGGTGAATTAGGATTTCATCAAAGGAGCATAATAAAAGTGCTTGGAAACTGAGCCATGTAGATTATGAAGGAAGGTGAAAAGTGAAAAAAAAGATCAAGAGAGCAATGTTTTGAGAGCCATGAATTCCAGATCCTTCCACCTCATGCAGTGAGGCAGTGGGAAGTAGCTCCTGCTTGGGAAGTGCAGCCAAAAAGAAATCCTAAGAAAAATTTATAGGGAGTTTTGTACAGCAGGCAGGGTGAACATAAGACAATGCTAGGAGGAGACGATGAGATACATACATGTTCACCAACACATATGTGTGTGTTGTAGTCAGTAAGTATTCCAAGTAACTACAAATTGAGTAAAGGATCTCAGCTAAACTTTTATAATCAAGCACAGGTGTGTATCTTGAGCAGACTGGGACTACTGGCGGTTCAAATGCACTACAAATATTTCAATTGTTTCTGTGCACCAAGGACATCAAAAGCAAACACAAACTAAAAGCAAAAAGATTTGTTCAGTATACAGCTTGGAGAAATCTGCTGGACAACCCACATCCCGAGGTGGATTTCCTGCAGCCCGGGTGTGAAGTGTAGACTCTGTGATTGTAGAGACAGAAAGGAGACCTCTGTCTCTAGAGAACAAAATTAGCTGTGCTAACCAGCACAATCTGTACCTATCCTAGACATTTCAAATTGGATCCATGAAAGAAGGCAGAAAAACAAACAATTTTTGTAAGTTGTTTCCTGTTAGGAAAAGGGCAGTTGAGAAGTAAAAACTTAAAGAGTATTTATTTCCTCTGCCTCCTCTCTGCCGTGCTGAGTACTGGCCAGCAGCTTTAGTCAAAGATAGCAGAAAAGGGAGCCCTCCCCTAATCTAGCTGCCAGAACAAGAAATCTTCACCTGATTTATATCTATATTAAAAAAAAAGAAAGAAAGATTTACTAGGTGCAAACCCACATCAGTGTTCTTGTTATGGAAGGTCCTCGCAATTGATTTGGTCATTTTATGTCACTTCTCTTTACTATGTCTGTTACTATAAGTAGCATACACAAGCTTGCTATTGGAGAGGAATCGTTTTTACTTTATTTCTACTGGACAGCAAAACACACTGTGAAAAAAAAAAGAACTTCCTTGAGATCGAGAGTGATGGAAATGGAATCGGAAATACTCTGAGAGATAAATGAGCAGGAAAGATTTATTGATGAAGCATGTGTAGAACTAAATGTGGAAGTTAAAACAGCAGAAAATGAGGTCCAGGAGAGGAAATTGGGGGAAGAAGAAGCACGCGTCAGGGAGGGAAGATGGTGAAGGAATGGAAAGTAAAGGAAGAGCAGTGGTTGTGAGTCTCAGCAGAGAGTTACAGGGCTTGAGCCATTGGACAAAGCCACTCCTCTAAGCATAGGCCCCACCCTTAGACCCTGCCCCTAGAACCTCCCATGGAGCTTAGACTCTCCTGAGAGATGTGGAAAAGCTATGGAGCTTAGAAACTCTCCTGGGAGATATGGAAACTTCTTTCAACTTTTGTGTCATTCTATCAACCGGTGCTTACAAACATTGTAGGTCCAGCTAATGTTCTGAACAGCTGAAAAAAAAAACAAACAAAAAACAAACAAACAAAAACGGTTCCTCTGCAGGTTCCTCTGCATGTGGGACTCACTGCGCTCTGATTTTCAGAAACCAACAGCTCCTCTCACAGCTTAACTACATTCAGAAGAAGACAACAATGTATGACTTAGTCGGGTTTCTATATCTGTGATTGAAACACCATAACGAAAAATTAACTTAGAGAGAAAAGTGTTTATTTCATCTAATTCTTTCAGGTAACAGTATATCATTTGAGAAGTAAGGGCAGGAATTTAAGGAAGGAGCCTGGAGGCAGGAGCTGAAGCAGAGGCCATTTGCTTGATCTTCATGGCTCATCAAAAACATTCACCACAGACTTACCTACAGGCCAATCTACTATACACATTTTTTTTTTTTTTCTTTCAGTTAAGGTTTCTTCTTCCTAAAGTACTCAAGCTTGTGTCAAGCTGACAAAAAAAAAAAAAAAAAAAAAAAAAAAAAGACAATACAAATAGACTTTACCACTGTCTATTTCAGTTTTTATTAAAAGAATTTTTACTTCCTTGGGCTCAATGGAGAGAAGAGAAACATGAAGTTCTGGAACATGGAGAAACTGTGCACCAAGCCTTGAGTTAGGGAGTATATGGCATGCTACACTGCTGTTTGCTCATCAATATGCAGTTTAGTCATGATTGGAAAGCAACATGTATTTGGTCCTCTAGCACATGTCTACTTGTTTAGAAGTGTATTGATATTTTGCCTTTCCTCATTGTTGTTTTGTCTTTAATTTAATTTTAAAATGAGAATTAACTATAATTCTATTTTTGTAATGGTGTAATTGTAGGCCTAAAGGGGTAGAGGCAGGAATATTGTGGCTTCAAGGCCAGACTGAGCTTCAAAGCATGATCCAGTCTCAAAATTAATGAACAGCAAATAACCAAATCCTTAGACTCATTCCTGATTAAAGTCAGTAGGTGGCACTTAGCAGTGTGGGGATCTCTATGATGACCTCATTTTCTTGTTGAGACTTGGATGCTAGATTTTCTTCATCCCAAAGTTTTCTTATCTATCAATGAGCCAAGCTCAGCACTTTCACTGATTGGCTACAGCATTCTTAGGAGGCTAAGTAGCATCTGCCCTTACTGGTGTTCTTGATCCTAGAACTCATTCTTCCATTCCACACTCATTCGGATGGCTAAAGCAAACTGAAAGGCAGGCCAGTGTGTTGCTTATGAAGACAGACTCACCTCTCACAAGAGGTAGAGTACAATATAAGGCCACAATTTGCCATGTCCACATAGCCCATTGCCATGGCAACATTGTTGATTGGGGACAAGTTTTGTTCTCATTATTGCCATCTGATAATCTCCCAGTCTTTCAATGATCTCTGTGACTTTCAAAGTCACAGAGATCTGTTTATATCTGTGTTTTTGTTTGTTTGTTTGTTTTTGTTTTTTTTTTCTGGCTCACAATACTTTTATTATTTTTATTAATTACAATTTATTCACTTCATATATCTGTGTCTTCTTAAACCTCATATGTATATTCCGTTGTGAATATATACTGCATTGTTATTATCTATTTATCTTTTAAAGGGCATTTAAGTTATTTTCATTTCCTGCATACTGTGAATAGGGTAGCAATGAACATTGTGGAGAAAGTATCTGTGGAGTAAGAGATCAGGTCCTTAGGGCTTATGCCAAGGAGCAATATAGTCAAATCTTATGTACATGTTTTATTTTTTTTTTAAGGATTCTCCATAGTGACTTTTATTTGAAAGAGATAGCCTGAAACAGTATAGATTATAGATATGGCTAGTCTTTGGCATGGTACCTCTTCACAGCAGAGAAAGGTGTCTACCAATGACTATCATCGTCACTGTTCCATTGCTGTGAAAACACACCAAGACCAAGATAACTCTTATAAAAAAAAAAACAAAAAACATTATTTGGGCTTGATTACAATTGCAGAATTTAGTCTATTATCATCATGGCAGAAAGTGTGGAAGCACACATTTTGCTAGAACAATAGCTGAAATTTTCATCTATGGGGAGAGAAAGAGAGAGACTGACTGGCCTCAATATGAGCTTTAGAAACCTCAAAGCCCACATGTAGTGACACGCTGGTATGTTCTCCAATAAGTCTCTAACTTCTAATTCTTTCAATTCTTTCAAATAGTTCCAGTTTCTAAACATTCAAATATATGAGCCTATGTGAGGTATTCTTTTTTCAAATCAAATTCTACATGAAGAATTACAGGTAATTACTGAGTACTGGGAAAAGAAAATTATCCTTTCCAAGGTTTAAGACTATATATTTGGTGTCCAAAGGAAAGTAGCCTTGACCATATGTATATGTGTATGTATTTACATACATTTTTATATATTTATGTACATATTTATTTATATTTACATACATATATAACCATATATATGATATATGTACACATATATAAAACCAACCAAAACTGATTCATTACATTATCTATCTATCTATCTATCTATCTATCTATCTATCTATCTAAACATATATATGTATGTATATACATATAAATATATACATAAATATATATATAACAATAATCCGAAAGTGGCTATCTCTTTGAAAGTGAAGGACATGGAAAAGATTTGGAAGAAGGTAAACTGGGAAGGGCTGAGGGAGAAAACAGAGGGTAAAGTTATGTAATTCTATTTTAATTAAAAACCTACTTTTTTTTAAAAAAAGGTGTTTGTTTTTGTAAAATTGATATAAGTTTCTGAAGGCAGTAGCCAGGCTGATTCTGCAAGTGTATAGGCTCTTAGATCTTAACTATTTTTCTTTCCCTCATGTGCCTCTCCATTCACACACACAGATGACAAGTACAGCTTTTTCATTCTTAAATCCTACTCTGATTAGTTACTGCTCTAGGTCCCAATTAAAGCTATGGTTATTGAACTAGGTGTTTCTGTTAGGTGTGAAATATTATGAAGTTTATGGTAATTAATGATGAGTGTGATAGCTATGAGTTATTAATGACATTAGAAAGAGCAAGATAATGTCATCATTACATCTTTATAACAGTGTGAGAGACCATGAAAAAATGTTGCAAGTTTGATAATGACAGCTCCTCTAGCAGTGAAAGGGCAGGTGTTTGGATAACAGATCAGCCAAGTAAGGAACTCCAAGATGACAGACGAATAGTAAGACTTGTCAGGGATTTGGTCAGGTAAAAGTAGGAGTACAAAGGGCTAAACTAGAGGGACTTCCACTCAAATGCCATAGCCCTGGAAATGTCAGTGCTGGTCCTCAATGCTGCCTGGACTCCGCATGGTTAGTCATGGGCTGACAGGTTGCCCTTTTGATTGGGATATAAAGGGATCTTGGTGGGATCAACGATATGGTCATGGTCTTGAATTCACCAGTCACTGAATATGTTTAAACTCTCAGTTATTGTCATTGGTTTTACATAGGAAGGAATAATAAAGTTCATAGAAAGGATTGAAATTTTATGACCATATTTGGAATTTTGAGGCTGAGGTAGGAAGCTTGCAAGGGCCAAGATAGCCTGAGGTACACAATGAGACAATATCCCAAAGTAAAAGAAAATGTAAAACTTTCATGGAATGTATGATACAATTTACCAAAGGCCTGTAAAGAATCCAAATAATTTGTTTTTAAATGAGAGCCTATTGAAATACATATAAAGGGATCAGCTAATAAATGAAATTAATATTTTTACTTAAAAATGAATATTGAAATATAAAACTGTTGAACAGAAAATAAAATATGCTAATCCAATAGGCAAAAACATAAGGAAATAAATTATAATTATCTATTAGGAGAGCACTAATACTGATGTCCCTAACTTAGTTTGCAAATTTGATACTGTGAAAGAAAAAAAAATTAATGGTAATTAAAATTTTTACTGAAATGGACAAGTCTGCAAGTATGTAAAATTTCTAGTTTTATTCTATTACTGTGACAAATGCCACAACCAAAAGCAACTTAGTGGAGGAAAGAAGTATTTCTGCCAACAACTTACCATCTATCATTGAAAGAAATCAGGGAAGAAATTAAAGGAGCAACTTGAAGATACATCTGCTTGGTATTTATTCCAGGCAGCATTTTCTCTAATCAGAGAACTCACAGCCCAAAAGAATAGTAGAAGCCACAGAAGCACCCTTCTTGCTGTCTTTCTTACAGGGTCCATATTTAGGTAATATTGTCACACTGCTCATTGACATGAGCATAGGGAATTTTGCCACCCATAGTGTGCTGTGTGAAGGGTCGATTTATTTTCCAGGTATTAATACATGGTAAACCGCTTTGATGGACATGACGGTGTTAAGTAAACAATAAAGGAAGAAACAGCCTTAGCCACAGGACTGTAGTCATTTACCTAGTTACCACTCTTATTCTGAATACACTTGGAAAAATTAACAAATGTGAAAAGAACGTCAGGATATTTGCAAGCTAATATGGAAGAAAGTTAGTCTCCATATAGACATCATTAATGATGGCTCATAGGAAATACATGAAAGTATGGAAATCAATGCTGGTACATGGACATTCACAGTGTTTGCAGTAGGGCTGGAAAATTAAGTGACATAATTGATATCTAAAATTTACCTTAAGTGAGATAAAAACACAGATGTCAGAAAATTTCAAAGAATTAAATATGTCAAAAAGCATTTAAATCAGGAGAAACTTCCTTTAGAAAATTAAAAAGCAAGTAAGAAACAAACAATTGTAATTTGTTTGAGATAATATATAAATACATAGAGAAAAATAGGGAAATTTCAACAAATAAACCAGGGATCTGTGAAAAAATAGTGCAGAAGTTCCATGCATTCTGCCCAAAGTTTGGGTATGAGACTCAGCCTCTGCTTCCATACCTTGATCAGTAGAGTCTTTCAGAGGCCCTCTCTGGTAGGCTCCTGTCCTGTTCCCTGTTTTCTAGTGCTTCTGATGACTATCACATTTGTCCTCCTGAATGAGGAATGAGCATCTTCCCTAGGGTCTTCCTTGTTGTTTAGCTTCTTCAGGGGACTAGGGGAGGGGCATAGAGGGAGAAGAGGGAGGGAGGGAGGGAGAGAAGGAGGGAGAGAGGGAGGAAAGGAGAGTGAGATTGGGAGTTGATGAGGGAGGGGGCCACAGTTGGGATACAATCTGAATAAATGGAAATTAATGATAATAATAAAAAGGAGAAAAAATAATGGAGAAGAAAACATAAAATAATTGATTTTACTTTTAATACGTAATCTATTGGAAAGCAAAGCAAGACATGACAATCAAGGATGAAAACTTGAGAAAATGAGCTTTAATTTATTTTGGTGGCAGAAAATTTATTTTTTTATTTTTTTACATTTTATTCACTTTGTATCCCCCCTATAAGCCCCTCCCTCCCCCCTCCTGATCCCACCCTTCCTCCCTCTTCTTCATGCATGCCCCTCTCCAAGTCCACTGATAGGGGAGGTCCTCCTCTCCTTCCTTCTGATCTTAGTCTATCAGATCACATCAGGAGTGGCTGCACTGTCATCTTCTGTGGTTTGGTAAGGCTGCTCCCCCCTCAGGGGGAGGTGATTAAAGAGCAGGCCTATCAGATTGTGTCGGAGGCAGTCCCTCTTCCCATTACTATCGAACCCACTGAACCCACTTAGACACTAAACTGCCATGGATTACATCTGTGCAAGGGTTGTAGGTTATCTCCATGCCTGGTACTTGGTTGGAGTATGGGTCTCTGGGAAGACCCCTGTGTTCAAATCTTCTAGTTCTGTTGCTCTCCTTGTGGGGTTCCTGTCCTCTCCATAACCTACTATTTCCCACTTCTTACATAAGATTCCATGCACTCTGACCAACAGTTGGCCATAAAGTCTCAGTGTCTGCTTTGATAGTCTGCAGGGCAGAGCCTTTCAGAGGCCCTCTGTGGCAGGTTCCTAGGTTGTTTCCTGCTTTCTTCTTCTTCGGATGTTCATCCTCTTTGCCTTTCAGGATGGGGATTGAGCGTTTTAGTCAGAGTCCTCTCTCTTGATTAGTTTCTTTAGATGGACAGATTTTAGGTTTTTCCTATAAGTCTATATGAGTGAGTATATACCGTGTGTGTCTTTCTGCTTCTGGGACAGCTCACTCAGGATGATTTTAACTACTATGTGTAGGCATTTTCACATTACTTAAAACAAAACAAACAAAAAAACCTGGTGACAACTTTGACTATCCTCCTGATGAGGGTCTACGTGAAATTTTAGTTCTGGTAAGATTTTTTTTTCTTTTTGTTATAGAAGTTTCTTCTGAGTTGATATGCAGATGATTTGGATAGCCTTTCATTTAAGGATGCTTTTAGCAGTGTTTCTGTTTCAGTCCTGGTATTGATAATATCTATCCATTTTCTCTCTTCCCCTCTTTTTCCTCTTCTTCCTCATTCTTCTCCCTGTCCCTCTCCTCTTACATCTTACTATGAACACAGGCTGAAACTCTTCTCTAGCCTCAGCTTCCCAAATGCTTGAATTGCACATATGTGCCTCTATATTTGTATTGAGACAGTTGTTGACCTAATGTTCTGAAACCCTCCCATGATGTGTTCAGCTGCATCAAACTAATCTTGATGTGTCGTACTTGAGTTTTAAAATAATGTTTAAATTACTCTGTTTTTCCTTAAACCAGTGATAATATTTTAAGGATTTAAAACTTCTTAAAATGTTATCATCATTTATTACAATTTATTCAATTTGTATGCCGGATGTGTCCCATTCCCTTTTCTCCTTCTAATCCCATGTCCCTCCCTCTTCTCCCCCTATGCCCCTCCCCTAGTCCACTGATATGTGAGGTCCTCCTTCCCTTCTATTTGACCCCAGCCTATCAGGTCTCATCAGGACTGGTTGCATTGTCTTCCTCTGTGGACTGGCAAGGCTGTACCCCTTTCCCACTCCCCAGAGAGAGGTGATCAAAGAGCCTGTCACTGAGTTCATACCAAAGAAAGCCCCTGATCCTCTTATTAGGGAACCCATCTGGAGACTGAGTCTATGGGCTATATCTGAGCTGTGGTTTTAGGCCTCTTCCATGCATTGTACTTGGTTGGGATATTAGTCTCTTCAGGGTCCCCAGGGCTCAGATTTTTTTGGCTCTGTTGGTCTCCTTTTGTAGCTCTCCAGGTCTCTCTATCACCCCCTTCCTTCATAAGATTGCCTGCACTGTGCCCAAAGTTTGGCTATGTGTCTCAGCCTCTGCTTCAATACCTGAATCTGGAAAGATCCCAGGAAAGATGCTCAATCCTCATTCAGAAGGACAAATGTGATAGACATTGGAAGGAGGAGAAGACAGAGAATAGGACAGGAGCCTATCATAGACAGCCTCTGAAAAAAACCTGTTAATTTATAGTCATAATGTTTAACTTCTAAATACATGAAGATTATCATCTTAAATTTCTGTCATTGACTTCAAATTTTATTTTTTTGGTAAAATAAAGTTTTCAGTTAGTTAAAATTTATTAAGCTTTCTATGGCTTATTAAATTTCTCATGACAAAACAGATTTTGATGGCTGCTCCATATATATGATATTGATCAACTGAGCACTGTTTTAATGTTGTTAGATTGTGATGTTATTTACATACATGTTGTTTATTTATTACTTCTCTTCATTTCTGAGAGCAACCTACTTTTTCATATCTTACTTTATGTTATTTGAAGCTCTCTTGAAAGATGTATATGCATCTAAGATTGATACTTTCTTTTGCCATCATTACATATGTCTCCTTTGTTCCTGATCACTTATTTTTCTTTCAAGCACATTCTTTCTCTCTCTCTCGCTCTCTCTCTTTGTATCTCACTGTGTATATAATTTTTGTCATTTTTATTTTGAATACTTTTAGGCATTATCTCAGGTTGGATTACATGTATGCATAACATTCCACTGCCTTTTATTTGTGTACATTTTAATCATTCATATTTAGTATAGTTATTAAAGTATTTATAGTTAAGTATTTTCTTTTGCTTGTTTCAGTGTTTTTTTCCCAAATTTTCTTATTTCTGTCTTTTTAGAGTATTTGAGCTTTACGTGGAATTATATTTTATGCATTAATGATATTTATAGATTTTGTAAAACACAGATTCAGTGTTGATAGTATTTTTTGGATTCAAATATGGTATAAAACTACTGACAAAAGTTTACCAGTCAATAGGCTCTTTGACCTTACTTCCACAGTGTCATAGTCACATCTTTCAATTCCAGTGAGTTTGGCAAATCTATAACTTTATGTCTAATACAAATTTTGGAACTTTCTAAGAAAATTACTTCAAATATATTTTCTGAATCCACGTTGCATCTCCAAAGATCCAGATCTTGGCTCTTTTTATTTTGTATTTATTTTTAGGAATTTTTAATTTTATCGTAGGTTTGAGTGTTTTGCCCACATGTATGTATGAGTGCTACGTGCACGCCTGGTTTCCTCGGAGGGCAGGAGAGGTTTTCAGGTTTTCTGGAACTGGGTGGTGAGCCTGTATGGCGAACATCTGGAATATATTCTTTGTCCTCTGCAAAAACAATCAGTATTCGGAACTGCTGAGCCAACGTTACCTTTGTTGATACCTGGAAGTTCTATTTATTTTCTGTACATTGCTATTATTCTATACATAAATGGGATAATCTAGGCTTTAATTTACTCAAAATATCTAAAGAAAAATTTGATAGTCAAGTTGTACAGTACAGGACTATAAGCCTTATTTCTATTCTATAGAAAACGTTGTCATCTCTTTTAAAGCAGGTCAGCAAGTTGGTCCTTGTTTAATTTTTGCATTTTTCAACATGGTGTCAGTGGACATTGTCTTTAATACAATTTCAGGTGTGTGCAGAGGTGCTCACACTTGCGCACTAGCATGTGTGCATCTCTCACAACTATATCATTTACCTCTCTCTCTCTCTCAAGAAAAACTTCATTATCAACCAGTGAGTCACTGTTTTCTTTCATTTCCACTCCAGCCATCAATGGTTGCTACTTTTCTCCTCCTTCTGTTGATACAGCCTGTTTCTTCAATTCCATAGAATCTAAAATGTGTGATGTTCAATTTTTTATGGCACTTATTTTTACAAAGCAATCTTTTTTCAATCCAATCTATATTGTGTTACACATCATTAAATCATAATTTTTGTTACCAAACAATATTTCATTGTATAAATATGTCACAGTTTTATTATCATTAATTAGTTAACAGGTAGTTTTATTCTTTTAATTTATTGGTTGTATCATAGCTATTAAAATAACGCTACTATAAACATTTGTGTAAAAGTTATTGTGTGAATGTTTGTCTTAATTTGTTCTTTGAGAATATCATATGTATATGTAGTTATTTTGGTCACATCCACCCCTCATTTCTCCCTTCAAACTCCTTTTAGGCACCCATCATGTTCCACTAACAGCTTCATCTCCCCTACTTTATTTTTTCTCTCTTATCCAGTTTGTGCTGACCATATTCACAGGGATGTAGTCATCCACCTTGTCATTGGAAAACAATCTATGGACCAGTGACTTCACTCGGAAAGAAATGTGAATCTTGCCTAGGTGTGATGGTGCACACCTTTAATCCCAGCTCTTGGGGAGGCTGATCACTGTATGTTCAAGGCCACCATGGTCTACAAAGCCAGTCCAGGACAGCTAGGGTTCTGTTACACAGACAAACTCTAGCTCAAAAAACAAAAAGAAAGGCAGAAAGAAAGAAAAAGAAATGAAAATGACTCTCCTCTAAGTGCCATTAACTGCCAGTAACTCTTTATTTAGAAGTATAGCTTTGTTGTGACCTTCCATTCTACACTCAAATTTTGACTGGCTTCATCTTATACAGGTCTTATAGAAGTAAGCATAGCTCTTATGAATTCATAAATCTAATAGCCATGCCATGTCCAGAACAAAGCATTCCAAAGTAGTGTTCTCTATCCTCAGAATCTTGTACTCTTTCTACTAATTTTCTCCCCTAGTGGTATTCCCTGAACTTTTCTTGGGTGGGGAATTGATGCAGGTGCCTTCTTCATTTTTAAAACATTTATATATTTAGTTTTTTATTTATTTGTTGTTTGTTTGTTTATTTATTATGTATACACTGTTCTGCCTGTATGTATGCCTACAGGCTAGAAGACGGCACCAGATTTCATTTTGATGGTTATATAAGCCACCATGTAGTTGGGGGAAATTGAACTTAGGACCTCCGGAAAAGCATCCAGTGCTATTACCTTTTGAGCCACTTCTCCACTACCAGATGTCCTATTTATTGCTGAGTACTCACAGACACTTATTTTCATCTCTTTGTGTAGTCATTAATTTTTGAAGGATAGTGGAAAGTGAAATTTTTCTGACTGAGGTCAGAGAAGCCCAGATGTTGTTCCCATCATACTTAATTCTTAGAGGATTTGCTATGAATGTCCTGTTTAAAATTTCAATACCCAACCAGTACTTATCCTTAGTATCTCAGGGTGTCATGTGTCTGCATGTGCTGTCTTTTGCTACAAAGATAAGTTTCTCTGAGAGCAGCATTTGTCTGTGGGTATAAACCAAACATTCAGAGGATAGTTAGTTGTGATTCCTTTCATAACCTATTCCAGAAAAGAGAATTCATGCTTCATATTGTACATTTTGTCAAAAAAACCTGAGATCTCACAACCCCATGGGGAAACGTACTTTCTTCGTTCCCCCACTAGTTTCTCTGCACTGTCATAGAGTCTTCTTTGTCCTCAAGTTACTACTATATGATGAGAAATAGTGTCAGGTAACAAGAATACTAAAATGGAAATGTGTAAGTAGTTCATTTGAGAGAGCATTTTTATTATCTGGCTAGACTAATGTATTAAAATTCATAAAAATTTCCTTAATGACTTGCTCTTCCCTTAATGAATTACTTTCTTTTTATGTTATATATCATTGAGTAAACAGTTAAGCTTTATATCCAATTATTGATTTTCCATTCTTTCTCAATTTTCCATTATTTTATTATGAATTTTGAGGGAAAGTTGTCAAAACTGTATATATTTGTGATTGTGAGGTCATTCTTGATCTGATTCCTCTAACATAAAATATTAGTAAGCCTTGCTTTTATATCCAATCTGTACCACTTCTCTCTTATTTAGATAAACGTGATGATTCTCATTGGGCAGATTTGTTAATGTGCTTGTGTCAACTCTTGAATTTATGTTGTATTTTTCCTTATTTGATTATTTCCCCCAAGCATCACTGCTCTCGAGGGTTTGTTTTCTCACTTACTGATCATGGTTCTTTTCTGCCTTCAATTATAGGGTCACTTAATAAATATAACAATCTAATGCAAATGTTCTGTGTGTCTGTGTGTGTATGTATGTGAGAGAGAGAGGAAAAAAAGAGAAAATAGAGAGAAAGAGAGAAGGAATTAGGGAAAATTCATATTACACCACAATGAGTCTTTGTTATTTATTACTATTATGATGATGATGATGATGATAATGATGATTATGATGATTTGAATTCTTATCAAAATATCCACAGCTTGGTGAAAGAAGTTAAATTTGATGTAAGTCACTACTTATTCTACAATTAAATGCAAATATATAAATAATGTATCCCTGCTATAAGTATTAATACTGTTATATCTCTTCTTTCTCCATGGACTTGGCTTCTAGAAATAATCTTTACCAGTGGCATTCTGTCTTTGGGAATAATTTCTCAACCTATGATCTCTATTACCTTAGCAAATTAAAATGAGGGGTTTTCAGATTTAACAGGTATGCTAGACTATAACAAAGAAGATTACAATTGTTAACATGTGGGTCTCATGAATAAATAAATAAATAAACTTCCCTTCTGCTGTGAACTTCTTTGATTCATAAAAACAGCTGAAAGGACCACTAAATTCAGACAGTGTGGCACATGTAAAGGAAACTCTAAGGCTGAAACTTGGCCAAGGACAATTTTGCATAAAAGCTAATTAAACCCAATGAATTAACTCTTCAAAAGTTAAAATATAGTGGCTTATAGTCTACCCTAGGTCTGACAAAACAGGAAATTGGATGTGAATGGATGTGCATGGATGTTATATCAGAGTACCTGTTTTGCTTTGCTTGTGGTAGGGCTGATTTTGAAGACACTGGAGATCTCATTAAATTTCAAGAGATGATCCAGGGTGTTGATGCAGCTCTTCCACAGGCCCCCTCTTCAGAAGCTTGACTGAATACTGTTCTCCCCAAGGTAGAGGGTCAGTAGCTTTGTGTTTTTCAGTTCTGTATGACTTGATGGCTCTCAATCTCTGACCCTCCACTCTCTCTGTGCTGATCAATGTCTGCACTCCTAAAAGGTCAAGGCTTCTGCAGACTGCCTGGATTAAGGTCTTGATGTCAGCGCCTGTTATCTGCTGCAGAGCCCCTAATGCCATTAGCAATAAAATGAAAGAAGCTTCCAAACCACCTTCAGATCGATGCTAACATTATAACTTCCAACAGCTGCTGCTCAGCTTCTTTATTTGCTACAGCTTCTTTATTTGCTAAGACCTCCTCCTGTGTAGAACTTTCTTGACTTCAGTTTCATTCTGGCGATCCGACGAAGATGTTTTGAGCAGCCATTCTGTACACAAGCTTGGACAAAGCCTTGGGAAAGAAGAACACACTGCATGTGTGTGTGTGTGTGTGTGTGGGTGTGTGTGTGTGGGTGTGTGTAGGGGTGTCTTTTCTTTCAAAGAAATAAGTATCCAGTCAGAAAGATAAATATTACAAAGAATTAATGGGTTATGTACGGTCAAAATGTGTTCAATAATGAGACATAAATTTGGGGACTGGTGTTATTGTTCAGTTGTAGACTATCTGCCTAGTGAGAGCTGTGCTTGCAGATTGATTTACCCAACGGTGATGTATTTTAATCTGGTCAGAGAAGAGGTATTCATGCTAATAAACTTGAAAGAAAGAATCTGTGTGGGAACAAGGTGAAGTTCCATATTTAAAAAAGTAATTTAAGTAAATACAAAAGTAAAGCTTCAATTATAAAATTTTAATAAATATGTATCATTACACTTTGTAAATATTTTAACATATTCTACTTTCATTGTCTCTTCTCGCTACTTCAGGAGAGTTTTATTTTTCTTTCCTGAAATTCAGCTCTCATGCTATGTTAATGTGTGTACATGTATATTTGTGTGGCTAAGTAGATGAAGTACGTGAGACAAAACATGCTACATTTTATCTTTCTTCTTCCATTATCTACTATGATGTATTCTTCATTTAAAATCTTTCTTTCAAATCCTCCTTTTATTTTCAAGTCCTTTATTTGTATGATTTCATACCCATATTTAAATATAGATACTTTATTATGATAAAAAATAGTACCTAGATGGGCTATATCACTCCTGAATTTATATCTAGAAGAGTCGAAGTCATAATATTGACAAAATATTAACCATGCACATTCATACTATTTTTAATGGTTTATGTTTATTTATTTATTGGTGTATTTTTCTTTATTATTATTATCATTTATTATTTGTTTTATTATGTATACATCAGATCTCATTATAGATGGCTGTGAGCCACCATGTCGTTGCTGGGGATTGAACTCAGGACCTTTGGAAGAGCAATCAGTGCTCTTAATAACTCTGGGCCATCTCTCCAGCCCCCATTTATTACAATTTATTCAATTTATATCCTGGCTGTGGCCCCTTTTTCTCCTCCCAAACCCACCCTCTGTCCGTCTTCTCCCCCTCTGCTTCTCCACTAGTCTGCTGATAGGGGAGGTCTTCCTCCCCATCTATTTGACCATAGCTTTTCAGGTCTCATCAAGACTGGCTGCATTGTCTTCCTCTGTGGACTGGCAAGGCTGCACCCCCTAAGGGAGGTGATCAGAGAGCCTACCACTGAGTTCATGCCAGAAAAACTCCCTTCTCCCCTTACTAAGAAACCCCACTTGGAGACTGAGTCTATTTTTAAGGACCGAAAACAAGAACCAACCCAGATGCCTATGGAAATAATGTCTGAGTGGGGTTTATTTCACTTAACATGAGGGTCTTCAGTGCCATTTATTTTGTTGAAAATGATATATTTCCAATTTTGTGAAATGCTGAACAAAATTCTCTCTCTCTCTCTCTCTCTCTCTCTCTCTCTCTCTCACACACACACACACACACACACACACCCCACACCATGCCACACACATCACATTTTCTTTATGCAATCTTTCCATAGGCATATGGGCTGATTCCAGATTTTGATTCTTGCAAATAGTATAAAAATAAAAATGGATATGCATGGTTGATTTTTGTAAGTATTATGAGTTTGATTCCTTTGCATATAAACTCAGGGTGATATCACTGGGAGGTACAATGTTTTGAGTAAACCCATACTGACTTCCACAGTGACTTCCTTCCTTCCTTCCTTCCTTCCTTCCTTCCTTCCTTCCTTCCTTCCTTCCTTCTTTCTTCCTTTCTTTACATTCCCAGCATCAGGTTATAGGGGCTTTTCTTTTCCTTACATCTTTAATAGCCAATGATGTTATTTGTTTTCTTAAGACAGCATCTTGATGTTATTGGCAGACAGTCTCACACAAGCTCTTGATCTTCTGGCTCTTAAAATACTTCTGCCTCATTTTCTGAAATGATCCTTGAGCCTTAGGTATGGCAGTGGTTTTTAGATAAGTCCTTTGGAACTGACATCCAAATATCTGCATTTTGTTTGATCGTGGTCTCTGTTGCCAAGAAATGTTTTCTTGAAGATCACAAAGCTGCACCTATAATGTTTCTCCAACATGAGACAAATAAGGACAATGAAAATATACATGGTAACTAGACTGTGGGAAGTCCACGAGGTCTCAATCCTACAAAAACAAATCTCAGCAACTAAGAAATGCTGAGAAATGGGAAAAATAGTATTCTTCAAGGAAGAACACACTGAGTGGTTGTCCAGTGCCAAATGGCCAACTGTAAAAGTATGCATAAACCATACCAACTAAGAAGGTTATATTTAGAAATATATATGAAATATGTGTGTGTGCATGTAATAACAATGAATTAAAAGAGGACACAAACATGGGTTTGAAGGAGAGTTGGAAGTTTTACATATATGCATACCCACATATGAGGGGGATGGAGGACAGAAGAATTTGAGTGTGTGTGTTTGTTTGTGTGTGTGTGTGTGTGTGTGTGTGTGTGTATGTGTTTAATAGATAGCATCCTGGATGGAGTGAGATGTAATTATACTTCAGTTTTGGTTTTAATTTTTCTGGTGACTAAAAATGTTTAATATTAAAAAATATTTCTAATTTATATTTTTTGAAAACTTGTCATTTGTCAATTTACTGACCAAATAATTTGTTTTACATTTCATATTTTGAATTCTTGTAGATTCTAGCTACTAATGTCCTGTCAGATCTATAACTGGCAAACATTTTCTCCCATTCTGCCTTCTGACTTTACTCTGCTGATTGTTTCTTTCACTGAACAAATCTGTTCAATTCATGCACTTGCATTGTCACTTCCTGCTGGTACTTCTTGCATTGTTGGAATCCTCCCAAAGTAACTGCATGTGCCAATTTTGTGTTCTCCTCTAGAAATTTCAGAGGTCTTCCTTTAGGATCATTGATTTATTGTGAATTGACTTTGTGTGGATGAGAGATGTGTATCTAGTCTCAGTAGATGCAGGATTTGAAGGGTCAGTTCATCTTTGGTGTTTTGTCTTTTCTATCATTTACTAGGTTTTGTCTTGACATTCCCTCTCTTAACAGCCAATGCTCTTCCTCCCTTTCTTTCTTGCATCTTTCTTTCTTGCATCTTTCTTTCTTTCTTTCTTTTTCTTTCTTTCTTTCTTTCTTTCTTTCTTTCTTTCTTTCTTTCTTTCTGTCTTTCTTTCTTTCTTTCTTTCTTTCTTTCTTTCTTTCTTTCTTTCTTTCTTTCTTTTCTGTCCTTCCTTCCTTCTTTCTTTTTTCCTTTCTTTCTTCTCACTTTCCATCTATTTCTTCCTTCCTGCCTCTCTCCCTCCTTCCTTCCTTTCTTTTTCTTTTTGCTTATTTTTTAACAGTGCATTTTTCCTTTGTGAACCCACCTTCTCTGTTATACTGAGGCAGATTCTATTATATTGTATTGCCCTGAAATCTAAGCTGAATATTTCCTACTGGAACATTTCCCAAAGAAGCAATTACCTTAGACCACAAAACGTGCTTATACCACAAGATGGACCAGCTTGCTTTAATTTCCATCCTCTCCAATAGCAAGGCTCAGTACAGGAATGATAGATATGCCCATCAGGAATCTGTATTTCTATTTGAAGGTGTGCAGAGTGCAAGATAAAAAAAATCCAATAAATGTTTCAGTTATTTTAGAAAAAGGAAGGTGATGTAATAAAAATTGGTTCATGGACTACTATAGTGAAATTACCCCTTTTAATGTAAACAAAATGAATACCAAAAAGTAAATAATATGAATGAAATAATATAAAGTACCACAACTTGGGATTATAGTATTCCCACAGTCATTCATGATCTCAAGTTTCAGCTTTGCATGGTCCTTGTCTACCTTCCTTTTGAGGATGAATCACGATTGATAGCTTTCAGATATAAGAATGCTAGGAATACTTTGAAGACATCAAGTTATTAATCACCTATTCAAATTATCAGGGGTCTGAATCACATTCATATTTTCAGTCCCATTTCCTTCCCTGTTTTATTTACATATTTCATTTCTGACCTACTTTTCTCTGGAATATCTTTTGAAAATGAGGTAGGATTTGTTTCATCACCAGTTTCTCTTCCTCCTTGTATTCTTGGTACATTTAGTATTTTTCATGGACTATTTTAATCAAGTTTAATCAATTCACAATGTTCTATGTTTGCTTGTTACTTCCTTACACAGTGAACTTTAACTTTGATGAACTTTAAAGTCCTGTCTTTCTTTGGCATTTGTTTGGTATTCATCAACTGGCTTCTGGAATTTCTCATGTCGCATGGTAAAGTCATATTTTATGTGAATTATTATTATCTTTTCCTGTTTGTTAATCAAGTTTCTCTTATAAAGACAATGTTAGTGTCAGAATAAATATTATTTTCTTATGTAAATGTATATTACACTCCTTTAATAACTCATCTAAGAAACTCACGGAGACATTTTCCTATTGCATGTACTCATGATGTGAAAATTAATAATATATTTTCTGCACATTTTATTCAGAACCAAGATAGGAGTGATCATTCTAAGTACTATAAAAATTAATAAGCCTTCTGCTATCCTTGTCCAGATGATTTGATTTCAGTTCTTTGAATATTAGATTTTGAATGTCAAATAAAATATTTGTTTATTAATTTATTAATGTATATGTACTATGAGTCATGTGTACATATGGTGGTATGTGTGAAAGTAAGAGGTCAACTTGGCCGAATAAGTTCTTTCCTTAATGTGAGACCCAAGGATTGAACTCCTGTCGTTAAAGTTGGTAGCAAGTGACTGTACTCACCAGTCTCAAACTTATATAATTTAAACTCATCTCCTGGATTTAAAAATTCTGCCTTGAACTTCTACTATTCTCTACTTGTACTTTTTGCTCAGTCCCCATGAATCAATTTCCTGCATTTAAAATCTCTACACTGTCTACTCCAAAATTATGTCTACATAAAGCACTTTTCTTTGAAATCTCTGCACTGCGGGCCTGCACATGAATATTAGTTAAAAATTAAAGCTCAAAACTCAGCATGTTTACAAATGAATAACCTGCTTCATTTTAGGTTTCTCAGACTTGTTCTGTTGTTTACACTCTTCCCCCGAAAAAGCCAAAGATGTCATTAAAGAAATTAGATTATATTAGGTTGTGGATAGCTCAGACCTGTGTAAGGTGAATGGCGTAATGGACCCTTGGAGCCTTTTCCCCGGGTCGATGATTTTACATATAACCGTTTCTAATTTCTGTTTGATTGCGTTTATACTTCTTGTGCTTCGGTATACTACATGTGGAAAAGGAACAATTTCAAGTGTACAGTTTTTGAAAGGTAGTAGTTATGTCTTCATGTTCTTATTTTCAAATTAGGATTTTTTTTTCCAACACAGAAAGTTCCCTCTTAACCCTTCAAAATCAGCCTGTTACCAAAGGCAACTAATAGTCTGAACTTTGTCTGTATATTTGATTTTAAAATGAGCTCATCCCATTATTTTTCCTGAGTTCTCATTGTATGAACTGATACGTTACAATTTCTTTTCACTTCTATTGATAAGTCTTTGATCTTTGAATAATGTGAAACTGAGTTAAGTTTCCAATGTATATTCTTCTGTTCCTTTCTTCAAAGTTTTATATTTCATTAACCATGGGGAGAGTCAAAGCAGTAAAATGGATAATAAGTAGTCATAGTTAAATCTATGTAAGAAAAAACAATCCTCCACCAAAACATTATGTACCATTGTTTACAAAAATTCAGATTATTTTGTATTTCACAAAAAGCAAACAGCCACTTTTCATTGTTTATTATGTACCTTCTCCATCATTTTATCTTCTTGTGTTTTTAATTCTTACTTCATGATGAAAACCTTTCCTTTACGTAACCATATATTATGATTAATTCACTTATACAAATTTGTGTGTTTTAATTTTTCAGAATAACATGTAATCTGATTTAATTGTAATCCTAATTGAAATTTAGTTTTTGTAGAAAATATACAGTATAAAATATACAGTATTATCAAACTAATATTATTTTATATGTATAAACCCCCAACTATGTTTCTCACCCTTCATTGCTACCTGCTGTCTCTCTTCCCTCCCCCAAATTGAAATTTTTCCTTTTTAAATTATTTATTTATTTATTATTTATTATAATTTATTCACTTTGTATGAAGTAGGCTCCTTGCTCATTTCCTCCCAGTCCCACCCTCCTTCCCTTTTCTCCCCTCTATGCCCCTCCCTTAGTCCACTAATGGGGGAAGTCCTCCTCCCATTCTGTCTGGTCCTAGCCTATCAGGTCTCATCAGGAGGGGCTGCATTGTCTTGCTCTGAGGCCTGGCAAGGCTGTACCCCTAAGGTATCTCCTAGGATATTTCCCAATAAATAGAAGCAGTCATCAAAAGTCGTTCTTCCTAAGAAAGCCCAGGGCCAGATGGTTTCAGCACAGAATTCTACAATCCTGTTGTTCCTCTTTGACCCAGCAAACAGTCATACTTCTTGCTCCATGTCCTATCTCTCTCTACCTATCATCTGTATATACACACTGACATATGTTTGTGTGTCTAAATATACATCCACATTAGAAAGAAAATATTTATCTTTTTTGCCTTGTTCTTTATAAAGATTTGGTTGTTTCTGGTTTTAAACTTGCTTACCTTTCTGCTGAAATTGCCATCTTGTGGTAATTTGACAAAATGAGGACATGGATAGAAAGAGAAAATATACTTCATTCATTGTCTAAGACTTTTAGAAAACAGAGTTAAAACTATTTTAGCAAGGACTTTTATGTTTACATGCTTAAAGGATATCAGCCTTGATTTTTCCCTTTTTTTTAATTTCAACATCTTTCACATATATTGTAATACTTTTGTGTTGGCATCTTGAAATGGGTGGAAGTTTCTCAAATTATATTCTAAAACAGGTTTACCTTAAATTATTTCTACAGTTCTTTAATAAAAGGGATGAGATTTGGATATATTACTATGTCATATTTTGTTAAAGCATTCTATAATTTCACCAAAATCAGCTTTATTGTCAAATACTGTTCCTGTATTTTATTAACCTTTTGCTCTCTATGGATTTTATAACAGTCAGCTCCAGTTTTAGGAATTATTTTCTTTGAAAATTATCTATCTAAACATTTGTTTTTATGTTGATCCTTTCCAGTAACTAGGGTTTGGCTTCTTTCTTTCTTTCTCTCTCTCTCTCTCTCTCTCTCTCTCTCTCTCTCTCTCTCTCTCTCTCTGTGTGTGTGTGTGTGTGTGTGTGGTGTGTATTCCATGTGTTCTTTTCTTTAGTTTCTTTTTTGATATTTATTTATATCTTTTAATCATTCCATACAATTACTTTGAAATCAAACATATTTATATAATCACATAGTTCACCACATTTAAGATTGATATAGTTAAATTCTATTCAGTTCCTGAGCCAGATGTCAGATATACCTATACATTGAACAAACAGTGTTGTCATGACCATTGATAATTTTTCCTTTGATTTCTGATTTCTTTGTCTCCATCTCTCCTTTGTTCTCATAAGCTATCTAGAAATGTGTCAGTTCATAAATATTTACAGCATGTGGTGAATAGCCCATAACAAAAGAGAACACTGGGAAGGGAAACACGTCAGTCTGTCAGTCTACTATTTTATTTTATTTTATTTTATTTTATTTTATTTTATTTCATTTCATTTTAAATACTTAACTTATTAGTGCTAGGGTTAGAGCTCAGATACTTAGACATCCTGACCAAGGACATTTCTTCTGAGATGCAGCCACATGTTCCAGCACATAATTATGAATATGCATTAAATGCAGGAGGCAGATAAAGCAGAGGGCGTGTCGGGTGTAGTGTAAAACTCAGGGCAGGTGAGGTGAGGAACTTCTTGACACAGTGCCATATTTCTCAGAGGAAGTCTCCAGTTCTAGGCCTGTCCTTGCGAAAGACTAAATGTAAAGTCCATGTGGACATTATGAGACCTTTCTCTTTTTTTCTTTTCTAATTAATCTATTTTATGGTTATTTGGAGATATATTTTATTTATTTATTTATTACAATTTATTCACTTCATATTCTGGCTGTATTCCCCTCCCTTATCTCCTCCCAGTCTCACCTTCACTCCCTCTTCTTCCCCTATACCATTCTTCTAGTCTACTTACAGGGGAGGTCCTCCTCCCCTTCTGTCTGACCCTAGCTTATCAGGTCACATTAGGACTGGCTGCATTGTCTTCCTCCCTGCCTCACAGGAGGAGGTGATCAAAGAGCCAGCCACCCCACCGAGTCCATGTTAGAGACAGGTCCCCTTACTAGGGAAAACACATTGAGACTGAGCTGCCTATGGACTACATCTGAGCAGGGGTCTAGGTCTTCTTCTCACGTGGTCCTTGGTTGTTGCATTGATCTCTACAGGCTCTCCTGTGCCCAGACACTTTTACACAGGGTGTTTGAGCCCTTGCATGAGTTTTGGAAACAGTGTTCTTAGCCAGAGAAAGGAACTTTGGAGAGAGAGAGCAGCAGTCAAAGGATGTCTAAGTTCATAACATGTTTTCTTAGTTCAAGCAGTGGCTTTTTGTGTACATATTCTAATTCATTTCTGCCTTAACTCTGCTCTGTTCAAAAGCTATATTCAGGCTTTTGATATTTTTTTGGCTTTCTGCACAACATGTGGTTCCTTATGAAGAATAGTTTATATGACTGTGAAGAATGTATATTCCTTTGTTGCTTGGTTTACTGTCATAAATATTCATCACATTTAGATCATTGAACACATCCATTAGATTCTTACAGTTTCTCTAATATCTTGCTTAGCTGTATTTTTACATTGAGATGAATGAAGCTTTACATTTATTACCGTGGAGTTTACTAGTTTTCTTGTTAATGTTTAGGCTTCCATTTAATTATTCTCTTGGTTTATTGTGTAACGTTTTACACTGATTTGGGTAACATTTGTTTAAAGTACAAGATAATAATATTTATGTTTTGAAGTACTGGGGATTGAACTAGGATCATGTACATGCTAGGCAAAGCTCTCTAACACTGAGTTAAACAATATCAATCTCCAATGATGCTAAAAGTTAATTTTTTAAGTTAGTATACATAGTAATATATTTAATCACTATGTCTTCATAGGTACATTGTTGTTATTTTCCTCTTTCTCTTCTAATAACCTCCTCAATCATCCTGACCTCAACTTATAATTTTCTTCCTCCAGTAGAATATTTTGTTTTGATGTTTCATGCATTCTATAAATGCTATTTTATTTTCTTTCATCTTTTTGTCTCAATCTTATGGTCTCCTTTCTAGTTTCCTGACCTATACACCTATCCTCTCACACATATAGAGATCAAGGAAATAGAATTTTATTCTGTTGAAAGGCAAAAAAAATATGAAATTTTGAAGTTTGGATGAAAAAGGATGGAACTTATGATGCAATTTTTGACTTTTCTGTTCACACATTTAAGCAAAGACTCATCATTCTGCATTAAATTCTATTGTTAGTCTTTCAAATTATGTCCACCATTTGGTTTCTTTGAATTTTCATTTGTGAAACTGTTTCAGTATCTGCTGATTTCCTCTGATTTGTGTGAAAGCCTTGCAGATTACTCATTTATCTCTTCTTTGGGGCCTTTTCAGTCTATTTCATCCCCAACATCCAACGATCCTATTGAACATCTCACATGATCAATTGTTTCTTCATTTCTCACAGAAGCTGTATTCCTACCAGAACTTAAACAGCTTAACAACCTTCCCAGGCTGTATCCCTTTGTTCTTCCAAGCTCATTTCTTTTTTGTGACTTCCCACTTAGTGGTTTTAATCTAAAATGAAAGGTGATCATCTTTTCTTAAAAACGTCAATCACTTGAGTCCATATTTGCTATTCGTAGGTATGGTTTCATGGCTGACCATTTGGCACTGGACAACCATTAGGTGAGCTTTTCCATGGAGAGGACCACCTCTTGTCTCCAGCTTCACTGAGTTTCCTCAGTAGCATATTTTGTAGAGTTGAAGGTCTGTGGGTGTTTCCAATTTAATTTGGCATGCTATAGGAGGATACCTCCTTGTTCAGGTCATGTTTGGATGGTCATGTTGATGAGACAGGGTAGCTTCTGTTGTTACCAGGAGACAGAATCTCACAGAAAACTCCCTGATTCACTGTCTCTTCCTCTTTCTGCTGTCTTTTCTACAACAGTCCCTGAACCTAGTTATATTTAAGAATCTATATGCAAGTACAAATAACTAGATGCATGCAATAACAAAAATGCATAAACAAGCCAGGTGTGTATCTCACACTTGTGAACTCAGCATTCCAGGAAGCAGAGGCAGGTAGATAGCTGTGAGTTTGAGGCCAAGCTGGCCTACAAAGGGAGCCCAGGACAGCCCAGGCTACACAGAGAAACCCTGTCTTGAAAACCAATTCCCCCTAAAACATACATGAACATATGTCTACCAGACTTCTAATTCAGTGCTTCTTATTTTATGTTTCATCATTGTCATCTTTTCCAAAATCTCAGGTCACAGGACCAGTTTATGGAGCCTTAATGGCTCAATGCACTTGTCATTGACCTAACAGAAGTCAAGTGGTGGTGGAGTTAGGAATGCATATCGCTCCCTGTGACCCTGCACCAGTAGAACAGTCCTATTGCCTAAAAACTCATAAAATCTTCATAGTCATGTAAGGGGAGAACCAAAGAAGAAGTCAAGAAATATACATAACAGCAGCCTTGGGTGTTTGGTAGTCTGATGTCTTATATCTTGGGGTGAGGAAATTGAAGCCTTTGAGTTTTCACCTAGGAAGATTTGAACTTTCTCCGTGGTTGAAATATCACACAGTGCTCATCAGTTAGATCTTTATTTTGCTAATTCAAGGTGATTGAAGAGAAGGATATAGAGAAAGGTTAAGTCAGAGAGTCATGCAGAGGTGTCATATTTTGAGGTTTAGGGTGATGATTGGAAACTCTAAGCAACATTGTGATGGTTTGAACAGGATGTTATAGAAACTGGTGGTTGGTAATACATTAACTATGGTGTTCACATTAAAGGTGGTAGATTAACAATATTACATGGATTTTTGTTTAAATGACTAAAAAAATCTAGATGCAAGGTTAAGCAGGAAGAAAGGAGACAGGGTTCAAATGGCAGCAGAGATGATTAACATTTATACTGTTTGCTAGTTTGTTATTGAACATCTCCCAGCCCAAGTGAAAAGTCAGTGTTTCCAGTAGTGTTAGGAGGCAGAACTTTGATTTTGTTTTTTGTTTTATGCTATGTGCCTAGATTAAAGCTGTGTAGTCTGGTAGTGACAAACTGATTTTATCAGATAACTCTCCAGGTCACAGAATTTCCTCTGCATTTCTTGGTGGGGCTAGCTTCATTCTGAAACATTTCCTGATAAAGTGTCAGCCAACCTTACCTGGAGTTTGTCTAAGTGAAGGTGATTTGGCTTGCTCCCCGTGGACCTTGTTTCTAGAGTCCTAACTGTCCTAATAGTTAGAAAAAATTTCCTAATAATTAACCTAAATTCTCCCTCTGTTGAAACTGAAGCCTCATTAGTGCCTACTTTGTCCTTGTTGACTAATGAGAATAATTGGTCTCCAGCCTTTTCTATAGCCCCGTTCTTCTCTATGTGTGCAAATCTGCTGTATCTCCCCATACTTCCAACCATTGGTCAAGGAAGTGTGTCAGTAGATGGGCACGTGGGGACTAGCCAGTCCCAGAACAGGCATTAGTAGCTCAGCTCTGCACAACACAAATGAGTGAAAGGGATCTTAAATAGACAGAGTTTATGTGGCAAAGGAAGTCATATCTGGGGTAAGATGCAGATCTACTGACGAAAATACTTTCAAACATCTTTCATACTTGTATGCAGCAGCAGTCCTGACTTGAAGCTCATTTTTGAAAATTAAGGTGAAAGCAAAGCTTTACTGGATGCTTGATTTTTTTTTTCAAGAATTTATTTTTGTGTGTGTGAATGGGTGTGTGTGTGTGTGTGTGTGTATGTATGCTTGTGTGTGCAGGTGCGCTCGTGTGTGTGTGTGTGTGTGTGTGTGTGTCTTTGTGTGTTTGGACCGATGTATGCTAAACTGTGTGCCTGATCCCAGAGGTCAGCTGTAGCTTGTGTTCTTCAGCAACAGTCTAGTGGTTTTTAATGAAGCAAATTTCTCATTGGCCTAGAATTTTCCAAGTGGGTTAAGTTGCCTGGAAGCATTCCCCAATGACCTGCCTGTTTTTTCTTTCCCACAACTGGGTAACAAAGAGTATGTCTGCATACCAGAAACAATTACTCTTAAATGATTGACTACAAGATGGTAAACAGTATGGTCAAGTAAAGAGCCTTTCTGCAGTTAGGAAGCATGCAATTAATCCCTCTTTCACTTAGTACAGTGTGATCTCAGAGCAGTCCCTCATTGAGTGCCAATTGCTTTAAGTTTCAATGAGATTTTAGAGAAGATTAATTTCGAGGTTTTATTTTTAGTCCTTCAGTTTTATGATTGTAAAAGGGAGAACCATTCCCCAAATCTTCTCTTCATGATGTTTAAGTTTGTTGTCCATGCATTTAATGTTAATTAACAAGATTGATGAAGAGCTATTGAGGCTCTAGTACACAATATTGTATGTCGGAAAGTACCCCTGTGAAAAATTGAGGACAAAACCAATTCATATTAAAAATTTCTTCCTTATACAGGCATGGCAGTTGTTTTCTTATTATTATGTAAAACTAATGTAAAAATTAAGTAGTGGGAGTAAATATTGTGGACAGGTTTTCAACATTTCTTTGGTTCTCTTTGCTGTGGAGATTGATCTTGAATGGCTAGTAAACAAGCCACTTATGTTTCATGTCAGGTCAACATTTCAAGCCCTGTCAAGCATGAGATGGGGGCACATACGATATATAACTGTTCATTATGCATGACTGTCATCTAAGATTAATGTCCTTGACCAAGGCCAAGCTCAAGTGACATGTTATAAAAACTCATAATAATATTCATTGTAAATCAGAGGGTACAGGTTGGCCCACCTGTCTGAGTTCTTTCCTCTGTTGCTAAAACACATGTCTGGACCATGTTGAAGATCATCCAGCTCTGGTGTCTCTCTTATTATCCATCAAAACACCACTTGTACTATTACTTCACTACATGCTGTGGAAAGTTTGGGAATAGATATTTGTGATGGTTAAGATCCATTGTCTGTCAGTTCACATCAAAAGTGGCTGTATTGTCCTCTACTGTGGCCTGGTAAGGCTGCTCCCCCCCCAGAGGGAGGTGATCAAAGAGCAGGCCAATCAGATTATGTCAGAGGCAGTCCCTCTTCACATTACTATGTAACCCAATTGGACTCTGAACTGCCCTGGGCTACATCTGTGCAGGGGTTCTAGGTTATCTCCATGAATAGTCCTTGGTTGGAGTATGAGTCTCTGGGAAGTTCCCTATGTTCAAATTTTCTTGTTCTGTTGCTCTCCTTGTGGAGACCCTGTCCTCTCCAGCTCTTACTATTTCCCAGTTCTTACCTAAAATTCCGTTCACTCTGCCCAACAGTTGCCCATCAGGCTCAGCATCTGCTTTGATAGTCTGAAGGGCAGAGGCTTTCAGAGGCCCTCTGTGGTAGGTTCCTAGGTTGTTTCCTGTTTTCTTCTTCTTCTGATGTCCATCCTCTTTGCCTTTCTGGATGGGGATTGGACGTTTTAGTTAGGGTCCTCTGTCTTGCTTAGTTTCTTTAGATGCACAGGTTTTAGTGGGTTTGTCCTATGTTGTATGTCTATATGAGTGAGTATATACCATGTGTGTCTTTTTGCTTCTGAGACAACTCACTCAGGATGATCCTTTCCAGATCCCACCATTTACCTGCAAATTTCATGATTTCCTTATTTTTCATTGCTGAGTAATATTCCATTGTGTAGATGTACCACAATTTCTGCATCCATTCTTCAATTGAGGGGCATCTGGGTTGTTTCCAGCTTCTGGCTATTACAAATAAAGCTGCTACAAACATGGTTGAGCAAATGTCCTTTTTGTGTACTTGAGCCTCTTTTGGATATATGCCCAGTAGTGGTATGGTTGGATCTTGAGGAAGCACTATTCCTAGTTGTCTGAGAAAGCGCCAGATTGATTTCCAGAGTGGTTGTACAAGTTTACATTCCCACCAGTTGGATACCATAAAAAGCTAAAATGATACGCTCAGGATGCGAGGCTAAGCACTGCACTCAGGGTCAGCCGCTTTAGACCCAGAGAAGAGCATGTCTGATTGCATGCGGGTTGATGCCCCAGGTCCCGCCTCTGAGAAAAAGGTATTGGACGGGTCTGATGCTCTTTGGGTGGATGACACCTAAATGAACATCTGTACAAAGTCCCAATTTATTTCTAATATCAGAGATCAGACCTCTACTCTTGCCTGATGCGTCTAAAACAAAAAGGGGGAACTGTAGAGAGCTGCGGAATGCTATGCCTTAAAGATGGAGCTGGTTTCCGCCTTCCACCTTCCCGATGGTGAGTGCTCTCTGTCACGAACAACTCCACATTTGGCTAAGGCCGAGGATCTGGCTTGCTTCCATGTATGTGGACCTATCTGCATTGCCCCCGTGGCACGCCTGGGTTGGCTACCCAGAGGCTATTTAAGCTATGGGCTGGCTTTCCCCGGGGTCCGAGGATTGTTCAATGTTCCTGAATAAACTGCATTGAAAAAAAAAAAAAAAAGATCCATTGTCAACTTGAACAGATTTATAATCACCATGGACAGAGACCTGTGGGATGTCTTAGCTGAGGGACCAGCTCTTACTATTAATGTGGGTGGCATCTCTGATACAATAGAATTTTAGACTTACTTAAAAAGGGGCAACTGAGCTGAACACCAGCATACTTACTCTGTGATACTTCACAGATATCCTGTATGACAAGCTACTACATGGTCCTTGCACCATGGCTTCACATCAAGGTGTACTGTATGTATTTTTTAACTGTAACCTCAAATAAACTCAGCTATAATTTGTTTCTACCATGTATTTTGACATAGTAGCAAAAACAAACAAACAAACAAAAACTAATAAAACTTCAAATTAAGTGAAGTTTATGGTATTTAATGGGCTAAAATGTAATCTATGACAACCAAGGTGTGAAAGACTTTAGGAAGATGAGTGGGTGAGAGAATGGGAAACTTACTTTTGGCCTTCTTGTGATTGTAGTATCCATTAGATATCCAAGTTTAAATGCCTGGAAAATAGTCAAGAACTTATAATTGTAGTTTAGAAGAAATGTTCAAACTAGATTTCCTGGGTGTCATTTTGACAAAGCTTAAAATTTATAACTACAACTTCTCACCTTTGCCTGTGCAAATTTGTAAAATCTCCATTGCAAATGCCTTCTGCATTAGGCTATGAAGCTTGTGGGCTCTAACTCACTCATTCTCTGAAGTTAAAGGGTTGTTGTTGTCTCCCGATGTGTTTCTTTTCAGGCCAGAGAATTTTTCAAAACACCTAATAACTGTATTACTTGTAAACTGTAATCCTCCCTCTACAGTTCCAAATTATGGCTGTACTTTTCTTTGTTAAAAGCCTCTGCAAACAGAAAGGGATCCGTGCCTTTTATCTATACAAGGTTTTAATGTCGGGTGTCATCATGAAAATAATCTGTTATACTTACAAAAGAAAGTCCAAAGTCCAGCTACACATTGTAGGAATCTCTAGAACCAGACATGATGTATTTTATAGGACAGGAGAATGTAGAAAAGTTAGCAGCTTTATCTTCAATGAAGCTGGATTGCTGGGATTAACCCCTTGATTGTGGTGCGGTTCATATCATTTGTATCTTCTACTTAAGAAGCACACCTAGCTTTCTGATATGCACTCCTGCATGGGGACCTAAAGACGGGCATTGCTATTTCACCGGTGATGATTGTCCTGCGACAGGGTCAGTGTGATGAGCAGGTCATAGGATTTGCTAAAGTGACTGATAAGGATCGGAAAATCAAGCTCAAGATTGCTGTGTATTTAAAGAAATACCCACCAAGCTTGGGGCAAAGGAAATCAATTGCAAAACATGTAGCAAATGCTTGATAACCATGGGAAATGTAGACCCTTAATTCAAAAGGTCAATGCATTAGGGGAACACACACACACACACACACACACACACACACACACACACACATATATATATATATATATATATATATATATATATATATATCCTGGTGCTTTTGACTTCAAGGGGTTCAGAAGAGATTTTTTTTTTTTTTTTGGAACAGAATCACTGTTCTAGCAGTACATATGCAGAGAAATTTACAGGAATCTTTTTTATTTTATTATTCTTTACAATTTATTCATTTTGTATCTCAATTGTAGCCACTCACCTTCTCCAGGCCCCACCCTTCCTGCCTCTTCCCCCCATTCCCCTTCCCTAGTGCCCTTAAAAGGGAGAGTCCTCCTTGCCTACTATCTGACCCTAGCATATCAAGTCTCATCAACTGCCTGGATCCTCTCCTACTGTGGCCTAGTGAGGCCACCCCACCAGTGGGAAGGTAACAAAAAGAATTTTCAACAGAAGAATCTTTTTTTTTCTGCACCCTTACAATTTACTTTAACCTTCTCTACAGATCTTTTCTCATAATATCTTGAGGTCTAATTTTACTTCCTTTTCCTACTTTTAGAGATGTAAACATGATTACAAATCTAGTCCTCTTCATTACATAGAACTGTTATATAGAAAGGTATCAGAAATATCCTTTCACCTGATTGCCATTACCAGAGATATTACATATTTTTAACCTTCTGTATGCACTTCTAAAGGTCCTTCTATAAGGACTTTTTTTTTCTCCTCTGCATTTACTAATCTCTTGAAAAAATATTTGCAGCAAGTTTATGAGTGTATTTACATGCAAGACTTCTTCATCTCTACATGGCTGGTCATACCACTTTTTGGTTTGCACATTAATGGCAAAGAGAGATTTTGCTAGCTAGAGAAAAGAAGGGCAGAAAGAAAGAGGAATATGGCATATTAATTTCCATAGAATTCATTTAAGTAAAAAAAATAGGAATAAATAAGATAAATTTTGAAAAGCTGAATGACTTCAAAAAATTCTTAAGCAATATATTTGAATTTTCTCATTTTCAAATTTTAAGAACTAAATTTGACTTTTAAATATGGATAAGCCAAGCTTCTGACTTTGTTTTGCAATTATGTCCTGTAGGTTGAATATGGCCATCATCCTCTTCAGAGAAGTGTGAAGTCCTACATGATATCCTCAAGAGATGGGGCCTGGAGATTCTCTCATGGTAGGTACCAAAAGCTTACAAGAGTCACAGGGCTGAGACCATATTTAGGCTTTCCTAGGGCCAGTAGGCAGGGCTTCAAAATGACCCTATCAGAACCCCACCCTTACTCAAGACCCCAATCACTACTACATAAGTGGGGATCAACTGAATGAACTGGATCTTGCTGGGGGGGGGGGTTCTAGCTATCAAACTCTCACTCACTTTTACCTCTTTAAAATCCCTACTGAACTCACTGGATCACCAAGCTGGACTGATGGAAATCCTTTCGTTGGTCTCTCAGTGCCCTCTTTACAAGGGCTCACTTTCCCTTTCTTCTCTCCAGAAAAATGATACCACTCATTGCTCTATGATATAAAGGTGATCTTTCATGTGGGTTTAAACCAAAAGGGGTCAGATATCACAACATAGCTTTCTTGTGGAATGTGTTCTTATTTATACTTACCTCTGGTGTCTCTCACCTAAGAAGGCTAGATGGAGGAGCATTTTAGTAATTATTTATGGTGCCTCTTCAAGCCTGAAACTCTCCCTTTTTCTTCAATTCCCTTCATTTTGCTTTCCTTTATCCTTTAACTTTTACTTTTTCATGTCTTTTTTCTCTTTCTCTGAGCACTCTTCTGACAGAGTATTTTTTTTTTTACCTCTGATTAGTTAATTTTCATTTTATAATGGAATTCTTATCCAAATGATTCTCAAATGAAGACTGAGGAAACAAAATCTAGGAAAACTTGGTGAGATGAAGATTCTAACTGTAACTGGAGGAGAAAATGGGAAATTCCCACAGTACCACCCTTCTTGATCTCATTGGAATGTGACTTGGACCAGATAGTTAGAAAGACACATTGGTGTTTAAGATTATGCTTTTCTGAGTTTTTGAGCAAGGGAATATATAGTCTTCATTTTTGATACAGTCTCTATATTTCTGTTATGCTCACTAAAAGCAGTTGCTCAATTTGTGCTTTTTTAAAGACCCCACATAAAGCTTTCCCTTTATGGCTCCTGTTATTCCAGTCATGGATGGAAGGTTTTTATGACAGGGCAAATGTTAAGTCATGACAGTGGTGTGAACAACTTTGAGAGTAAGGAAATGCTAGACGTGGTGGTTTGGTAGACTGGAGGGTTTACTGGTGGTGCCCAAAGGTTAACAGAGAGTGGCCCTCTTAGAAGGTGTGGCCTTATGGGAGGAAGTTTGTCACTGTTACTGGACTTTGAGGTCACAGATGCTTAGGTCCTGTCCACTATCCCACTTTCTGCTGCCTGCTGACCCAGATGTAGATCTCTTAGACACTTCTCAAGCACATGTCTGCCTGCATGCTGCTTGATCCCCTACCATGATGGCAGTGGACTAACCTTCCAACTGAATATTAACCCCAGCTGAAAAATTTCCTCGTAAGAGTTGGTGTGGTTAAGGTGTCTCTTCACAGCAATAGAAACCCAAAGTAAGGAAATAGGCATGAAGTCTATGATACACACTCAAATTACTTTTTTATATTAATTACATGTTAGTTACTTTGAATCTCAGCTTTAGCCCCCTCCCTCATTTCTTCCCAATCTTACCCTTCCTCCCTCATCTCCTCCCTGCCCCTAAGTCCACAGATAGGGGAGGTCCTCCTCCCCTTCCATCTGGCCTAGCTTATCAGGTCTCATCAGGATTCGCTGTAATGTCCTCTTCTGTGGCATAGCAAGGCTGCTCCTCCCTCACTAGGGAAACCCACTTGGATGCTGAGCTGCCATAGGCTATGCTTGAGCAGAGGTGTTAGGTTATATCCATGCATGGTCCTTGGTTGGAGAATCAGTTTCAGAAAAGACCCCTGTACCCAGATATATTTGGTCCTTGTGATGTTCCCATATTCTCCAGTTCATACTAACTCCCCATTCTTTCATATGATTCCCTGCACTCTGCCCAAGGTTTAGTTATGAGTCTCAGCACCTGCTTTGATACCCTGCTGGGTAGAGTCTGCAGGCATTGTATGCAGGTGATCCACACAAATTCATTCCAGCAGACACTCACATATAATTACAAAAACATTTGTAAAATAAATAAATCTTTAAACACAACTGATCTATCATGTGCTCAGCAATAGACATGTCAAAGTGGTTTGGAAAAGCCTGTGAGAACTCAACCCCACATTAAGAACTGAGAAAATCTTGGGCCAGGAGAAGTGTTATTCTCCAGGGAAATGCCAGACAATCATTTCTGAAAACATACATACAGCTAACTTTATATGAACTGACCAGATTATATTTAGTAATATGTATGTATACACACATAAATAAAGATGTACTTAATAGCAATTAATGAAAATAGAGATGAGGAACTTGAATGAGAACAGGGAGAGGTATATGAGAGGGTTTAGAGAAGGGAAAGGAAAGAGAAGAAAGTCATAATTATATTATAATATCAAAAATGTTAGGAAGTCAATCTGTATTTGTATAATCTGGTTTTTGTAATTGCTGAACTGATTATTTACAGTAAAACTAGAAAATTATATTATTCATCTACCCTTTAGACATGAGTTTACTTTTAGTTTAAATTTGGGGATCGAACCCAGGGCCTCTAACAAGCAAGAGAAACCCTCTACCAACTGAGATATCACGTTTCATACATTTTTGAGAATTCCCTATATGGGTATACTATATTTACATCAATTCATAATTGTTTCTTCTATATTTACTATTATTACACACACACACACACGTTGTCAATCCATCCTTGTGTTTAGGGCAGACTACTTAGTTTTGCATGGCCTATTAGGGGACTCTTTTGCATAAAGAAAACCTATTTCCTCTCTGCTGGTAGCTGTTTATTGCCCATAGCTCCTCATCTAGGGATGGGGCTATACTACTTAATTTTTTGACAAACATCCATCATATTTCTCTTTTTTCTACTTAGCCTAAGATGCTTTGTACTTCTAGCTTTCAATCTTTCAATATTAGTAATTTATCTTAACAGAGCGGCAAACCTTCTATACAGCTGAATAACAGGGCTGTGAGCTCAAAGAGACTCTGTTGATGAAACACAGTATTCTCTCTGAATTTTCCTGTGCTTATTATAATCCCTTTCATGTTTTTTTTTCTTTCTGTTCTCAGTTTCATATGAGTGTTGAACATTCAGCTAAGACCTTTGTCTTACTTTGTGTGAATGTTAATTGTCAACTTTAAGGGACATAAAATCACCATGGAGACAAACCAGAGGATGTGGATATGTCTGTGAGGAAAATTTTATATTGATTTTGGAAGCCCTACCCTAAATGTGAATGCCACCATTCCATGGGGCTGAGATCCTGGAATGAATCAAATATCTTGGGCATAGAAAGTTAGTTAAATCATGATATCAAGGAGATTGGACTGTGCCCGTGTCTGTGAGAGATTTTCCTGATTGGTGATAGATATGGAAGGGACTCACCCACTGTGGACATAACCATCCATAATCAGGTAGGGCTTGACTGTATAAGAAACCTAGCTGAGCATGAGCATGTGTGTGAGTCAGAGAGCAATCCAATAAGAAGCATTTCTCTATGGATACCACCCCCGGTGCCTTCCTTTAGTCCCTGCCCTTACTTAACTCAACAATGGACTGTTAAAAAGTGTTACCTTTAAGTAAACCCACTCCTCTCATTTGCGTTTGGTCAGTTTCATTATAGAACAGAGAAGCAAACTAGAACAAAGAAGGTAACTGCGTCTTTGTAGTTAGCTACTGAACAAAAGTGTTAAATGTTCCTGGACACACTTTAAGACACAATGGTAAAATCTCATTTGAGCAATATATTCAACAGGAAATGTACCCAAAGCCCCTAAACATTAAGAAATTATCAGCTCAATTAAAAATGTATTATGGAACTGAACAGACTCTCTGAAGAAATGCAAATGGCTAGGAAACACTTGAAAATGTGATTAAGGTCTTGGCCATGAGATAAATAGACATAAAATCAATTAAAGACACCATATCACCACAGTCTTCTGGGGAGAAAAAATCCATTGTCTCACCCAGTGCTGGAACCTGCATGTTACAATGCTGCTCTGATAAACAAGATGGGCCTACTGGGACAACAATGGCATGACTGTTTTGGAGAAAGTAATTGTAATTAGATTTGAGGTCTGCTCCACGGGAGGGAATTTAGTGCCTGCTACTGTAGTCCAGGTCAAAAACCTAAAATCTGGGGTAGGATTCTTAACTGGCTGCTATTATTATTTTGTTAGATAATCATGCTGCCAAATTGCCCTCTAAATACATATCTGTATTCCTATGAACGGAGAGTACTATCAACCTTGGTTAGAGAAGCTTCATTTTTTAGTAGATAGCGTCAAACTAGAGATATATAACCCCATGTGCAGAGAATAAGAGACTGGGGTTTGGCTCTATATGGGACTTCTATATTATTCCCACCATAACCAAGCCTCAGAGAATATTTAGGAAGAGGAAGAGGCAAGAATGTAAGAGCCAAAGAATGGGGGAGATTGTAACAAATTGCTCATGGACATTACATGCCTACTGTAATTGTTAACTCACAGCAGCTACAGCTATCAGCACGAGACCCATAAAAGATCGGTACCGCCAAAATTCCCAAACAGGTAAAGTGGATAACCTTCAGGCTCATTCTGGAGAGTTACAGGAAATGGATGACTGCTGGCAAGCTGAAAGTTGTTCTTTATTGAGGGTAGAGGGTATAGTAACGTATATCTTTAGCTCCAGTGAATGATCACACAGCAAACATACATAGGGGCATCACTAGCTGGACTTAGTGGATTATATAAACAAGCATGAAGACATGGAGTTAGGGAATAGACAAGACTGTGGGATGCCACTGGTGTGGTTCAAGGGGAAGATATGTGTAGAAATGCTTATATTTATTAATTTACTTGTTTGATAGTCTCAAAGATCAATTAAAAATCGAGTTAAATATGCTATCATATTATCATATAGATATTATCATATAGCTATGAAGTATAATTCCATTGAGCTTTGTGATTGGAGGGCTGTTACAAGGTCCTTGAAACAGTGATGAATTTATTAAATTTCATTAGGCTAAGCATTAAAGAACCACACAAAACTTATACTGTAGATCAGTTTAATATGCTAACATGATGCATTCCACTTGGCAGAAATAAGTAAGCATTATATATAGCAAATTTTGAGTAATAATCCTCTGAATGGATGACACTCATATGCCACACAGTTCCTACTGTAGTTTGGTGGCTTTTTATAGACAAGCATAGCAAGTGTATAGGTCAGAGTCACATTGTTAGATATTTAATGAAGTAAATTAAAATAAAAACTGTTTTCATTCAAAAGTCATTATGTGAACATGAAAAGGGGTTTATTTATAATCGTGAATGCTAGCAACCATAATTCAACAGATGAAGGGTCAAACATCCTGTAAGGACCTACAAAAGAAAATGATACTCAGGATTTAAATGAAACAAACTAGATTCTGTATAACAATGTGTATGGGCCTACAAAAGAAAATGATACTCAGGATTTAAATGAAACAAACTAGATTCTGTATAACAATGTATATGGGCTTTAAGTGTAATTTATCAGATAAAATTAGACAAATGCAAGAAAAATTATGTAGGATTTACTTATAGAGAATGTTAGTAAACTGAGAGAAATTGCTGGGCCAGCAAAAAAAAAAAAAAAAAAAGAGTACCAACTGTTGGTATAAAAGTGTGAAGAAAAACAAACTGTATAAGACATTTTTAATATTAGGAATGCCTCTATAACTTATTACAACTCTGATGGATATAAAACATTGAGAAAATACCAGAATGTGTAGAGATATACGTATTAGATATTGAAGCATGTGGAAATTTAAAACCTGTTAACAGCCATCCTAGGGTGAAATGGCGACTATTGAAATGGTGTTAGTTGTGTTATAGATATGAAGTATAATTCCATTGAGCTCTGTGATTGGAAGGATGATGCAAAGTTCTTGAAACAGCGATGAAATTGCTAAATTCCATTAAGCTAAACATAGGAGAACCACACAAACCTTGTACTTACTGTACTTGAGAATTCTTTCTTACCAGACACTATGGCTGGCCATATTTCCCAGCTTGAGAGATAAATGTTCAAAGAAAGACAGGATGCAACCTCAAACATGCACATATGAGGGAGGTGTGACTAAAACCACAAATACAATTGGGAACATGTGTTAATCTCTCTCTGAGTGTGCATATGTGTTGTGTGTGTGTGTGTGTGTGTGTGTGTGTGTGTGTGTGTGTGTGGTGTGTTTTCTGGACACAAATATACACATATAGCCTAAAGTATTATTGTTTCTCATTTGGTTAATGTCTTTGTATTTAAAAAAACAAAAAAACAAAACAAAAAGAGCCTTTACTTTTTACCTCTCCTATTTGAAGTATTTTACTGTTTCTCTCTCTCCTATAAATGCCATGTCTTGCTTTATTTTTTTCTTCCTTTCAACAAAGGCTTAAGCTGGAACTTTCCACATGAGTGTTCTGTGTTTTCTATGTTGCATTCTACGAGTTTAAGGAATGGCTGTACTGTAAACATTTCACAGTGTCCAAGATCATTTTCTTTTTGAACCTTGAGTTATTTTAAATGTGTATCTTAATTTTCAAGTACATGTGGTTTTTCTGTATAGCTTTTGGTATTGATTCGTGAGTGAAGTGCATTGTGGCCATGACTGTGGTTTTTATTATATCAATCACTCTAAGTTTGTTGAAACTTGCTATAGAGCCAAGTGTGTGCTTGGCAGATGTGTTTTCTGTGGTTATGGCATGCACCATTCTGTAGATGGTCCTTGCTAAATGCGCAGCTCAAATTCTCTATATCCTTTTTGATGGAGCTATTAATTACAGAGAATGTCTATGCTAAGATATACTATCATGACATTTCTATTAGAACATCTATTAATATTGCGTTTACAATACTGTATATATAGATTTTAATAGATTTTATAGATGTTAAGTATTTTCCCCATGAATTGATGATATTTCCACAAAGCATGGAATCTTTATCCTTATGATGGAATATCTATGTTATTTGACATGTTTCTGTCACACATATTTTCTCCTTACTTTTACTCTTTTTTTGTTTGTTTCTCATAAGTTTTGTAAAGTCCTGTTTTAAGTTAAGTGTAAAAATATTTTATTTATATAACCTTCAGATAGTTCCTTTTTTCACTATAAAATATACAATTTGTTTTAAAATTCTGAATACTAATATATTTATGCTAACATTTTCTCACAAGTTGTTTTCAATTTGCCTGATACTCCTTAATTGTCTGATCATCACTAGTTGTGTTTTCCTTCATAGTCTGTTTGCTTTGCTCTTTGAGTCAGGTTTGCCTTTGCAGTCCAGGCTGTCAGAAATTGCTCTCCAGCCTAGGCCAGAATGAAATTTATAATCCTCCTTCCTCAGATTCTCTAGGTGTGGGATTGCAGACACAAACCCTCACAATTACTTACTAGTGGCATTTTTTAATGTGATTTGTTTTTTATTTAATTTTTTTCTGAAATGTCCAAAGTCATATACTTTATATAAGTTTTATATTTTTGGTTTTATGGTTTTTTTCTCTTACATATGATAGTTGATTTTGTTCAGTAGCATTATTGAAACATTTATTGAGAATGAACAGAAAATGTTTAAAGGTGTAACATCCCTCACATTACCTAAATAAAATTAAATCATGATGATAAACATCAAATGATAAAAGGTACCTAAGAAGCTCAATAGACCCCAAGACAAATAGGATAGGATATACACACTAATCAAAGGTCAAACTCAAAAGAGGATTCTAACGGAAATAAGAGACTTATCACATACAAACGATTTTCACACAGACTTCAAAAACTGCAATCTACAAAGAATAATCACTTTGATTAAATCAATAACTAATTTAAAATATTGATGTAATAGCCACAATTTCTTTTATCTCCAGCTAAGAGTCTGGGACTAAGTTGTCCACCCACCTTCACACACAAATAAGCATAAATGTCACACAGTGTATGAACGAATAAAGTAAGAAATCAAGCAACAAGAATGGAAAGTTGAAAGTTGGAAAATGTATTTGATTAAGCCCATGATAACTGAACTTAAGTCTAGAGAGAATTTTTAGATTTCAAAAATGGAGGTGGTATAAGCATAGTCTGCTGAAGCCCCATTAGGTTCAATGAGTTAATTAGCCTTGAAAGCCTCGCTCAACAGTCCACAAAAGGCTTGTAGTCAAGAGGTAGAGGTTGCTGAAGGAGTATTCTTCTAACAACCCTTTTAGAATCCTTCCCTGGAATCAAATGGAAATTAACAAAAGAATTCTCCAAAAGCAGGCAAGAATGTCCATGTCAGAGACACATCCTGCTCTAATTGCTAGCAGGTCCACATGAAGACCAAGCTGCCTGTCTGTTACCTCTGTGTAGGGGGCATAAGTCCAGGCCACACATGCTCTTTGGTTCATGCTTCAGACCATGTAAGACCCCATGGGCCTAGGTTAGTTGACTCTGTTAGTCTTGTTGTGGAGTTGACATGCTTGGTTCTGATGAGACCTTCCACCTTTGATTGGGCGCAGAGTGGGTGGGTCATCAAAGGCAGCAGCAATATGCTATATGCTTTGGCCCTCTCTTCAACACCCCTGCCCAACAACTTGGAAAGGGGATTGTCATGTTTGGAATTAGAGTTTTTGTTAGGTGTTTTTGGCTCTTTCAGGGGACACTGTCAGCCAACAATAAAAAATATTCATTAAAATTATATATGTCCTTATATATACAGAATCACATCTATTCAATGAATTTATTATGTAAACTATTAATAGTATGAATCTTTGTGTCTTTTTTACTACATCTTCATTGTAATTTTACTCTCCTCCAACTTTCTTTGTTCTTTCCATTCTCCTTCCTCCCTAAAAAGCTCCCCTTGCTGGTAAAATATACTATAATAAAAATATTCAGTTAAAAAATGTTCAGTTTTAACATGTTTATTTAATATTGAATACTTAAAATTTTAGCCAATATGGTTGGCCAAAAGATCAAATTGATGACATCTAGATTGTAAACAAAAACATTAATCTTCATTTTACAGACACTGTCACCTATTTAGAACCGCATGCATTAACATACTCATAAGATGTGGTCATAGGGAATGTGATTTGCAGAAGGTTAAGCTTTAAGGCTCCACTGGGCTTCCCTGGGAAAACATAATAGGAACTTGAAATAAAAATAATATAAAGTATGAAATACTTAATCATGAACTTCACAGCAGGTTTGTAGATCTTGGGCACAGAAAAGTATAAAACTCAGTTGAAAGAAATGTGCATGAATATAGGTACTTTCATACTATATATTTTTCCAATCATAAAATATCACTTTTTATTCATGCTCTGTTATCTTCTCAATTAACTTCCAAAAATCTGTGAATTTTGATTTTTCATTCTTTCACTGTAAATATAGTAAAGTGACTTCAGTTAAGGCAAAAGAGAAGCAGAAATGAAATGAGCTTGTTGAGGTAGGACTTATGGACCTGCAGCATGAACATGGTGGTAAAGATTGAGGCCCACATGCTGGGCTTATAGGAAGGTAGAAACTGGTTAATCTGCCTGAGGTATTTATATTGGCAGACACTCATGAAGGCTTGAACCCTGTTTCTGGGTGTCAAGTTATTCCTTACAGTTTTCCGTGGGAAGTAAAGTGCCTGTGAGTAGGAAAGAGGAGAAGCCTGACCAAAACAAAACAAAAAAATCCTTCAAGGGTTTTTTTGTTTTGTTTTTGTGTTCTTTTTCCTCCATTTCTCTAGTAGTGCATGCAGGCAAAGTGGAGTCTTTCCAATGCTCCTTAAAGCCAGGAGTAGACTGTGCTCAGTTCTGTCTTCAGTGGTGGCTCATTTTCAGTCCTGCCTAACTAGTAAAAGATTGTCTGCTGCTGTCACCTCAGTGAAATCTCTCTTAAGTCAAGCATGGCTGTACCTCCACTTCCCATCTACTCTAATTCAACTCTGTTTTGAGCTCTTGAGTCACATGACCTAAATCCACATAAGCGTTGATTGTACATGATTGTCTTTATTGATTCCTGCTTGGACTAACTTATTTCAGAGCCTCTATCCAACTTTAGCAAGATTTCTCTTGATTTTGTTTTTTATTTCTCATCCACTTTCTCTTGGGCTTAATACTAAACCATCACCTCTTCTTTTTTAATGCTGTGTTCACAAGGATACTGTAGAGTTGGGTCACATGTTATGATAAGCCCAGAAGTGGATCTCCTCAAGTGTTAAACTGTCCAAATCCATGTACAATTACTGTGTCACTGTCACATCATACATCTGGAGTCACTGACATCTTAGAATTTGAAATCATGACAACAATAATTTTTGCCACTGTGACAGTTGCATAAGAAAGCTAAGCCATTTAGTATTATTATCATTCCATAATTATTTTGTTGAATGCTTCTTAAGACAGCTTCTAGAAAAGAATTATTATAAAAGATTTACCTTGTTTCATGGTTTCAGGAGTCATAGTCCATAGTTGTAGTGTTCCTTCACTCTGGGGCTGAGGTCTGGCAGAGCATCATAGAAGCAGAAGGATGTAGCAAACCATTATTCCCCTCCTGGTGCCTTGGAAATATAGTCTGTGAAATACATAGAGACTAGGAACAGGCTACTGCTTTCCGGGCTATACTGTAGGCTCCACTTTCTTTAACACCCCTCTTTCACTGTTGCATTTATGAATCTATCATGGTGTTAATTTGTTAATTTGCCAGAATTCTTTCCCAGAGTTCAATTATTTCCTCAAATCACATTAGCTGGTAACTGAACACCAAAAAGGTGATCCTTGGGAGGACATCTCCTATTCAGATTTAACAATGGCTTGGTTTGGGGGGATTTCTATTATACTCAAGGGCTGTCTATCTTAGATTAGCATTTATATATCTTTCCATTTCTGGAATTTATCTTAGTGGATCCAATTTATATTACTTTCTTATACTAACAAAGATGTATATTTACATAAGCAGTCTTTAAGTAGATCTCTGACAGACCTCAGCTACGCTGGATTAGAAACTTCTGTGTGGATCCCAGATCTCTGGATTGACTGATTTTCCCAGTGACTCTCAGTCTATCTGTCGACCATGTTTCCGGTCTCTTATGACTGAGCTTTCTGTAATTATTTCTCATGGTAGCTGCTTATTAAAGGGGATTACAGGAAATGAAAATATATTTTTATTCTTCAGAGAACCCTACGGGTGAGAGATGTTCAATAAAGTTAGAAGCAGACCAATGCAATTTAGAGCCACCCCTCTTTAACACAACATGAGAAATTACTCTCCACATTAAAGTGTTCTCTGGCCTCTACTTGCCTTCTTCCTTCCTTTGAGTTACAGATTTGAGCCCATGAAATCACCATCTCTAACTGAAATAGTCTTCACAAGTTAATTTTTTGTTCTTTCTTTACTACCCAGAAGGGTGATAATGTTTTTTCTACAGTTATTAATATTACTCTGAACATCCAGAAAGCACTTAATACATATATTCTGCTTTTTATCAATGTATACAGCTGTGACTTGCATTTCAATTGGCATAATCATGCCCCAATATTTGCAAAGCATTGCTTCAGGTCTTGTGTTAGTATGAGCACACACTTTGAAATGTTTAGGAAGGATTTCAGTGCCAAAAGAGATGATGTATAAATTTGCCCCCAAAGGGTTTTATCATTAAGGAAATTATAACTACCACTGGGAGTTAATCTGCCTATCAGTTGGAGAGTGCTGCCTTGCCCAACACTCATGAATAAAGAGGACTTGTAGAAAACAAATGCTGTTGTACCATAATTTAGGGAGACCAGGATGTTGTTTGGGTCAGTTTCTATTCTACCTCAGAAAATACCTCTTAATCAACTGCTACTGATGTGATCAATCATGATGCTTACAGAGTTGGGTGATATTTTTAAAAGAATGCAATGTTCCAAAAAAAAAAAAAAAGAAAAAAAAAAGAAAGAAAAGAAAAAAATAAGAAAAAACGAATGTAATGTTCCAAAATAAGTCACAAGAAGCCTCTCTAAAACTTTTGGTAATATGGTACTTCTTAGAAATGTAGGCATGTATATGCTACTTACTGTGTAAGTAGTTAATGAGATTGGTCCTGCATTGTTGATCTAACTTGAAAATTTGTAAATTGCATGGGCAAGCACCAACAGTATTCAGTCTCTTCCTGTAACCCTGTAAGTTTTGTGTTTTTTTTTTCAAGTTCATTTTTAACCAATTCACAAGAGCTTAAATGTTATCTGTATTTATAGGATACTGTGTGATTTTTCAATACCTTCATTTACTTTGAAATCTTTAAGTTAGATTTATTCTCAAAAATTGTTATCATTTGCTACTAATGTAAATATGCAAAACTCTTTCTTTTAGCCTTTGAGTTTATTGTCAGTGCTGATTGCACCTCATATGCAGTAGCAGTGCTTATAGCTCACCTGAGTGTATGGGCATTTGTCAAGCTTCCTAGAAGATACTACTGTGACTTTGAGATTTCACTGACTCCATAAACTTATATTTGAATGTGGGTGAAATATGGAAATATAAATCTTCCTACCCATGAATACATTATGCCTCTCCATTTGTTCAGATTTCTGCTATTGCTTCTAACATTGAAAAATCATCACTTGTGGTATGTTTCAAGACAGTGTTCCATCTCTTCTGAGCTGCATTCATTCTAACTTGAATAGTATATATTATTGCTAAATTGATAGGTTTGAAAAATTAGTTCTTCATGTAAGAGTCACTACATCTCTAATCTATGTGTTCTGGTTTAGAACGCAAATTCAAATCACATTTGTGAGAAGGATGGCTCATTTTCAAATATATTTTCATGAGGGTAAAAATAAAAATCCTCGTAATATTTTGAGTATTGTTTCTTAACTTTGTAAATTATTTATTTAGCTATGGCAAATAATATAATAATCAATTTTTCTGTGTGTTGTTGTCATCTAGAGGTGAAGCTGACTAAAGTGGATTCATCTCACTCCAGTTGTGTTTATAATCTCTTTTATAAATTCAACTTCAAGTTTTTGAGTTTTTGTGTGTACTTACTTATATACTTTCCAGATGATTCTACCTGTTCTCTAATAATCTGGGTGCCTTCATTTTTTTTTTCTGTTCTGTTTTGTATTTCTGGCTTAATTTAAATATATATTTAATTTTTTTACTTATATATTTATTTGTTATAATTTATTCACTTTGTACCCCCATGCAGCCCCCTCCCTCATCTCCCCCCCGTCCCACCCACCCTTGCTCTTCTCCCACTATGTTTTTTCCCTAGTCCCCTGATAGTGGAGGACCTCCTCCCCTTCTATCTGACCCTAGCTTATGAGGTCTCATCAAGTGTGGCTGCAAAATTTAAGTATAAATGGTTTATACTCAGGTTTTTCGTTTTTCCTACTTTTAAATAAATTGTCTTAATGAAATCTTTATTTAATGAAACAAACATATGGCCGTGTGTGTGTGTGTGTGTGTGTGTGTGTGTGTGAGACATGTGCGTGTGTGTGTCATAAAGAGTCTCTGTTATGTTATAGTATGTCTTTCAGTGTTGATCCTGTGCTGAATCCTGCTGGATATTGTATTCATCAATGCTCATAGCAGAATAATAGTTTTTCTTCCCATCATGAGTTCCTGTCACTGTGACATTTACATTTATATGTTTCACCTAAATTCCCCAAGACTTCTTTTTCTCTTGTCTCCTATTTTTTTCTGATTAACTTTTTTATGTCTTGCAGAAAGATTTCAGTGAAAAATAGAAATAGGAAGATCTGTGCATAAAACCATATACAAGTGAACATCGTGTCAAAATGACATTCATGAAAGTTAGTTGCATTTGAAGCTGCCTTTATTGACCACAGCAGAGGGTTTGAGAGGTGATGAGCATAATATTCCCTTAAATGAAATGTGAGAGTCTCAAATAAAATAAAACTAGTGACAAATCAATCGTTAATGAAAGTTCCAGAAGCTTAGTTTTAACAAGCAGCTAAATGCTTGTTAAATGCATTGGGGTTCAGTCTACATTGTCCAAGCGTTGTTGGCAGGTGGCTTTGCATAATTCAGTCAGTCAATTAACATACCCTAGTACAGATTATACTGTCTGTCCAAAATGGTTATTAAAAAGAAATACCCTTGGAGGTCATATGATCAAACTGCTCATCCAATGGACGTTTCTTTCTCTTATTGTTACAACTCTCTTCACATTGTTTCTCTGGATTCACTTCCGATGTGATGGATGGAACCAAAGTTTGATGCATCAACTCTGTAAATTTAAGTTTTAATTGCAAGGAAACAGGTCTTGTAGGATTCTAGCATTTGTGAAGTGATTGCCAGCCCTCCCTAAGACAGTGTACAGAACAGTAAGCTGAAAGAAGGAATCAGAACAAATGCCACACATTAAAAAAGGAGGAATATTAAGAATCTGGACTATTGGCTAACACCTAGAAGCCAGCTGTTGAGTGTGTAAGAGGCAGAGGGACTTGATTATCCCCAAATCAATGCCCACTTACTCATCCTGAGTAATTGCCCAGTATGAATTGGGAAAGAGCATTCCATCCAGCTGGGGGATTCATATATCTACATAAGATGACAAGTAAATTGAACTCAAGCTAGAGACACCAGGCTTTGAGAGATAGGCCCTCTAAGAGAATATATAAAGAAGATGATTTCACAGGCTTCTGAGCTGCAGGCTTTTCATCACCCTTTCCCTCATGGGCATGTGTTAGCAGTGGGTAACCTGCAGGCTGGTTTCTTCATAGACTCCATCCTTCATCAGCGTGAAAGATGTGAAAATTTTCAGGTATTTTTTTTATTCTTTTCCTGGAATCTGCTACAATATGTCAATATCCAATATGTTAAAGTCACATTTTCATCTAAGACAATTCTGTAAATATAATAATAATTTATGGTTAAAATTAAGAAGCAAGACATTGTTAGGCTGTCTCCTGAGTGTCCGTGTCATCTTGTTAGGGAAAAGAGGCAGGGTGGTTACAAAGAGTTAGTGAAAGAAATGCACGGAACATTAGGCTATTCTGTGTGTTGTTGGGAGTGATAATTATAAGAATTTATGCATACATAAAACCTTACACATATGAATTACTACATGAAAATTTGTAAAACAAAAGGTAGGTCAATTTTTAGGTGAACTCTTCCATCATTCTTGTTGGGGAAAAAAAGAAAAATAAAAACAAATCTTTTTGCTATTAAAAACTTGTGGCCTGAAAATAGAAACAAAGTATAATCAATCAATCATCAATTAATCAATCATTGCCATTAAGGCATTATTTCATTTTCCTCTTTATCGATTATAGTCACCTATTCTCTTTTACCCCTTTAAACTAATGCTTCATTTTAACTCATAGTTTTGTGTTTTAATTGGCAGTTTTCTTAGTTCTCAGATGTAAACAATCTTCAGGTTTCGGTGTGAACATTAAAAATAGGTGTGGTAACATTTTCAGAGAGCATTTCCTGAGTCTGAGCCACAATGTCTTCACATTGTCACAGCACTATGAAAGCAGCTTAATGCATCCATCCCTTTAGTAATGACTCTAATTCAGGGTGATAAAAACACATGCTGTGTCTTATGCTATATGCTATGTATTCCTAATCGGACATTTGTTAGATGTTTAATAATGACTGAAGTTGCACTGTGTCTCATATATTATGGAATAAATGTGTCAAAAACCAGTGGCATGCTAAGAAACTTTATTTTCCATGAGACAAATCGTAGAGGGTGTATCTGTGCTCTGAGCCCGGCATGGGCAGCGATGGGATTCGAGTAGCAGATGATGAAAATCACACAACTGGGATATTTCCCTGCTTTAGAAATAGAGGCTAAAGAAATGTTGCTCGCAGTCTGTTTAAACTGACTTCAAACAGAGTTACATTGATGAAATAGCACGATGCCATCATTTGTTGGCCAGAGAGCAGGAGAAAGATTTTCTTAAAAGATCTAATCTGTGCTTCCAAATTGCTACCACATAAATAATGTGAAAGAAATTGTGTGCTCTGCCGGTGTAGCTGTCTGCATGGGCTGTCAGGACACCCAGGAGGCACTTAACCCCTCAGGCAAGTCTTGGGGAGACCCTTGAATAACTCTCCCCACTTTCATCAGTTAGTGCCTGTGTTAAATTCCCAGGAACACTTTTGGAGCAAATATGGAATAAAAGACCTATTCACTTCTATCTACACACTCTTGGATTAGGTAGGTTTGTTTCTAATTTCTGCACAAATACATATCTGCTCTGTGGTTTGGAGAGCTCTCAGAAGCTTTCTTGCTCACCTTTCACCAACTTCCTACTCAGACCTTTCTGTTGTTCTTCTTTTCCTAAGCCTAGAAAGAGACTTCCAGCTAAACATCTTTGTTAAAGAAATCTTACTTTCCTGTACCATATGACTAAAATCCCCTTATATCCATGTGTGTCTTTCTGGGTCTGTGTTACCTCACTTAGGATGATCTTTTCTAGTTCCATCCATTTATTTGTAAATTTCATGATTTCCTTGTTTTTAATGGATGAGTAATATTCCATTGTGTAAATGTATCATAGTTTCTTTACCCATTCTTTGGCTGAGGGACATCTAGGTTTTTCCCAATTTCTGGCTATTATGAGTATAGCTGCTATGAACATGGTTGAACAAATGTTCTTGTTGGATGGTGGAAGATCTTTCAGGTATATGTCCAGATCCCAAGAAGATTAATAAATAAATAATAAAAGGAGGACCCTCTGGAGATGCATAAATCTCAATCAGAATGGGGACTAGAGTAGACAGAGGTAATGGTGGAAAAGTGGGAACAACAATCATCAGAGACAATCAAAATGGGTCCTGAAGCACCAACTAAGTGCAATGCATGGTAAGGACCTAGGTTTTCTACTTATAAATACCTGATGGGCATCTTGGGCTTTATGTGGGCCCCATAGTCAGGGCAGTGGGAGATATCTCTGACATGGACTATTTTACTCTCTTTTAGATCACTTCCCCTTGATGGGCCTTCCCTACCAGGCCACAGGAGAAGAAGATGAACTCAATGTTCCTGTGAATATATAAGGTGGAGTATCCGGTTAGAAGGGAACTTCCCTATTCAGAGGAAATTGGGATAGGGAGATGCAGGAGGATGGGTGAGACCAGGAAGAGAGGAGGGAGGGACCTAAGACCAAGATGCAAATTGAATTACTTAATTAAAAAAGAAAGGAAGAAAGAAAAAGAAATCCTAGTTTTACCAGGGTGGTGGTGCATAACTTTAATCCCAGCACTTGGGAGGCAGAGGCTGGAGGATTTCTGTGAGTTCAAGGCCAGCCTGGTCTAAAAAGTGAGTCCAAGACAGCCAAGGCTATACACAGAGTAACCTTGTCTCAAAAAACCAAAGTCTTACTTTCTACATTTTTGAGCATTTCAAATTAAAATACAACTGCGTATTTTCTCACCTTCAGTTTTCTTCCTTTAGCAGCTTCCATAACTCCTCCCTTTGCTCCTTTTCAAACTCATGCTCAATCCCCATCCCGAAAGGCAAAGAGGATGGACATCAGAAGAAGAAGAAGAAGAAGAAGAAGAAGAAGAAGAAGAAGAAGAAGAAGAAGAAGAAAAGAGGAAACAAGTTAGGAACCTGCCACAGAAGGCCTCTGAAAGGCTCTGCCCTGCAGACTATCAAATCAGACGGTGAGACTTATGGCCAACTGTTGGGCAGAGTGCATGGAATCTTATGTAAGAAGTGGGAAATAGTAAGATCTGGAGAGGATAGGAACTCCACAAGGAGAGCAACAGAACCAGAAAATTTGAACACAGGGGTCTTTCCAGAGACTCATACTCCAACCAAGTAACATGCATGGAGATAACCTAGAACCCCTGCACGATGTAGCCCATGGCAGTTTAGTGTCCAAGTGGGTTACACAGTAATGGGAAGAGGGACTGCCTCTGACATAATATGATTGGCCTGCTCTTTGATCACCTTCCCCTCAGTGGGGAGCAGCCTTACCAAGCCACAGAAGATGACAATGAAGCCACTCCTCTTTTTGTTTAGTTATGTGTGTTGAAAAACAAAACAATCAAAAAACAACCAAAAAAACAAATGAAAGAACAGGATCAACAAGAGCCAGGGAAATATGAAACCACCATAACCCAGCTATCATAAGCACAGCAAGCCCAGGCTCTCCTAACACAGCAAAGCACAAAAATATGACCTTAAATCCAAGTTTATAAAGATAATAGAGGCCTTTAAAGAAGAAATAAATCTCTTAAAGTAATATAGAAAAATACAATCTAACAGATGTAGGAAATGAATAAAACAGTTCAGGACTTTAAAATTGAAATAGAAAAAATAAAGAAAAAATTGAGAGAATCCGAAAGATGGAAAACATAAGGAAAAGAACAAGGACTAAAGAAAAAAACATCACCAACAGAATATAAGAGATTGAAGAAAGAATCTCAGGTGTAGAAGTGATGACTGAAGAAATAGATACATCAGTGAAGAAAAATGTTAAATCTAAAAAGTTCACTGACATAAAACATCTAAGAAATCAGAGACACTATGAAAAAAAAAACAAACAATAATAGGACTAGAAGAAGAAGGAGACTCTCAGCTCCAAAGTTCAGAAAACATTTTCAATACAACCATAGAAGAAAACTTAACCAACATAAAAAGTAGATGCGTATAAGCATACAAGAGGCTTACAGAACACCAAATAGATTGGTACAGAAAAAAAAAATCTTCTCATCACATAATAATGAAAATGCAAAATATACAGAACAAAGAAAGAATACTAAAAGCAATAAGGGGAAAAGGCCAAGTAAAATATAAAGGCAGACATTTCACACTTGCAACTGATTTCTCTACAGAGACTTTAAAAACTAGAAGAGCTTGGGCAGATATATTGCAGACTCAGGAATGAGTCCACAGGTGTCAGCCCAGACTACTATACATAGAAAATCTTTTAATCACCATAAACCTTTAATCACCATGGATGGAGAAAACAAGGTATTTTATGACAAACTCCAATATAAAAAATATTTATGCATAAACACAGTCCTATAGAAGATACTAGAAGGAAAACTCCAACACAAGTAAATTAACTATACCCAAGAAAACAGGAAAAATAATCCCATACCAGCTAAACCAAAAGAAAGGAAGCACACATACTACCATGACCAATATCAAAATAACTGGAATTAACAATCGTTGGTGATTCATGTCTCTCAACTTCAATGGACTCAATTTCACAATGAAAAGAAACAAGCTAATAGAATGGATGCAAAAAATGTGTCTGTCACTCTGCTGCATACAAGAAATACCTGAGAAATAAAGACATTACCTCAGAGTAAAAGGCTGGAAAAAGTTTCCAAAGCAAACATACCCAAGAAGCAAGGTGGATATCTAATAACTATCTAATAAAATAGACTTTCATGCAAAGATAATCAAAAGAGATGAGGAAGGACGCTTCATACTCATCAAAGGAAAAATATGCCAAGATGTAACTAATAATAAAAATTAAAAAAAAGATAAAATGACCCATAACCCCTTAGGAAATAGAAGCAGTCATTAAAAGTCTCTCCCCAAAAACAGTCCTGGGCCAGATGGTTTTAGTGCCAAATTCTACAAGACTTTCTTTTTTAATTTCATTTTATTAAATATTAGTTACAGTTTATTGACTTTGTATCCCAGTTGCAGCCTGCTCCCTCATTTCCTTCCAATCCCACCCTGCCTCCCTCATCTCCTCCCTGCCCCTTTCCAAGTCCACAGATAAGGGAGGTCCTCCTCCCATTCCATCAAACCCTAGCTTATCAGGTTTCTTCAGGACTGGCTGCAATGTCCTCCTCTGTGGCCTAGCAAGGCTGCTCTTCCCTTAGGGGGTGTAGGGGAGGTCAAAGAGCCAGCCATTGAGTTCATGTCTGAGACAATCCCTGTTCCCCTAACTAAGGAACCCACTGGGATACTGAGCTACCATGGGCTACATCATTCATGGTCCTTGGTTGGAGAAACAATCTCAGGAAAGAGCCCTGGGCCGCCAAGGTTTGGTTATGAGTCATAGCATCTGTTTTGATACACTGCTAGTTATAGTTTTTCAGGGACGTATGTGGTAGGCTCCTGTCCTGTTACTTGTTTTCTCCTATTTCCAATGCCCATCCCATTTGTCTTTCTAAGTGAGGATTGATCATCTTACCCCGGGTCCTCTTTCTAGTTTATCTTCTTTAGATGTACAGATTTTAGTATGTTTATTTTATTTTATGGGTCTAGTACCCACTTATAAGGGAGTATATATCGTATGTGTTTTTCTCCTTCTGGGATACCTCACTCAGGATGACCTTTTCTAGTTCCCACCATTTGCCTGCAAATTTCATGATTTTCTTATTTTTAATTGCTGAGTAGTATTCCATTTTGTAAAAATACCACAATTTCTGTATCCATTCCTTCTTTGATGGACATCTGGGTTGTTTCCAGATTCTGCTATTATGAATAAAGCTGCTCTAATATGGTTGAGCAAATGCCCTTGTTGTTTACTTGAGCATCTTTTGGATATATGCCTAGGAGTGGTATGGCAGGATCTTGTGGAATCACTATTCCTAGTTGTCTGATAAGGCACCAGATTGATTTCCAAAGTGGTTGTAAAAGTTTACAGTCCCACTAGAAATGGAGGAGGGTTTCCCTTTCCCCACAACCTCTCCAGCATGTGCTGTCATTTGAGATTTTGATCTTAGCCATTCTGACAAGTGTAAGGTGAAATTTCAGGGTCATTTTGATTTGCATCTCTCTGATGGCTAAGGACATTGAACATCTCTTTTAAGTGTTTCTCTAAAATTTTTTTATTCCTCTACAGAGAATTCTCTGTTTAGCTCCATACCCCAGTTTTTAACAGGATTGCTTGATTTATTGATTTTTAACTTAATTCTTTATATATTCCCTATATCAGCCCTCTGTCAGATATAGGGTTGGTGAAGATCCTTTCCCAGTCAGTAGGCTATCCTTTTGTTCTGATGACAGTGTCTTTTGCTTTACAGAAGTTTTTCAGTTTCATGATGTCCCATATATTGATTGTTGATCTTACAGCCTGTGCTGTTGGTGTTCTGTTCAGGGAGTTTTCTCCTGTATCAATGAATTCTAGGCTCTTCTCCACTTTTTCCTCTAACAGATTTAGTGTATCTGGTTTTATGTTGAGATTGTTCATGCACTTGGGCTTCAGTTTTGTGCAGGGTGATAGATATGGATCTATTCTCATTTTTCTGCATGTAGACATCCAGTTGGACCCCATTTGTTGAAGATGCTGTCTTTTTTTCCATTGAATGGTTTTGGCTTATTTGTCAAAAATCAAGTATACATAGGTGTGTGGATTTATTTCTGGGTCTTTTATTCTGTTCCAGTGATCTATCTTTCTGTTTCTACGCCAAAATCATGCAGTTAGTTTTTATTACTATTGCTCTGAAGTACAGCTTGAGATCATGGATGGAGATACCTCCAGACCATCTGTTCTACAAGACTTTCAAAGCACATCTAATACAAATACTCCTCAAACTATTCCACAAAATAGAAACAGATTGAACATTGACAAACTCTGATGAGGCCACTTTCACCCTGATCCTAAAGCACACAAATATTGAACAAAGTATGAGAATTTCAGACCATTCTTCCTTTAGAAAGATGGTGAAAAACAAACAAACAAACAAACAAACAAACAAACAAACACAAAACGTCATCCACCATGATCAAGTAGGATCCATCCCAGGGAAGCAGGGATGATTCAATATTTGAAAATCCATCAATGGAATCCATCACATTAAAACAAACAAACAAACAAACAAAAAAACACAAGCAAACAAGCCACATGATCATCTCATTAGATGCTAAAAAAGCCTTTGAAAACTATACAACACTCCTTTATTGGGGTGATTAGGGATAAACACCATAAAGGCAATATAAAAAAGACACTAATCAACATCAAGTTAAATGAAGAAAAACTAAAGCAATCCCACTGCAATCAGAGGCAAGACAAGGTTGCCCACTCTCTCCAAATCTCTTCAATATAGTGCTTGAAGTCCTAGTTAGAGCAATAAGACAACTAAAGGAGAACAAAGGGATACAAATTAGAAAGAAAGAAGTCAAAGTATTAGTATAGCTAAGTGGTCCCCAAAATATTACCAGACAGCTCCTATATCTGATAAACACTTTCAGGAAAGTGGGTGGATACAAAGTTAATCAATATAATCAGTATAATCAATATAATCAGTACCTCATTTTTATACAAACAGTAAACAAGCTAAGAACAAATAAAGGAACTAACACCTTTCACAATTGCCACAATAATATAAAATATATTGGAGAACCTCTAGGCAGGCAAGTGAAAGAATATTGGTGAACCTCTAGGCAGGCAAGTGAAAGACCATTATGACAAGAACTTCAAATCTTTGACAAAAGAAATTGAAGAAGATATCAGAAGATCCCATGCTTATGGATCAGTAGGATTAACAGTAAAAATGGTTGTCTTACCAAAAGCAATCTACAATGCAGTTCCCTCAAAATTCAAACATAATTATTTATAGACCTTGAGAGAGAAGTCCTCAACTTTATACAAAAAAATTAAAAAGTCAGAATGGCTAAAACAAACCTGTAATGTAAACAAACAATCAAGCAAACACACAAAAAACTTCTGGAAGTATCACTATCCCTGATTTCAGACTTTACTACGGAGCAATGGTAATAAAAATTGCATGGTCTTGGCATAAAAACAGACAGATTGATAAATAGAATCAAATGAATGGCTCAGAAATAAATCCAATTACCTATGGACTCTTGATTTTTTACAAAGAAACCAAAAACCAAACAATGGGGGAAAAACACATCTTCAACAAATGGTGCTTGTCTCACTGGATGTCTACAGGTAGAAAAACCCAAATAGATTCATATTTATTACCTTACACAAAACTCAAGGCAAATGGGATAGACATCTAAAGAAGGTGAAAACAAGGAACAAGACAGTAGCCTACCACAGAGTGCCTCTGAAAAACTCTACCCAGCAGGGTATTAAAGCGGATGCTGAGACTCATAGCCAAATTTTGGACAGAGTACAGGGAAGCTTATGAAAGAAGGGGGAAATAGAAAGACATGGAAGGGTCTGGCGCTCCACAAGGAGAGTAACAAAACCAAAAAATCTGGGCACAGGGGTCTTTTCTGAGACTGATATTCTAACCAAGGACTACTCCTGGTGATAACCTACAACCCCTGCACAGATGCAGCCTGTGGCAGCTCAGTATCCAAATGGGCTCTATAGTAACAGTAACAGGGGTTGTCTCTAACATGAATTCCATGGCTGGGACTTTGATCACCTCTCCCTGAGGTGGTGTCAGCTTTACCAGTCCACAAAGGAAGATTATGAAAGACAGGCCTGACGAGACCTGATAGACTAAGGTTAGAGGGAAGGAGAGGAAGTCCTCCCTTATCAGTGTACTGGGGATGAGGCTTGGGAGGAAATGAGGGAGGAAGGGAGGAAGGGATTGGGAGAGGACAATTATGGGGGCTACAGCTGGAATACAAAGCGAATAAATTTTAATAACAAAAAATTCCATTGAAAAAACCCCAAGCATGGTTGGCTACCATAAAAAGCCAAAATGTTACACTCAGGATGCGAGGCTAAGCACTGCACTCAGGGTCAGCCACTTTGGACCCAGAGAAGAGCATGTCTGATTGCATGCGGGTTGATGCCCCAGGTCCCGCCTCAGAAAAAGGTATCGGACGGGTCTGATGCTCTTTGGGTGGATGACACCTAAATGAACATCAGTACAAAGTTCCAATTTATTTCTAATATCAGAGATCAGACCTCTACTCTTGCCTGATGCGTCCAAAACAAAAAGGGGGAACTGTAGAGAGCTGCGTAATGCTGCGCCTGAAAGATGGAGCTGGTTTCCGCCTTCCACCTTCCCGATGGTGAGTGCTCTCTGTCACGAACAACTCCACATTTGGCTAAGGCTGAGGATCTGGCTTGCTTCCATGTATGTGGACCTATCTGCATTGCCCACGTGGCATGCTGAGGTTGACTACCCAGAGGCTATTTAAAGTGGGCTGGCTTTCCCCAGGGTCAGATGATTGGTTCCTGAATAAACTGCATTGTAAAAAAAAAAAAGAAAAAAAAAAAAAAAAAAAAAAAAACAAGAAAAAACTCAAGTTCAAGTGATCAAAGATCTTAATATTAAACCAGGTACACTAAATCTAATAGAAGAAAAAGAGGGAAATAGCCTTGATAGCATTTGTAGAGATTGACAGATCAGGTGCTAAGATGAACAATTAATAAACATGACCTCATTTAAACTGAGAAGTTTCTGTAACACAAAAGACATTGTCAATGGGACAAAAAAAGCATCCTGCATATGGGAAAAGATCTTCACCAACCCTAAAGCTGAAAAAGAACTAATATCCAAAATATATAAAGAGCTCAAGAAATTAAATACACACAAACCAAATAACCCAATTAAACATGATGTCCAGGGAGACTTGTGGGGAGGGACATAGGTGGAGAAGGGGGAGGGAGCATGTGATTGGGAGGGGAGGTGGGAGGGAGATACAAAGTGAATAAACTGTAATTAATAAAATATAAAAATTAAAAAAATTATGTCCAGGGCTTAACAGAGAATTCTCAACAGAGCAATCTTGAATACCTAAGAAACACTTAAGGAAATATTCAATGTCTAGTCATCAGGGAAATTCAAAGCAAAATGGCTCTGGGATTTCATCTTATACCTGTGAAGAGGTCTAAGATCAAAAACTTAAGAGACAGTTCATGTCAGTGAAGATATGACCAAGAAGAACACTCCTCTGTTGCTGGTGGGAGTTCATAATTATACAACTTTGAATATTTTTATATTAATTACAATTTATTTACTTTGTATCCCAACCTTAGCACCCTCCCTCATTTCCTCCCAATCCCACCCTCTCTCTATCTCCCATGCCCCTCTCCAAGTCCACTGATATGGGAGGTCCTCCTCCTCTTTCCTCTGACCCTAGCCTATCAGGTTTCATCAGGAATCACTACATTGTCTTCCTCTGTGGCCTGGTAAGGTTGCTCCCCCCTCAGGGGGTAGGTGATCAAAAGCCATACACTGAGTTCATTTTAGAGACAGTCCCTGTTCCCCTTACAAGGGAACCAACTTGGAATCTGAGCTGCCATGCACTATATCTGTACAGGGGTTCTAGGTACATGGTCCTTGGATGGAGTATCAGGGTCCAGGGATCTTTTCTGAGACTGATAGCACTGTGCAATTTGCAGGCAAATGGATGAACCTAGAAAAGATCATCCTGAGTGCCATAGCCCAGACCTAGAATGCTATATATGATATGTACTCACTTTAAGGGAATATTAGCTATAAAATACAGGATAACCATGCTACAATCCACAGACCCCAAAAAGATAGGAAACAACAAGGGGCCACAGGAGGTTGCTTGAATCTCACACAGAAGCAGAAATAAAAAAGACATCTAAAGTAGATGGAGGGAGGAAACTGCCTGGGAGGGGAAGTGGAAAAGGTAAGAGGGTGGGGCTCAGATGTGGGGAGAGCAAAGGGAGAGGAGCAGAGAAAGAACAGAAATTGGTGGGGGGACATCTCTGGGACAGGAGAAGGTCACTGATGGTCTATGAGGTGACCTTAGCTAAGACTTCTAACAGCAGGAATAATGGAGCCTGAAGTTGCTACCTCCTGTAGCCAGGTGGGAGGTCCAGTGGAGGGAGTATGACACAAAAAAAACCTTTGACCCCAAATTTGTCTTTCTTACAAGAAGTATAGACATAAAGATGGAGCAATGATCAGGGGAACGACAAACCAGTGACGGGCCCAAATTGAAACACCCCATGGGAAAGAACTCTGACACTCTTACTGATACTCAGCTATGCTTGCAGGCAGGGACCTAGAATAACTGTCTTCTGAGAGGTTTCATCTGGCAGCTGATAGAAACATATGGAGAAACCCACAGGCAAACAATAGGCCATGCTCTGGGAGTCTTTTGGAAGAGTGGGAGGAAGAATTGAGGGAGCTCGAGTGGTCAAAGTCACAAGAAGACCTAAAGAGTAAACTAACCTGGGCACATGGTGGCTCACAGACACTGCACCACTATCCAAACAGCATACATTGGTTGGAACTAGAACCCCTCACATATGTAGCAGATGTGAAGCTTGGTCATCTTGTGGATCCCCTAACAATGAAAATAAGGGCTGTCTCTGACATAGTTGCCTAACTTTGGATCACTTTCGCTTAGTTTGGCTACCATGTCTGGGTTCAGTAGAGAGAGGATGCAGTTTGTTCTGCTGTGACTTGATGTGTCTGGTTGGGTTGGTACCCATGGTGGGGGGGTCTTCTCCTTCTCTGAGGAAGAGGGAAGAGGCAGTTGAGGGACAGGTACCTGAGAGTGGGACCAGGAGGAGAGGAGCAACTGTGATCAGCCTGTAACTCAATTAAATAAAGAAATTAATGGAGAAAAAAAAGCACAATACTTTTTATTTGCTTTTCTTTTCCCTCATGATCCTGGTCAACTCTGGACAAAATAACTAGAAAATCTTCTCTAAAATTTGTTCCAATTTACAGCTAAGCAGAGGTACCAGATTTGCTGTTTCTGGAATACTTACTGTGGTTTTTGAGCTCTCAAAAAGTTTTATTCAGCACGAAGAAAAATGTGGGAATAAATGATGCTGAATAATAATCACCTGTCTTTACATGTAGTCCCCATGTTGGAGCCAAAATAATTGCTGTATCTCAGTCTTCATTTAAATATGCACTGAAGATTTTCTAGACACAATAGATCATTAAACATTCTGCATAACATTACCTTGAAATTCTTACATAACTGAGCTTTAGTAAAACTTACAGTTTAACCTTCCACAATTTTAGGGAATTTTCAAATTTTTATGGCTTTTTCTCATATAGTATATCACTCTTCTTCTCTCTCCCCAATGCTACCACATATATCCTGTCTCACTACCCATTCAACTCTATGTTCCTCTTTTCTCTCTAGACAGAAAGCAGGCAAACAATTAAAACAAACAAACTCAAAACAGAAGAAACATGCACACACACACACACTCACCATATAACCACTATATCTGAAAGCATATTTGCAAGCAAAAGATCAGAAAGTATCCAAAGAAATATGAGACCTCCCCCTCGCCCCCACCTCAAGAATCCTAATAATAACATTGACTTTGTTTTGTATTGGATATAAGACCTCTCCTTAAGTATGGTTTTTATACCCAGCTAGACTTCATTGAAGAAAACTATTTTCCATCCATTGTAAGTAGGTGTTAACTTTAGATAGGGTAGAAATATGAGCTTGTCTCTACTTCCTTTTCTTAATGCTGGGGACCCATCTGACTTGAATCTGTAAAGACCTATTTGTAATATTACAGTCTTTCGAATTCATATGTACAATAGTCCTGGTATAGCTGGAGAGAGTTATTTCCTAGGAGTCACCCATCACCACTGATCCTTTCTGACTCTTCTTCCACATAGTTCCCTAGGCCCTGGGGGAGGGGCTTATTCATGACATCTCATTTAGTACTGAAAGTTATACTGTCTCTCTTTCTCTGCATTTTTTTTTTTTTTTGTAGTGTATCTCTGTATTGGTTCCCATCTGTTGCGGGAGGAAACTTCTCTGATAGACAGCTGAGTACATCACTGATCAATGGACAATATCAGAATGCTATTAGTGAGTCATTTTATTGTTACATTTCTTTAGCAGAACAGTAATATTTGATATTCTCCAAGTCTCTGACCTATCCAGTTTCAGGCACTTGGCTACCCAGGCAGTATCCTGTACAGATTCTATCTCATGGAGTTGCTTTAAATTCAATCAGATAGTGGTTCGTTATTCTCACAGACTTTGTGCCACTATTGCATTAGCACATCTTGCAGGCAGGTCACCACTGATGTTTGAAGGGTTTATAGATGGGTTTGTCTTTTACCTTTATTGCTTTGTAGCATGCAGAGTATCTCCCTATATAAATGTATACTAGTCAGTCGGGGTGAAAGTTCTAGTGAAGCAGCAGCTTGACCTCTCCATGTTTTAAAAATTATGTAGTTGTTGTCTTCAACAGTAAGTTCTTACCATCAGTAAGTGGAGAGTAGCCAATAGCTTTGCAAATAGGCTGAGATGTTTAAGTTTTTCCTTGGGGCCCTTTTGGTGAACAATTTAACTAGTACCAATTTCTGGATACTGCAGTTTTCATTTGGTGATGAAAGATGTCTCATTGCAGGGTTGGGAGGTATTGTCTCCCATTTTATTTTGTGACTCCATTCACATTTCTTTAATATACATATATGTTTTAAGAAGCTTCTACCGCAGCAGGTTTCTACCTGACCCATCAAATGGTCCTTCTTGTTAGTTGTCCCTCTCTGTAATCTTTCCCTGTACCTCTTTTCCATCCCTCTTCCAATTCAACCCTCTAATTTCAACCTCTCCAGCCTATCTTTCCACAGTCATTTCTCCTTCCTTCCCATATCCTACACTCTCCATTCATTTCCAATAACTAACTTGTGTAGTTATATAAATTGTAACATGAAGAGCAAATATTTAAAAGCTAACATCCACACAAAAGGGAAGATACATCTGTTTTGTTCAGTCTGAGTTACCTCACTCAGGATTACTTATTTATATCTCTATCTATTTACCTTTAGTTTCATAATTTTATTTTTAACAGCTGAATAATGTTCCATTCGGTAAATTACCATATGTTTATTATCCATTCTTCAGATGATTGACATCTAGTCCATTTCCTATTTATTGCTACTTTGAGTAGAACAGCAATAAACATAATTGAGCAAATGTCTCTGTAGTAGGTCCAAATTTTTGGGGGGTCTATTCCCAAGAGTGGTATAGCTGGATCATGAGGTAGATCTGTTCCCAGTTTCCCAAGGAATTACCACTCTTGTTTCCATAGTCTGCACTGTGAATGCTTGTACTCCTGTCAGTAATAAGTTTTCCTTCATTTCACATCCTCATCAGTGTTTGATATCATCTGCTTTACTGATCTTGACCATTCTGACTTCTGTAAGATGAACTCATAATCTAGTTTTTATTTTTATTTTACTAATACTAAGGATGTTAAATATTTCTTTACTTTCAATTGTTACAAATTTATGATCTAATTATTTAGAAGAATAGTATGGCTTGATGTTCATTGCCACTCTATACACAATATCTAAGAATGGAAATAATGTAAATGTACTTCAGATGATGAATGGATAATGAAAATTTGCTACAGATACACTATGGAATACTATTCATTGGGAAAGAGAAATGAAACAGTGAAATTGAAAAGCAAATGGATGGAATTAAGAAGAGTCCAACTGAGTGCACTAACTCAAACCTCAAAGGAAAAAAAAAAAGCTGCTTTTTCTCTCTCATCGGTGACTTCTAACTCCAAAACTTCTCTTGTGAGTTCATATCCTGATGTAACTCCAGAAACAGAAAGTAAAATGACACTATTTTGAGGAGCAATAGATAAGGCTTAGAAAGGTAGAGGTGACTTTAAAGGGTAAATGGGAAAATGTGTTTTTTTTTCAAATTTTATTTTATTTTATTTTTTTATCAGTTACATTTTATTAACTCTGTATCCCAGCCGTGTCCCGATCCCTCATTCCCTCCCAGTCCCTCCCTCCCTCCCTCCCTCATCTCCACCGTGCCCCTTTCCAAGTCCACTGATAGGGGGGACCTCCTCCCCATTCATCTGATCCTGTTTTATCAGGTATCTTCAGGACTGGCTGCAAAGCCCTCCTCTGTGGCCTAACAGGACTGCTCCTCCCTTCGGGGGTGGGGAGACCAAAGAGCCAGTCATTGAGTTCCTGTTAGAAATGTGTGAATTTAATTAGGAAGAGATCAATGCAGAAGAAGTAGGGGGAGGTTATAAAATAATGGTAAGGATACCTGAAAAACTCATAAGGAATCATATTATCATCTATTTGCCTAAAATTACACATAATACGTGCAAGTGTATGTGTATACATACGCAACACATTACAAAAGAAATTTCCTACCTAGAGTGATAGTGCTACCCTTGAGAGCCATAGACTAATAAATTCCAGAAGCAAGAAGAAGTTCCTATTTTAAGTTGTTGGTCAAAATAGTCCAAGAGATTCCCAAAGTATTACATGTGGTTACCATTGCCCCTTTTCACCTCTTGGAGTTTAAACGTAAGTCTTCATTGCTGAAGGGACCATGCACTTTGGACATATAATCGAAAGAATCTAGGCTGGAGTCTGACATGGCAAACATATGCCCTAAGAAGTTTCATTCATGGTACCAAAAGTTTCTGTGCAAGCATCCAAAGGAAGCGGGGGGAGCAGACAACAGTCCTACTCAGAAACAATCTACAATGAGCAGTTGTCACAATAATTCAGTGGTGGTATGCATATATTAGCAGTAACCAATATCTCCCTAGCTAAACTTAAAGCCCACTCAATGCGAGGGCATGGAGGTTTGAATAAGTTTAGCCCCATAGACTCATGCGTTTGAATGCTTAGCCCACAGGCGATGGCACTATTAGGAGGTATGGCCTTGTTGGAGGAAGTGTATCACTGTTGGTGAGGGGGAGGCTTTTCTGCTATGTTTAAGCTCAGCCCAGTGTGAAATCCTAGATTCTTCCTGGCTGCTTGAAGAAAATTGTTCCCTGGATGCGTGCACAAGATAGTCTCCTCCTTATTGCCTTCAAAAAAAGATATAGGAATCTCTGCTCCTCCTGCATCTAGTCGGTCTGCTTTCCACCATGATGACAGTGGACTAAACCTCAGAAACTGTAAGATATCCTTAATTAAATGTTGTCCTCTTTAAGAATTGCCTTGGTCATGACATCTCTTCACCACACTAAAACCCTAACTAAGACAGATTGGTACAAAGGAAGGACTGAGGTATTGTTGTAATAAGCCTGGGCATGTTTTGTTTGGAGGAATGAGGAGTTTGGAATTTTTGATTAAGAAAGCAGTGGACCCCTGCACAGAGGTAGCCCAGGGCAGTTCAGTGTCCAAGTGGGTTCCATAGTAATGGGAAGAGGGGCTGCCTCTGACATAATCTGATTGGCCTGCTCTTTGATCACCTCCCCCTGAGGGGGGAGCAGCCTTACCAGGCCACAGTAGAGGACAATGCAGCCACCTTTATTGTGAACTGATAGACTAAGATCAGAAAGGAGAGGAGAACCTCCCCTATCAGTGGACTTGGGGAGTGGCATGCAAGCAGAGGGAGGAGGGAGGGTGGAATCAGGAGGGGAGGAGGGAGGGGCTTATGGGGGGATACAAAATGAATAAAGTGTAATTAATAAATAAAAAAGTAAAAAAAAAAAGAAAGCAGTGGAATGCTTTAAGTGGGGTTTAATGGGGCATACTAGTAGGAGCATTGGAGACAGTGGTGCTGAGTGTGATTTGACATGTGAGAGCATGGTTCAAGAGGTTCCTGAGAACAATACTAGTATGTTGTCTAGAGATTGTTATTGCAACATTTTGGTGCAGTATGTGGCTGCTTTTTGGCCTTGTCTGAAGAGTCTGCTTGAGCCTAAGATGAAGAAATTTAGATGGATTTCATTGAGGAAGGAAATCTCAAAATAAAATAGCAAAGACTCTATCCTATGGTTTACTCTTATGAAGAAGCTTTTGTTCAAGTATAGCAAACTTAGAAAGGAAAAACACAAAATGTATAAATCAAGCATTAAAGCATCACCAGGAAGTGGAATGGACATAAATCTTATGTTGAAGTTGATAAACAGATTAAGGAAGTGGTAACCTCAGGACTAAATCAGACCCAGCTCAGTTTCCACCTTCTGGAAAGATGTTGAAAAGGGCACACTGAGACATTGGAAGACTCAGCCCTACAGGGGATGTCTCCACCAAATCCCTCCCCTCAGGACTCAGGAAACCATGTGCAAGAGAGGCAGAAAAAAGCATAAGAGCCAGAGAAAAAGGAGGTCATAAAGAAAATAAGGCCCGCTAAATCAACATGACTGAAGCACGTAGGAACTCAGAGACTGAGGAAGCATGCACAGGGCCTGTCTGGCTCAGTTCCAGGTCCTTATGTGGCTCCATTTTAGTGTTTTTTATGGGATTCCTGAGAGAGGGAACAAGTGAGTTTATGTTTCTTGTGCTTTCCTTGTGCTCTTAACCCTGTTTTTTTTTTTTTTCCAATTCCTGTTTTTGTTTTATCTTAGTGTATTTTATTTTATTAGATTATGTTTTCTTTTATTATTATATCTTAGAAACCTGTTTGTTTCTAATGAGAGACAGAAAGGGAGTGGATTTATTTGAGAGAAGAGGTGGCTGGGAACTGGGTGGAATAGATAGAGGGGAAACTGTAATTGGAATATATAATGTGAGGGGAAAAAAATGTTTTCAATACAAAAGAAATGCCAAATGAAATAAAGAAGTGATTAGTCTCAAAAAAAAAAAAAAAAAAAAAAAAAAAAAAAGAAAAGGGCACACTGCCACCTACTCTAAATTTTTATGAGGGGTAGTTATATCAGGTTTGGTGTCATTATGACCTAGTTATTGTTTTCATTTGGACATGATGAAAAGGAATTAAAGAAAATCGTGGGTCCAGAAATGGCGATGTATGGTTTTAATCACCACACTCAGGAGACCAAGGCATGCAGATCTCTGAGTCCAAGGTCAGTCTATAAAGCAAGTTCCATGACAGCCAACAGCCAAGCTTATGCAGTAAAGAAAATCATCAAATCCAGAAAACTGGTGAATACATAACAAAACCAAGGTGCCATGTTCCAGCCCTAGAAAACAGCAGAGTTTGCCATCTTTGGCTATGTGGCTCTGGTATTAGACTTCAGAACAGAAGGGTTTACTGGAATAATTGATATTTGTTACTTGGAGCTAAGAAATTAGTGGTGATTAAGAAGAGACCAGCATCACTGAGGAGAAATTTTCTGGAAAGTGTTTTCTGAGAGTTCAAAGAAACTGTGTTCCAGAGAAAGCCAAGGTTGTACCTCGTGCTGGCAGCCAGACTTATTAATTTGTAAGCAACACCTGGGCATATGTTGCTGGTTTGAAGGCATAAAAGGTCTTGGAGAGCGTCTGAGGCTTGGTGCTGTGAGAGGGTAGGAAAAGTCACTGGTGAAGGTGCAGCCTCATTGGCAATTGAAAGTTAAGGCGTGGCTCCATGAAGAGAGCCTATAAGAGGCTATTGTTGAAGTGTAGCCTAGTTGCAACAGAAGACCACTATGTACTGGAGATTCCAGTACCATGGGACCACCTTCAGAAACAGCAGCAGCACTGGCATGGGGTCAGCCACAGGCTAGAAGATAATCTGTGTGTGCTACAGAGGACAGAGATAGAGAAGTGGCTCAAGAAGCCCTTTGTAAGGATCCCAAAAGATTATGTTTAGATCTCAGACACTGAACCATGAAGCTGTTACCAGCTGAAGAGAAAGAACTGTGTTGTAGTCAACAAAGCTGAAAGGAGTTGGACATCAGTCATGGTAATGGAGAGCTTGGAGTTTGCCCCGGTGGCTTGGTCCACTATCTTCTCACTATCACATTTTTGGAATGGTAATGTATATACTGTGATATTTGAAGTATGTGATCTGCTTTTGATTTTAGAGGGGATTACAAGTTAAAAGACAGTGTGAATCTTGGACTTTTAAACATTTTTGAGACTGTGATAAACTATGGGGTCTTTTGAAGTTGAACTAAATGCATTATGTTATAGTCCAGGCCTATGGGGTCCAGGAAGTGGAATGTGTTGGTTTGAATAGGTTTAGCCCCCATAGATTCATGCATTTGAATGTGTGACCATAGGGAGTGGCACTATTAGAAAGTATGGCCTTATTGAAGTAAGTGTGGCCTTGTTTGATGAAGTGTGTCATTGTGGAGATGGGTTTAAGGTGTTTTATATATGCTCAAGCTCCACCCAATGTGAAAGATAGTCTCCTTCTGGCTGCCTACAGATTAAAATGTAGAACCTTTGGCTCCCTAACACCAAGTCTGCCTGCATGATGACATGCTTCCCACTGTGCTGTTTATGAACTGAACCTTTGAAACTGTAATTCATACGCAATAAATGTTTTCATGATAAGAGTTACCTTATCATGACATCTTTTGACAGCAATGGAAACCATAACTGAGACAGAGGGAAACCATGCTTAATAATGAATACTTATCTAACTACATGGAACTGGTGAATTCACTGATCTTAGATGATATTTTACAATTGACGCTTTACTAAACCAATATAATTTTAACTGCATAAATATTTATCCCTATACTCAGAGACAAGTGTAGCTTCCACACCTCATCAAAGAAACTTCTGTTTGAAACACATGCAGATCACTACTCATTATAGGAAACCAAACAAAACACAGATAACTAACAATGGTGTGGTGCTCAGGGCCAATTGATATATCTACAACATAGTTTTGGACTCTAAAGCTCAGGGGACAGCTCACAGAGAGACTGTAAGAAAGAGAGAGAGGATCAGGAGGTTTTCTCCTAGAAATATCGAGGTAGCTATAACATTGAAACCTCACCAGCCTGGCTGCCTACACAGGACCTGAACAAGAATGCCAAAAGATGTGCTGATATGGAAGGAGAAAATCTCATGGAGCCACAAACATAGACAAAGAACTATAGACAACTGAGTGGTGTTGGGAGTGAGAAAAATATTCTTTTCCAGGAAAAAAAATACATGCCAATTAATTATAGAATATCAATTGGTCATCTATGAAAATATGTACAAACAAATAACATCATATACACTAAACATTTTATATTTAGGAATGTGTGTGTGCGTGTGTGTAAATCAATAATAGAAAATAATTCATAAACTTTAAAGACAGCAAAGGGGTATAAGGGAGGCATTAAAGGAAGTAAATGAAAGGTGAAAATGTTGTAAACATATATTAATTTCTAAAAATAAAATAATTATGAAGTAAAAGAGTATTATGGCTGAGCTTTCTTTAAAATACTTTTAAACTTCAATTAACCATTCTGACAGGAGGACTTGAGTTGGCCCCATTTCCAAAGAGACTGATATGTTAGTGTAGAACTATGCTATTTAATTTTGTCATGATGCAAGGTTCTTCTCACTCTGAGTAAGTGATGTGTTGTTTCTCAGGTTTTGCTCATCAAGTGCCCCTTTCTCTATGCTGTTTCAGTTTCACAAGGACAAGAAAGAAAAAATACAAAACAAAACAATGAGTGTTTAGGGTTTAATTTTTAATAAAAAGTTCCCCAAACTCAATTAAATTCTTAGTGAATATTGAGTGAAAATGAAAGATATTAAACCCCAAGAAGCAGCTGCAAATGTCTAATACATTGGATAACAAGGATTAGAATGTGGGTCTGGGATCATATGCCTTCATTTGGTTATTAGACTTTAAGAATGGGATTTCAGGATGCTCTTCTTGACGCATTAGTCCCAGTAAAGTACTTACCAGATAATTTATTATAGTCTTCTTTGGGGGGGGGGAGGAATTGTAATTTAGAAGAATGCAATTAAAACTGAACTTGATAATTAATTCTGAACTGGTGAGAACTAGTTCCAGAGATTATGCCTATAATGCTGTGTAGTCATTGATATGAATATTCATGAGCTTCCATTGTTTTATGGTTTTCTCAAGCACACAGCTTATCTGAAGAAGTAAAATTAAAGTACTATTATTGACCATTACAATGCAAATAAAAATCAATGAAGAAATAATAGTTAATTCAATAGAGAATGTGAATGCATGTAGACATATGTAGACACTGTCCTACACATTGCAAATAAGATTCCCTCTGCATGGATGGGTTTAAAAAAGGGGAAGAAAGAAGGAAAGAGTTATATGGGTAAACAATTATGGATCTTAATCTGGTCAACTCTGGGTGAGTGAAATTCATTGAAATCGACTTAACCTAGCACCAAAAAAAAAAATCAATCAACATATAAAACTAATCATGTGCAGCAAAAGAAAAGAAAAAGAAAGTGGTCTTTCTTATTCTATTTCCATCTTTTACTGAGGTATAATGCCATCCTACCTGACCTTCAAAGAGGTTCATCCATAACATGAAATTTTCAAGTAATCTGATAGAATAAACAGAGCATGATGAATGGATGAATGGATGGGTGGATACGTGGATAGAACTACAAAGAGAGAAATAGACAGAGAGCAGCCAGCTAGGAAAATAGGAAAATTGAAATTGGAGGGAGGAGGGGAGCTGGAAGAAAGGAGTTAATTTCAGATGATGATCTTTGTTGTGATTTAATTTTATTAGAATGCCATTTTAATGAGATTTTTATAATCGCTATTTGTTTGAATCCTCAAATTGATGAAAAGGAATCATCACAGTGTATTCATGAAAACTTTGTACAAATTTGAGGAAGACTTAAGCCTTCTGCACTAGTGTGTTCAGTTCATTTATTGTTAAGCAATGAAGTCAAGTTCAGTATTATGTGATTAAGCTGCATCTGTCTCTTTGCAAGTATTCACCATATTTCTTTAAGTTCAGCAGGTGTTTTGCAAAGAAACTAAAGTATTTGCGGAGAAAAAAATAGTGCCCATAATAAAGCAATGTTGATGAAGAGACAGCTTTTTATGTTGCTGATATATTATAGTTTCTTTCTAATAAATGTTGATGCTGGATATTTCAAAACCTGAAGCAGATTTGCTGATGGCACTGTTTTAAAGCATCTTCGCTGTGCCTTATTGCTAAGATGTTCTTTTATAGACATACAGTGTAGAAATTTTATTTGACACTGTTGACTACTAAATTAGCAGCTTTTCAGCTTCTCAAGACTTTTGACATACAATTCAGATAAAAGATATAATGCATCACTTTCAAAATAATAATTTTGGCACTGTCCTAAGGCAGTTTGATATATATTAATTGAGACCCCAATTGGTGAGACAAATAAGGTTGTCATTTTTTTTTTCTGTAGCTCCTTTAGTTTCTGCCTCTGTCCTGTCTTTTTCTCATGAATGCACAAACACAAAAGTTATGCTATAAATTGAGTCATGCTGTAAGTTTGTAGATTTTTGTACTTGTAGTGAACTGAATTTGATAGGTGATGGTGAAAATGTCTTCTTTTGCTTTCTTCTTTTTCATTTGAGACAAAGCCCCACCATGTAACCATGGCTGGCCTATAATTCACAATCTAAATCAGGCTGGCTTCAAACTCAAAATACTCCTTTTGACCTTGCATTTGTGCAGCCATGTCTGTTTGAAGCGTAGTTTCTAAAACTTGGGTTTGATGGTCTATGCCTTCAATCTTTTAATTTGAAGGTAGAGGGAAGCAGAACTTGGTGAATTCATCTTGTTGGCATATTGAATTCCAGAACATCTAGTGCTTTGTAGAGAAATTTGTCTCAAAAAAAGAAAGAAAGGAAAGACAATGAAACAAAGAAACAATGACAGATAGAAAGAAGGAAAAAAATGAAGCAAAAAAGCTTTTACATGTTGATATTAAAAACTGCCCATTACAAGTGGGTAGGCCAAACAGATAGTTAAAAGTATAAAGATTTTCTTTTCATAACAAATATATAAACATGTCTGTGCATGTTACAGAATAAATCATAGGAATAAGGGATTTACATGTAACTGATGAAATATCAATATAAGTAAGTTCTAATTCCATGAAAAAAGCACATTAGCTCTTCATATATAAAGTACAAGGGTGCTAAGAAGGGAATTAAAAAAAAAGCTGGGATAGAAACAGCACAGAAGGTCAAGGCCAGGGTTTTCTTCTTCCATACATAATGCAAATGGTTTATAGGGATGGTGTCCCTCTTAGCACAGTCAGAAGAGACCAATGAAACTATCAAATTTCTGTATTTCAAAAGAACTTATCATAATTCTGCATTTATGAGGACATGATATAACAAAAAAATGCAAAGGGCAACTCCAATCTTCAAGGAAAAATAAAACATACAGGCTCAAAAATGTTAGTAGACCATTGGTCTGCAAATTTCATGATTTCCTTGTTTTTAATAGCAGAGTAGTATTCCATTGTGTAATGTACCACAATTTCTGTATCCATTCCTCAGTTGAGGGACATCTGGGTTGTTTCTAGATTCTCGCTTTTATAAATAAAACTGCTATAAACATGTTTGAGCAAATGTCCTTGAGCATATTTTGGATATATGCTTAGGAGAAGTATAACTGGATCTTGAGGAAGCACTATTCTTAATTGTCTGAGAAAGCACCAGATTGATTTCCCAAGTGGTTGTAAAATTATATTCCCACCATCAATGATTAGGGTTCCCCTTTCTCTATATCCTCTCCATCGTGTATTTTCATTTGAGTTTTTTGTCTTGGCCAGTCTGATGGGTGTAAGGTGAGACTCAGGGTAGTTTTGATTTGCATTTCCTTAATTATTAAGGACTTTGAACATTTTTACCGAATAGTATATCAAAGCAGATGCTGAGACTCATAGCCAAACTTTAGGCTAAATGCAGGAAAGGGGAATATAGAAAGAGCTAGAGGGTCCGAAGCTCCACAAAGAGAGAAACAGAACAAAAACATCTGGGCCTAGAGGTCTTTTCTGAGACTGATACTCCAACCAAGGACCATGCATGGAGATAATCTAGAACCCCTGCACATATGTAGCCCATGGCAGCTCAGTATCCAAGTGGGTTACCTCATAAGGGGAACAGGGGCTGTCTCTGACATGAAATCTGTGGATGGCTCTTTGATTACTTCCCCCTGAGGGGGAGCAGGCTTATCAGGCCACTGAGGAAGACAATGAAACTAGTCTTGATGAGATCTGATAGGCTATGGTTAGATGGAAGGGGAGGAGGACCTTTCCCATCAGTGGACTTGGAGAGGGGCATGGGAGGATATGAGAGAGGGAGTGTATTAATGAGGGAGAGAAATACAGCTGGGATACGGAGTGAATAAACTGTAATTATTATAAAAGTAAAAATTAAAAAAATATACTAGTACAAAGGAAAAAAAAAAGAGGCACTTTCCTAGCCATGATACACAAGTAAAACTTAGTGCTTTGAAGTTTTAACAAATTTCTTTAAGCCCAGTATGGTGGATTTGCATACCAATCTACTACTCTGGTGCCATATAACAGAAGATAATCATCACTAATATAAAAACTTATTTCTTTGGTTTTCACTGGGTGTCCATTAAAAAGATGATAAATAGAATGTTAGAGAGAAGAGATTCCAAAGCTAAAGTAAAACAAGCAGAAGACATCATTGTGTAGGGATAGGGAAATTACATGCCACATTTTTCCAGATCTTTTACCGTGAAGCAGGAGAATAAAAACCCCTAAAGGAAGAAAATAAAGTAAATATTCAAAAAAAATTAGTTTACCAAAGAAGTAGATTGTGTAAAGAGGGTCTACTGTTTTTGAGATGTCACAGACTGTTGTGTTTTTAGGGCTATTCTCAGATGCCAAAAACATGACTGCACTAAAACTATATGTCATTGGCCTGAGCTCGTGGATTAGACAAGACTGGCCAGTGAGCTGTTGTGATACTCCTGCCTCAACCTCCTTAGCACTGCGATTAAAATGTTTTATCAGCTAAGCAAATTCTCCTGAATTTCTTAGTTATTGTAAAAATGTAAAGTTAATTTCTTCTTGCTAGAAAGTTAGTATTACTTTTATATCATGGATCTATTTTACCCAAGCTGCCAAATTTATTACAGTAAAACCCATAATGTTTCTTTCCTAATAATGTGAATCTTTGCTAATGATACCTCACATGACACTGATATTTGACTATTAGACATTATCCTGACAACATGTGGAAAAGTTTACTAATTCTGCTCATTATTTTTGTAAAAACAAATCACATTTGTCATTCGTTTGTTTCTTCCATATCTTTATTGTTTGTATGTTAATAGTTTTTGTATTACTCTACCTACGATGTGATTTTGATTTCACTCATTTCTTAACGTGAAAATTTGTTTGATTTAAGAACTATATGACAATGATAAGCATTTAGTAAATCATTAAGTAATAGTTTATTTGAAATGTAATTTTATTTATGACTATTTTCTGTATTTTGTGGAGCTCCTGCTTTTCACGAAGAATTACAATAGTTTTGTCTTTCTCTTCTACTGACCACAAAATACTCTTCTCACACTATAAAGTGTGTATTTTTACCTTTAAGGACACTGCAGTATACAGTAGAAGGAATGTTGAGAAAAAGCATCAGGATCTAAGGCTATTACAGAAGTAGTGGAGAGTATGATGTAAGTATTTATTCTTGCACCTATTAAGGAATGATATCTACTCTCCCTGAGGTTGCAAGCACTGCCATCCCCTCACAACTTCCTTGAGTAGGTTGAGTCCTGAGTTATAAATCCAAAAACGGAAAGAATGAATTCATCTCATATGCTCTGATTATTTTGAGTGTGTCCTTTTGGCGACACGGGCTTCCTGTGTTGGAGCTCTGTCTTTATATAGTGAGTAGTCACTCTGGGTTACAAATCATATTAAATTCAGGATGGCAGGCATAGTTTACTTAATCTATTATTGTTTAATACTTTGTTTCCAATTTTTCCCACCATGGCCACTAGCAGTTTAGTCATAAATGTTTTTAAATCTCTCTCTGATTTTTGTAGCCTCTCTTCTTTCTGTGAATCTGGTTTTATTATCTGCTCTATCTCTTGACACTGGGTGAACATGTTGAGGGTCTTCTTCCCTTTTAATCTGCCTTGCAATTAAAGTAGACCTAAAATGAATACATGAAATGTTTTTTTCTGCCATGCTCTCAATGTGCACAACTGAATGAATTAAGTTAGGTAATGTTTGAGTTGGATTTTGAAGCTGCTGATGGTATGATTATCTTCAGTATGACAATACATTCAAATATCTCTTATAAGAAAAGTGTTTGGCACTAAAGCCAAGAGGCTGGTAATATTTCTTACTTAGTGATCTACCCTTGTTATTCAACATACTACCCTGGAGGAAGCTTGTAGGACTCTTACTGCTCACTTGGAAATTCTGGCAAACCTTAAGTTTATGGCTAGTGATATATGCTTTCTTCTGGTCCATCCTCTTATACATAATTCCAATGCATTGAAGGGTCATGATGAGCCTATTTTATTTTTTATAGTTTCAGTCTGGAATACTCCCTAACAGACTACATTGTGTCATCCCCAGCTTGGTACAGAAGAATAAAATGCCTGCCACAATCTTGAAAATAGAGAAATAACAGTGAATTAGGAGGTTTTTAGAAGCATAAACTATCTTCCCGCAATATTACATGTAATAATGAAAAATTACTTCCTGCTACTTAAGAATGAGAAAAAAATACACAACTAAAAATGAAATTCCACAGATCCTGGAAAGTAGGGCAGAAGAATAATACACAAAAAATGTATTTGTTTGGGAAAAGAAATAAAATTATCAGTATATGCAGACATGTTCTTTGTACACATAATCCTAAAGCATATACAGAATGCTACAAAGAACCAGTAAGCAAGTTTATCCAGACTGCAGGAGGCAAGCCACACACATACTTGTGTAAAGCAAAGAACAACTGTTTTTAATAGCATCAAATATAACCTAGTTAATGATGAATTTAGCAGTATTGTCCGATATTTTATGAAAACTATAAAACATTGATGAGAGAAGCCAAGACAAATAAATATAGAGATAACTGTTTTATCATTTCAGAGATTCAAATGCCAATATGCCAATTCTTCTTAAATTGATTTATCTGTCTAAAGTAATCTCAATTATAATCTCAGCAGGTGTTGTTGAAGAGTTGAACATTTATATTAAATCTTATATTAAAAACAATAGAAAAAGAGTCACAGACTTGAAAACAAGAAATGTTACTTTTATCCTAAAACAAAATTAAGGGGAATCCTCCTTTTCCCTGATATTGTTGTGGAATATTTGACTAATATGTTGAAAACTAAGACGTAAAGTGTGGTTTGGTTTAAGTTAGAGTATAATTTAAGTTCATATATTGTTAGATTTCCTATGTAAAGATTAAGAAATTAATTTAAAAAAAAACAGTTTCTGTCTAAGGTTTAGAGGAAGTCTATGTGTACACAGCCCTTTTAATCACATCCCCTATACCGATGGGCCTAACGTAGGACAGTGATGCACTATGAAGACCAGTGATCTCTGATTCAGCCACTGTTACCTTTTCTGATGCAGCATCCTATAACTGTGTAGCTCTTTTAGGACTCTGCAAGGGATTTCAAGTTCCCTTTAGGTTTATATCAGTTTTCCACGGGTGCAGATACACAGGAGAGACACATCTCATCATGGCTCAAAGTACCAATTACAGAGGCAAATTTGAGAGAGGTCAGTTTAATCTGAAAATAAATGCACATTTTTGCTAAGTTGCATCATTATAAAAAAGACCTGAAGAGAGGTGCAGAGGGAGCTAGACTGAAGGCAGAAAGACACCACAAGGATGACTTTACTGACATGAATACACTTAGCAAAGGAGCCAAGGAAGAGCTGGAATGGTTGAAGAGGCTGCATATTCTCCTTCAGTAATCTAAGCCATAGTGTTACATCTCAGCTAATTAGCATAAAGTGTTCCTATGTGTTTCATAGAGTATAAGACATCTTAAGACTTTGATGGTGTTCAATCAGAGGATTGACCTCATGCAGGAGCAAATGGATACCCTATGGCAAATCGCTCAACTTGGCTGTCAATGAAAGTATTCTGGACTTTGAGTCACTAGCATACAACATGAGAATTTTCCCTGTGCTGCAAATCTGTCTAAACAATTGTCTAGCTATATTTTAGGTAATTGGACTGGAGAATTTGATACTACGATGGAGCAGCTGAGAGTGGCCATTGTCACGGTAAATTCTACCAGAGTGGATGCAGGACTAGCCACAGGATTATCATCATGGATTGCTGTAGCCATGAATCATCTGAAGGAATGGGCAGGCATGGGAGTGTTAGCAGGCCTTCTGGTGTTGGTCTCCGTGGTTTGCCTGTGGTATATATGCAAGATTAGAGTCTCACAACAGCATAATGCAGCCATGACCATTCAGGCCTTTACAGCCATTGAAGCAGGACAGTCTCCCCAAGCATGGTTGGATACCATAAAAAGCTAAAATGTTATGCTCAGGATGCAAGGCTAAACACTGCACTCAGGGTCAGCCACTTTGGACCCAGAGAAGAGCATGTCTGATTGCATGCGGGTTGATGCCCCAGGTCCCGCTTCTGAGAAAAAGGTATCAGACAGGTCTGATGCTCTTTGGGTGGATGACACCTAAATGAACATCAGTACAAAGGCCCAATTTATTTCTAATATCAGAGTTCAGACCTCTACTCTTGCCTGATGCGTCTAAAACAAAAAGGGGGAACTGTAGAGAGCTGTGTAATGCCACGCCTTAAAGAAGGAGCTGGTTTCTGCCTTCCACCTTCCTGATGGTGAGTGCTCTCTGTCACGAACAACTCCACATTTGGCTAAGGCTGAGGATCTGGCTTGCTTCCATGTATGTGGACCTATCTGCATTGCCCACATGGCATGCCGGGGTTGGCTACCCAGAGGCTATTTAAAGTGGGCTGGCTTTCCCCAGGGTCAGATGATTGTTCAAGGTACCTGAATAAACTGCATTGAAAAAAAAAAAAGACTTTGATGAATGATATTCATAATATGTAACCACCTCTCTGGTTACTTCTCTAAGAGGCATCCAAGTGTCATAAATATTTGTCCTGGGGAAACATGAACAAATGTCTATTCACCCTATTAACGAGATGATTGAGAGATCAAAAAATACCAAGTATATAATACTGAATTGGTGAATTTTTGGATTACTTACAGGAGCATAGGAGAAAAGTGAAGTATAGGTAACTCAAATATAATTACTTCACCAAAGAACCTAAGCCAATGTGAGGTATGGCTTCCAATATATGTTTTCCTAGAGCTCCTCACATATTGTGCAGGTAACTTGTGTAGTCGAAAAAACTATACAGGCATAAAGAGAGACAGAGAGAGAGAGAATGTGTTACAACCAGTTACCTATTTTTCAATGACAAAGTAATTCTGGGAAAATTGACAGGACATCTCTTTTCTCAGTGTTTAGTTACTGTAGGCCATCAATGGATTACGTTAGTTATAAGATGAAAATATAAATTGTTCTGGATACATTATAAGATCATTCATTCAGTGGTTTAATCTCACTCTCATTGAGTGAATTGAATCTGTGAAACTTCTATAAGTGAGCAAGGTCAGTATTTTTTTAATTCTTTATTAATTACACTTTATTCACTCCTTATCCCCCTGTGGTTTCCTTCCTCCTCCCTTCCCAATCCCTCCCTTCCTCCACCCTCTGCATGCATGACCCTCCCCAAGTCCACTGATAGGGGAGGTCCTCCTTTCCTTCCTTCTGATCCTAGTCAATTAGGTCTCATCAGGAGTGGCTGAATTGTCTTCTTCTGTGGCCTGGTAATGATGCTTCCCCCTCAGGGGGAGGTAATTAAAGAGCAGGCCAATCAGTTCATGTCAGAGTCAGTCCCTGTTCCTATTACAATGGAACCCACTTGGATAATGAACTGCCATGGGCTACATCTGTGCAGGGTTCTTAGCTTACTCCATGCATTGTCCTTGGTTGGAGTATAAGTCTCAGGAAAGACCCCTGTGCTCAGATTTTTTTGGTTCTGTTGTTCTCCTTGTGGAGTTCCTGTCCTCTCCAAATCTTATTGCTTCCCACTTCCTTCATAAGATTCCCTGCACTCTGCCGAAAGGTTGCCCATAAGTCTAAGCATCTGCATTGATAGTGTGCAGGGCAGAGCCTTTCAGAGGTCCTCTGTGTCAAGCTCCTGACCAGTTCCCTCTTTTCTCCTTCTTCTGATGTCCATCTTCTTTGCCTTTCTGGATAGGGATTGAGCATTTTAGCAAGAGTCCTCCCTCTTGATTAGTTTCTTTAGGTGTACAGATTTTAGTAGGTTTATCCTATATTATATGTCTATATGAGTGAGTATATACCGTGTGCATCTTTCTGCTTCTGGGATAGCTCACTCAGGATGATCTTTTCCAGATCCCACCATTTACCTGCAAATTTCATGATTTCCTTATTTTTTTTAATGCTGAAAAATATTCCATTGTGTAGATATACTACAATTTGTGCATCCATTACTCTACTGAGGGGCATCTGGGCTGTTTCCAGCTTCTGGCTATTACAAATAAGGCTGCTACAAACATGGTTGAGCAAATGCCCTTGTTTTGTACTTGTGCCTGTTTTGGGTATATGCCTAGGAGTGTTATAGCTGGATCTTGAGGAAGCGCTATTCCTAGTTGTCTGAGAAAACACCAGATTGTTTTCCAGAGTGGTTGTACAAGATTACATTCCCACCGGTAGTAGAGAAGGGTTCCTCTTTCTCCACAACCTCTCCAGCATGTGTTGTCTCCAGAGTTTTTGATCTTAGCCATTCTGATAGGTGTAAGGTGAAATCTCAGGGTTGTTTTGATTTGCATTTCCCTGATTGCTAATGAGTTTCAACATTTCTTTAAGTGTTTCTCTGCCATTTGATATTCCTCTATTGAGATTTCTCTGTTTAGGTCTGTACTCCATTTTTTAATTGGATTACTTGATTTTTTTGCTGTTTAACTTTTTGAGTTGTTTATATATACTGGATATTAGTCCTCTGTCAGATATAGGGTTGGTGAAGATCCTTTCCCAATCTGTAGTCTGTCGTTTTGTTCTGAGAACAGTGTCCTTTGCTTTACAGAAGCTTTTCAGTTTCATGAGGTCCCATTTATTGATTGTTGCTCTTAGAGCCTGTGCTGTTGGTGTTCTGTTCAGGAAGTTGTCTTCTGTGCCAATGAGTTCAAGGCTCTTCCCCACTTTTTCTTCTAGGTGGTTTAGTGTGTCTGGTTTTATGTTGAGGTCTTTGATCCATTTGGACTTTAGTTTTGTGCAGGGTGATAAGTATGGATCTATTTGCATTTTTCTACATGTAGACATCCAGTTAGACCAGCACCATTTATTGAAGATGCTTTCTTTTTTCCATTGAATGGTTTTGGCAACTTTGTCAAAAATCAGGTTTCCATAAGTATGTGGATTTATGTCAATGTCTTCTATTCGATTCCATTGATCCACCAGTCTGTTTCTATGCCAGTACCATGCAGATTTTAGTATTAGTACAGGCAATTTCCATCAAATTACCAACACAATTCTTTACAGACCTTGAAAGAAAAATTCTCACCTTCATATGGAACAACAAGAAACCCAGAATTGCTAAAACAATTCTCTACAGTAAAAGATCTTCAGATGGTCAGTATTTTGTATCCTAAAAAGTTCAATTAAAGACTTTGATTATATATCATGGAAGCATGAGCTCATGTATATCAAATCAGAGCTAAGCAGTATTCTGATTCATATTGTTCAGGGAACTTGATGGACACAGATTAGAAACAAAGTACATGTGTAATTGGGTATGCATATTTGTAGTTGTGTATGTCTGTTTGTATGTGTGTGCATGTGTGTATGTGCGAATGTGTGTGTGTGTGTGTGTGTGTGTGTAACTGTGAACTTAAGTTACATAAAACTTAACACAGAGAAGAGTTAAGACTTAAGACATCTTTGCTCTGTGAGGAAACAGAAGCTAATAGTGTCACGGTGCTGAAATAAAGAACTGTGTGGAACGGAACATTTTCCAGGCAAAGCTGCAGACTAAAGAAAACTACAGACTCTGACTCATCCCAATGGAGGGGAGACAAAATTAGGGTTTTCAAGCATCAGATATGTGATTGGCAGCAGCGACCTTCGGGGTTCTCACCAAACCTGAAATTTGATGACTCTGTGACTATGAAATTATCATAAAACTTCACCTCCACTTTTTATTCATTCTGCCCTCTGTTACCCTGTCACTGTTTCCTTTCTGTTTTGTTTTTCACAAGCCTTCTGAGAAATTTGTTTGGATTTATTTATTCTAGACATTCAAATTTAAGATTTGACCTCTCAGTCAATGGTTTTCCAACTATAGTAGCACTAAATTATTTTGTTTTTGATGTGATGTGATCTCATCTTGCCTTTGCCAAGATATGCTAGAGGGACTTTGTTTTCATAGATGTGTGATGTTTTCTTTTTCTTTTTTCTTTTTTTTTCTGAAAATCAAAGCATGCATCGTTATGTGTCTGCAGTGAACAAAGCATTATAAGACTAGAAGGCACTTGGGGAAACAAAATCAAGCCTTCTGCCCCCAACTAGTCACATTTTCCAAATGGTGGGATTCTGACATTTTTATTCTAGAACAGAAATTTGCATTTTTCAAATATTACCTGTGATTATTATTAACTTAAGATTAACTTAGAAGTTGTTAGTATTATGGATTCTAAAATATAATTCATGTTTTCTGAAATAAAACCAAGGACCTCCAGCTTCTCCCAGATTCTCTCCATTACCTCATACACCCAACTTGACACCCTTTATTTCTCTTTACAAAACAAACAGGTGTGCCATCTACTGCTGTGCATTAAGCTTACTGTGAAGTGCGATTAATATATATATATGTAAATATGGAGAGAGAGACTCCACTAGAGAAAATTTCCCTTTGCAAGTAGTTGTCAATTAGAGAAAGTGTCTTGGATAAGAGTGGAAGTTTAGAGAGCTGCGGAATGCTATGCCTTAAAGATGGAACTGGTTTCCGCCTTCCACCTTCCCGATGGTGAGTGCTCTCTGTCACGAACAGTTCCACATTTGGCTAAGGCTGAGGATCTGGCTTGCTTCCATGTATGTGGACCTATCTGCATTGCCCCCGTGGCACGCCTGGGTTGGCTACCCAGAGGCTATTTAAGCTGTGGGCTGGCTTTCCCCAGGGTCCGAGGATTGTTCAAGGTTCCTGAATAAACTGCATTGAAAAAAAAAAAAAAGAGTGGAAGTTGGTGCCCCACCTGACTTGAACCCATACAGGCCCTGTGCACACTGCCATAGTTTCTGTGACTTCCTATGTTGTATCTGTAAGAAACTAATTCCTCAGAATCATCCATTATTTCTAGCTCTAAAAACTTTTCTTCATCCTCTTCTGCATATATCTCTGAGCCCTGAGGGGAGGGATTTAACGGAGCATCTCTTTTTTAAGGTTGAGTGTTCCAAAGCCTCCCACTCTCTCTGTTTTGTTTCCATCTACTTCAAGAAAAAGCTTTTGATTATGATTGAGCAAGGCACTGGTCTATGTGTGTATTAAAATGTCATTAGGAGTCATTAGGGGCTGCCAGTGGATTTGCGTCATTGGGTTCACTAGAAAAGCTTTCAAAAACAGATTTCTGGATCTTTTAAAGAAGTCCGTATTTGTGTATCAAAACAGATATTAAGACTCATAACCAAACCTCTGGCAGAATGCAGGGAACCAAAAAAAAGGGGGGAAGGTAGAGTTGATAGGACCTGGAAAGGACAGGAGCTCCACAAGGACCAAATATATCTGTACACAGGGGTCTTTTATGAGGCTGTTTCTCCAAACAAGGACCATGTATGGATGCAACCTAGAGCCCCTGCTCAGATATAGCTCAGTATCCAAGGGGGTACCCTAATAAGGGGAACAGGGACTCTTTCTGAAATGAACTTGAAGGTGGGCTCTTTGACCTCTTCCCCCTCCTCCCTAGGAGAAGCAACCCTGCTAGGCCACAGAGGAGGACTTTGCAGCCAGTCCTGAAGACACCTGATAAACCAGTATCAGATATAAGAGGAGGAAGTTTTCCCTTATTAGTGGACTTGGAAAGGGGCAGGGAGGAGATGTGGGTGGGAGGGTAGGTTTGGGAGGGAAAGAGGGAGTGGGATACAGCTGGGATACAAACTTAACAAACTGTAACTAATATTAAAAAAAATTAAAAAAAGAAGTCTGTATTTTTAGGTGTATGGCTGGGCCTTCAAATTACTATTCTCACCTTTCTGTGCCTTTTACCCACTCTGTTATGAAGAAAAAAAGTAGATCAAGCTTTGTTAATTTATAATCCTCTTACTCTTTTGCTATGTTAATTTGGAATTTTGATTTCTCATGATTCTTGGGTTTCTTCAATAATACATACTTCAAATTTGTACTTCCTTATCAAATTATCAGTAACAGCTAAGATATATTTGTTCACTTTAAAATGTTTATTTTATTTTTAGTTATGTATTTGTCTGTGTGTCTGAGTATGACTGCCGCAGGAGTGCAGTTACCTGCATTGTATTGAAGTTGGAATGGCAGATGGCTGTGACCTCCCTGACATGGGTTTTGGGAACTAAACTCAGATCTTCTGGAGGAGCAGCAAGTATTCTTAATGACTGATGTATCTCTTCAGTGCCCTCAGCTTAGACTTACTATGCATGCTGGATTCTCATTGTTGCTGAGAGATTTGTGTTCTACCTGGATACTTTGGGAGCTATTTTTATTACTAGAACTTTTATCTCATAAGAGGTAACAATGGAGTAGTGTTGGAGAGTATGAATCTGGGACATAATTCTGGTCTATTTACAGTGGTTTTAAAATTTACAATTGTATTTGAGAACCAATTGTTAAACCTCTGATTTGTGGTTTAGTTGCAGATCTCAGGTTCTAATGCACCTTCCTAAGAATGATGATCTACTCCCTTCTTCTCTTCTCACTGATGTGATGTCAATCAGAAACCCAATAAATTTCTAAGAATTTAAGTCCAATGAACACCAACATATTTTGTTTTTCCTTTACAAATGTGTTTTGAGACAAGTTCTTATGAACCACAGCATGTGCTTGACCTTAGTCTGTGTGAACACATGCTGTTGAACATCCTATTTTCCTTCTGATCCTTCCTTCATCTCTTCCAAGTTCTGGAGTGTAAAAGCATTCCCCAACACTCCTGCACATGGGTACAGCTTTGACATTTTTTTCAGTCATGTCTCTGTGTTGTTTTGATGGCAAATTATTTTTGTCCATGTGCTACTACATTAAGATGCTAGAGTACAGAGATGTTCTCTCACTGCTGTGACCAGTGATTTGGCATCATGAGATTTTTATCCCTTGAAATCCAGAATGTGCCATTTGATGCTCATTGTCTCCTTGCATAAATTTTCAGTAGTTATACCTGCTTTCTTATGCTTATCTCTAAGGCAAATTTCTCCCAGTAATCAGACTTTCCCTTTTTTCTTGATGTCTCTACTGCCTTGTAATGGTCCCTTTGTGAGAAGGCTTGAAGGAAGATGCTTCTGTATTCAGTCAGGTTGCAAATGCCAATAAAGAGAAACAGCAGGGGCTTGAAGTGAACTGCTCTGGATATGATATTTTTTTAAAAAATGCTGAAATCTGTGCTTTGTTTGTAAACATATTTTGTGATTACATTTTATTTTTGTTAACTATTTTAAATCAATACCGAAGTTTCAATAACTAAAGAAGATAATACCAAAAAGTCATCAACTTAATGAACTTAAAGCCTTTGTAATTTATCTTCTATCTCCTATGTCTAATGGGTAAATATTATTCTTATCTCTTGTGTATTTTATAACTTGTATATCTTACTTCATCACCACATTTAATGTTTTCATGGTTTCTTTTTAAATGTATTTTTTACATATTAAAATCTATTCACTTTGTATCCCAGCTGTAGCCCCCTCTTTCAACTCCTCCTAATCCTGCCCTACCTCTGTCTTCTACCATGCCTCTCCCCAGTCCATTGATAAAGGAGGTCCTTCTCCCCTTCCATCTGATCCTAGCCTATCAGGTTTTATCAGGACTGTCTGCATTGTCTTCTTCTGTGGCCTGGTAATTCTGCCTTCCCATCAATGGGAGGAGATCAAAGAGCCAGACATTCATATTGAATAACAAGAAACCGAGAGCAGTAAAACAATCCTCTATAATAAAATATCTTCTGGAGGTATCTCCATCCCTGATCTTAAGCTGTACTATAGAGCAACAAAAATAAAAACTACATGGTACTGGCATAGAAACAGACTGGTGGATCAATGGAATAGAATCAAAAATCCAGAAATAAACTCACACACTATGGACACCTGATATTTATCAAAGATTAAAAAACCATACAATTGAAAACAGATAGCATCTTCAACAAATGGTGCTTGTCTAACTGGATATCTACATGTAGAAAAGTGCAAATATATCCATATTTATCACCCTGCACAAAACTAAATTCCAAATGGATCAAAGACCTCAACATAAAACAAAACACACTAAAGTTGTTAGAAGGAAAACTGAGAAAAACCCTTGAACTCATTGGCACAGGACAGAGCTTCCTGAACAGAACACCAACAGCGCAGGCCCTAAGATCAACAATCAAAATAAATTGGACCTCATAAAACTGAAAAGCTTCTGTAAAGCAAAGGACACTGTCATCAGAACAAAATGACAGCCTAAAGACTGGGAAAGGATCTTTACCAACCCTATATCTGACAGGGGGCTAATATCCATGATATATGAAGAACTTAATAAGTTAAACACCAACAAACCAAGTAATCCAATTTAAAAAATGGGGTAAATCCCCTTTGCCTATCTGAGTGACGGTTGACCCTCTTATCCAGGGTTCTTCTTCTTGCTTTAAAAGTATGGATTTTAGTATTAGAAGGAGGAGAAAACAGGGAACAGGACAAGGGCCTGCCATAGAGAGCCTCTAAAAGACTCTTCCCAGTAGGGTAACAAAACAGATGCTGAGACTCATAGACAAATGTTGGTAGAGTGAGGGAATCTTATGAAAGAAGGGAGGAATAGTAAGACCTGGAGGAGTCAGGAGCCCACAAGGAGAGCAACAGAACCAAGAAATCTCGGTCGTTTCTGAGACTGATACTCCAACCAAGGACCATGTATGGAGATAACCTAGAACTGCACAGATATAGCCCATGGCAACTCAGTCTCTATGTGGGTTTTCCCTAGTAATGGGAACAGGACTATCTCTGACATAAATTCAGTTGCTGGCTCTTTATTCACCTCTCCTTGATGGGGGAACAGCTTTACCAGGCCATGGAGGAGGAAAATGCAGCATGTCCTGATAAGAACTGATAGACTAGGGTTAGGTGGAAGTGGAGGAGGACGTCCCCTATCAGTGGAATTGGGAGGGAGATGACAGAGGAATAGTGGGACTGGAAGGGAATGAGGGAGGAGCCTACAACTGGAATACAAAGTGAATAAACTGTAATTAATATAAAAATAAAAATAAAGCATGGGGTACAGAGCTAAACAGAGAATTCTCAACAGAGGGATATCTAATGGCAGAGAAACACTTAAAGAAATGCTCAACATCCTCAGTCATCACGGAATTGCAAAACGACCCTGAGATGTTACCTTACACCCATCAGAATGGCTAAGATAAAAAACTCAAATGACAACACATGCTGGAGAGGATGTGGAGAAAGGGGAACCCTCCTCCATTGTTGTGGGAATGTAAACTTGTACAACCACTGTGGAAATCAATCTGGTACTTTCTCAGACAATTAGTACTAGTACTATCTCAAGATCCAGCTATACCACTCCTAGGCATATATCCAAAATATGCTCAAGTATACAAGAAGGACATTTGCTCAACCATGTTCCTAGCACCTTTATTTTTAATAGACAGAATCTGGAAACAACCCAGATGTCACTCAACTGAGGAATGGATACAGAAATTGTGGTACATTTGCACAATGGAATACTACTCAGGAATTCAAAACAAAGAAAACATGAAATTTTCAGGCAAATTGTGGGATATAGAAATGATCTTCCCGAGTGAGGTATCCCAGGAGCAGAGAGGCACACATGGTATATACTCACTTATAACTGGATATTAAACATATAATACAGGATAATCATCATAGAATCTGTACACCCAAGGAAGCTATTCAAGAAGTGGGCCCTGATAAGATGCTCAATCTTCATTTAGAAAGGCAAACGCAATAGACATCAGAAGAGGGAGAAAAAAGGGAACAGGACAGGAGCCTACCACAGAGGGCCTCTGAAAGACTCTACCCACTAGGGTATCAAGACATATGCTGAGGCTCATAGCCAAACTTTGGGCAGAGTGCAGGGAATCTTATAAAAAAAGGGGGAGATAGAAAGACCTCAAGGGAACAGGAGCTCTGCAAGGAGAGCAACAGAACCAAAAAATCTGGGCATGGGATTTTCTGAGACTGATACTCCAAACAAGGACCATGCACAGAGATAACTTAAAACCCCTGCACAGAAGTAGCCCCTGGTAGCTCAGTGTCCAAGAGGGTTTCCCAATAAATGAAACAGGGATAGTCTCTGACATGAACTCATGGGCGGGATCTTTGATCACCTCCACCTGAGGGGGAGGTGGGTGCAGCCTCACCAGTCCACAGAAGAAGACAAAGAATCCAGTCCTGATGAGACCTGATAGACTAGGGTCAGACGGAAGGAGAGGAGGACCTCCCCTATCAGTGGACTAGGGAAAGGGCATGGGAGAAGAAGAGGGAGGGAAAGTGGGAATGGGAGGGGATGAGGATGGGCCACAGCTGGGATACCAAGTGAATAAACTGTAATTAATAAAAATAAAATAAAAAAGATTACAGGAGCATTAAAAGAAATAAGTAACATATGTAAGTATTTTGAAAAGCCCCTTAAAAATAAAACATTCCAATATGGATTAGTATTAATAACAAATGTAAATGTGAAATATATATATATATATATGTATATATATATGTGTATATATATATGTATATATATGATAGTAATACATTTCTTTTTCTCATTAATTAATTTGTTTTTTTCACTTTACATCTCGATCACAGCTTCCTCCCTTTCCTCCAAGTCCCACTCTCCCATCCTCTTCCTTTTCCTCAAAAAAGGGTGCTTCCCCTACCAACAAGCGCCCACACATCGAGACACATCAAGACTAAACCCATCCTCTTCCACTGAGGCCAGACAAGGAAGCGCAGATAGGGGAACGCGATCCAAAGCAGACAACAATGTCCATGTCAGAGACAGCCCTTGTACCAATTGCTAAGGACCACCAAGAAGATCCAGCTGCCCATCTGATACACATATGTAGAAGTCTTAGGTCCAGTCTCTGAATGTTCTTTGGTTTGTAGGTCAGTCTCTGTGAACAACTGTGTGCCTAGGTTATTTGATTATAGTATTACATTTCAAGTGTAATGTAAAAGCCTTGAAGGTAAGGTGCTGTAGCCAAAAAGTGTATAATAATTCAATGTCAACCTATGATTTCTTGAAAAATAAATTCCCAATAATTAATTAGTTGTTCAAATCCCCCCTACTATAAAATATCATCAGTCTACCTGAATAATTTCTAGGACTGATCTTTGGCAGAGAATTCTAACTGAGTTTGGGACAGTAACCATTCTGTATGTGGAATGTGCTATTTAGAGTCTTTCAGAGGCCATCTGTGGTAGGCTCCTGTCCTGTTCCCAGTTTTCCAAACAAATGGACCCAAGTAGCAAGCAGGAATAGTTATTCTAATACCTAATAAAATAGACTTTCAACCAAAATTAATCAAAAGAGATGGAAAGGTCACTTCAAACTCATCAAAGAAAATTCCACCAAGAAGACATCACAGTTCTGAACATCTATGCCCCAAATACAAGGGCACCCACATTTATAAAAGAAACATTAATAAAATTTAAACCTCACATAGATCTCCACACATTAATAGTGGGAGACTTCAACACCCCACTCTCAACAGAGGACAGGTCAACGAAACAGAAATTAAACAAAGAAACAATGACTCTAACAGAGGTCATGAATAAAATGGACCCAACAGACATCTACAGAACCTTTCACCCAAACACAAAAGAATTGACCTTCTCAGCAGCTCATGGAACCTTCTCCAAAATAGACCATACAGTTGGTCACAAAGCAAGCCTGAAAAGATACAGGAAGATTGAAATAATCCCTTGTATCCTATCTGACCACCATGGACTAAACCTGGACCTCAGCAACAACAAAAATAACAAAAAACCTCTACACACTGTGTGTGTAAAGGAACAGGGGCTGTCTCTGATATGACCTCAGTGGCTGGTTCTTTGATCAACTCCCCCTAATGGGGGGAGGCAGCCTTACCAGGTCACAGAGGAATACAATGCAGACAGTCCTGAGGAGACCTGATAGTCTAGGGTCAGATGGAAGAGGAAGAGGACCTCCTCTATCAGTGGAATCTGGAGGGGCATGGGAGGATATGAGGGAGGAGGGCAGGATTGGGAGGGGATAAGGAAGGGGGCTGTATCTGGGATACAAAGTGAATAAAATTGTAATAAATAAAAAAGAAATTCTAGGACTTGCCATGTCAAAGTAGAAGGATCACCCCACTTTGGGGATCATACTGGTCTACACATCACATTTCAATCAAGCTGGAGCTATGTAGCATCCTGTCTGTAAAATTAGTTAAAGGAAAACCAGAGATGGTCTGTCTCATCTCAACTATTTAATTATCAGATTGAAAACTCTTCTTCTGCTCTGTCAGTCATTTCATCCTACTGTACCCCCATCAGGTCCCCCCTTTTCACATAGATGGATAAGTATGTTTTACTTTTTTATCTTTAGTTTACTTCCCCCCCCTGCATGTATGTTATCCTGTGTGTGTGTGTATATATGCATGGTAGCCCATATGGAAGCCAGAGATTGGTGTCAAAGTCATCCTTCATTACCCTTCTAACTTATTCATTAAAGCAGGGATTATGAGTCAAGCCTAGAGGTTACCAATATGGCTGGTTTGCAGAACCACCTTGATCTGAAGACCTCTTGTATTTTCGCAGTGTGGAATAACTGGGCTTCTATGTTCTCCTCGCATTTTACATGAGTTCTGAGAATCGAAACCTATGTGGGTTCTCTAAGCCTCAGGTCTGTGCAGCAAGCACTTTAAAGAGCTCTGGAATATAGTGTGTGTGTGTGTGTGTGTGTGTGTGTGTGTGTGTGTTTGCCTTTAGATGGTACTAATGCTATGTGGTTATGACTTTATCCTCATGAATTCATTTAACCTAAACACTTAACGATAGGTTCAAACACAAAATATAGAGGTTGTTCAGAAACCAGTGCCTGGATTGGAGGGTAGTAACACAACACAAGCCCCTCTTTAATTGGGTGGAATAAAGCATATACTCTGCACGGTCAGACTAAAATAATAAGAAAGGGTTTTTTTGTTTTGTTTTGTTTTTGTTTGTTTGTTTTTTAGAATTGAGCAGTTAGAAGTATAAGAATGATAATCTTACCCAGGGTTCTCCTTCTGGCCTAGCTTCTTTTGGTGTACAGATTTTAGTGTGTTTATCCTATTTTTATGTCTAGTACCCACCTTTAAGTGAGTATCTATCATGTGTTTCTTTCTGCTTCTGGGATACTTCACTCAGGATGATCTTTTCTAGGTCCTACCATTTGCCTGCTAAGTTCATGATTTCATTGTTTTTAATTTCTGAGTAGTATTACATTGTGTAAACATACCACAATTTCCATTTCCATTTCTCAGTTGAGAGACATCTGGGTTGTTTCCAGATTCTGGCTATTAAGAATAGAGCTGCTATGAACATGGTTAAGTAATCCCCATTCAGAAAGATAAACAGGACAGATATTGGAAGAGGTAGAAAACAGGGAACAGGACAGGAGCCTACCACAAAGTGCCTATAAAAGGCTCTACCCAGCAGGGTTTCAAAGCAGATGCTGAGACTCATAGGGAAACTTTGGACAGAGTCCAAGTAATCTTATGAAAGAAGGGGAAGATAAAAAAAAGGGAGGGTGGGATTGGGAAGGAATGAGGGAGTGGGATACAGCTGGGATACAGAGTTAATAAAGTGTAACTGATAAGAAAAAAAAAAAAAAAAAGACCTGGAAGGGACAGGAACTCCACAAGAAGAGCAATGGAACCAAAAATCCAAAAAACAGGGCTCTTTTCTGAGACTGATTCTCCAACCATGTACCATTCATTGAGATAAACTTGCACAGACATAGCCCATGGCACTGCAGTCTCCAAGTAGGTTCCCTCATATGAGGAACAGGGACTATCTCTGACATGAACTCATGGACTGGATCTTTGATCACCTACCCCTGATGGGGGTGCAGCCTCACCAGGCCACAGAGGAAGACAATGTAGCCACTCCTGATAAGACCTGATAGACTAGGGTCAGATGGAAGGGGTGGAGGACCTCCCCTATCAGTGGAATTGAGGAGGAGCATGGGAGGAGATGAAAGAGAGAGGGTAGGATTAGGAGGGTATGGGGGGAGTACAGCTAGGATAAAAAGTGAAGAAATTGTAATTAATAAGATAAATAAATTAAAAATAGAAGTATAAGAATGAGGTGTAGGTAGGGCTGGTGTGTTAGGTGGCTTCCATTTTCAGCTTCTCTATGGTTGGCTTCTCCCGAGTTCTTTACATAAAGCTCTGTCTGGGAGTGTGTTTCCTGTCTCTCCAGCCAGATTAAATTAAGGCCAAACCTCAAGACTCAATAACATCTTTGCAGACTTAAATTTCCAATGCAGTTGCATTCTTTGGAACAAAGGGCTTAGGATTTCAACAAATAAACTTTTGAGGAATCAAAGTCTCACCCTACAACATAGAAAACACTTTTTATTAGGAGAATATTCTAATGTCTAAGAGAATAACTTGCTTTCATCAGTGCATACAAAACAGAGAAAGCTCAAGAAAGTGACACCATTTAGAAATTTGCAAACTAGATGCTCATAGGAACAAGAATGTATCTTTATGAGTTCATGACTGAATGTTTACAGTAATGGGATAAAACACATTTAAAAAATATACATCTCCAGTAAGTTTGTGAACATGTTTTTTATTATTATCATTTATTAAAATTTATTCAATTTGTATCCTAGCTGTGAACCCCTCCCTTAAGTCCTCCCCATCCCACTCTCCCTCCTATGCTCTTCCTCCAGTCCACTGATAGAGGAGGTCAACCTCCTCTTCTATTTAAGGAGCACTTGTCATCAGTGTCCCTTTCACCTCTAGGGTTTATAGACACCCTTGAATGAAATGTTCAATAATTCACCCTGCTCACTAATTCACACAGTTCTTCTTAGGTTAGTTTTAATGAGTAAAGACAGTTTAAGCTGCATCATCTCGTCCTTACCAGAAGGCTCTTCTGCCCTTCTGAATTCATTTATTCAGGTACAAATGGTCCTGCCTGTCCCCATTCTTGCCACTTTGGGTATGCAGAGTTCCTGCATGAAGTTGGGGACAAACCTTGAGTTTGATGTTTTACTTAAATGCTGAGAAGTTTTGACCTATTCTGGAATTTGAAAGAGAAATATGCAGCACTCACTCATGTGTTATGATCCATTGTCCTATTATTATTTTGTATTAGTTAAGCTATGTATTTACTTTACATTCAGAATGCAGCTTCCCCTTGCTCCTCTCTACTCAGTCCCTCCCTGTCTTTCGCATCCATCTCCCCTCCCAGCTTTCTCTTCAGAATCTGGGTTACGTTACTCAGGATGATCTTTTCTAGTTTAATTCATTTCCCTGCAAATTTCCTGATGTCATTGTTTCTAATGGTTGGGTAATAATTCCTTACCACATTTTTCTTTATTTATTCTTTGGTTGAGTAACATTGGTTGTTTCCAATTTCTGGCTATTATGAATAAAGCTGCCATAAACATAGTTGATCTAGTGCGTTGTGGTATACTGAAGCATCTCTTATGTATAAACCCAGGAGTGATATAGCTGGATCTTCAAGTAAATCTATTTCTAATTTTTCAACAAACCATCAGGTTTATTTCCAAATTGGTTGTACAAGTTTGCACTTCCACCAGAAATGGAGGAGTGTTCCTATTGCTCCACACCCTTGCCGGCATGAGCCATTGCCTGAGTTGTTGGTATTCTGTTCAGAAAGTTGTCTCCTGTGCTAATGAATTCCTCATTTTCTCTTCTGTTACGTTTAGTGCTTCCAGATTTATGTTGAGGTCTTTGATACACTTGGACTTGATTGAGTCTGGTGCAGGGTGATAGATATGGGTCTACTTGCATTCTTCTACATGCGGACATCCAGTTAGTCCAGCAACATTTGTTGTAGATGCTTTCTTTATGCCATTGTATTGTTTTGGTTCCTTTATATTAAAAAAAAAAAGTGTCCATGGCATGTGTATTTACTTCTGGTTCTTACATTGGATTCCAACTATATACCTTTAGGTTTTTATTCCAGTCCCATGTGTGTGTGTGTTTTTTTTAATTACTATTGCTTAAAGTACAGCTTGATATCAAGGATGTTGATACTGTCAGAAGCTCTTTTATTGTATAGGAGTGTTTTAGCTATTCTGGGTTTTTGTTTTTTTCATATGAAGTTAAGGATTGTTCTTTCCAGGTCTGTAAAGACTTATATTTGAGTTTTGATGGGAATCACATTGAATGTGTTGATTGATTTTGGCAGTATAGCCTTTTTACTATGTTAATCATACTGATCCATACCACCTGGAATGTGCCTGATCTTCTCTGATTTTTGAAGCACAGTCCTATTATTAGCTAGAAAAAGTATTGGCTGTGTGTGTTTAGGACAAGCTTTACCTGCTTTCCTAATTAACTGTCAAGAGTAAATAAAATAGCCACTCCAATTTTAGCATTCACACACAGGTTTTCTAGCAGAAGGAACAACTCCACAGTCACAGTCTCTGCTACTCACCCCTTGCTCTCATCACCAGCTCGAACACTCATTAATATTTCTCTCACTTTATCATCCAATAACAAAAATAAAGTTGGATACATTCAGTTTTTTCATTCTTACAGGAATAGTCATTGGATTTTAGAATAAAACAGTCATATTTTCATTTCAAATCATAAGCCTAAGAAATGTGGAGCACTTGGCTTAGTTTTCCTTTGTGTTTGTTTGTAATTATATAGTTTTTTTCCCCTGAATTATTATAGATCTTAATTAAAGTTCATGTACTTCCCTATATAGGTTGTATAGGCCAATAGTTCTATTTTTACATAAAAACTGTGGCTACTTATTTTAGTTATTTTTTATTAATTACAGTTTATTCACTTTGTATCCCAACTGTAGCTCCTCATCTCTTCCCCTCCCAATACCACCCAACCTCCCTCTTCTCCACCCATGAACCTCCCCAAGTGCACTGATAGGGGAGGTCCTATTCCCCTTCCATTTGATCATACTCTATCAGGTCTCATCAGGACTGGCTGCATTGTCTTCCTCTGTGGCCTGGTAAGGCTGCACTCCCCTCAGGGGGAGGTGATCAAAGAGCAGGCCACTTAGTTCATGTCAGAATTGTCCCTGTTCCCAATACTAGGGAAAACCCATATGGAGACTGAGCTGCCATGGGCTATATCTGTGCAGGGGTTCTAGGTTATCTCTATGCATGGTCTTTGGTTGGAGTATCAGTCTCAGAAAAGATCCCTGAGCCCAGATTTTTTTTCTCTCTCCTTGGGGAACTCCAGATCCCTCCAGGTCTTTCTGTATTCCCCTTCTTTCATAAGATTTCCTGCACTCTGCCCAAAGTTTGGCTGTGAGTCTCAGCATCTCCTTTGGTACCTTGCTGGGTAGAGCCTTTCAGAGGCCCTCTGTGGTAGGGTCCTATCCTGTTCCCCATTTTCCCCCACTTGCAATGGCCATCCCATTCGCCTTTCTAAATGAGGATTGATCATCTTAACCAGGACCCTCCTTCTTGCTTGGCTTCTTTAGGTGTATAGATTTTAGTATGATTATCCTATATTATATGTCTAATATCCACTTATAAGGGATTATATACCATGTGTTTCTTTCTTCTTCTGGGATACCTCACTCATCATGATCTTTCCTAATTCCCACAATTTGTCTGCAAATGTCAAGATTTCCATGTTTTTAATTGCTGAGTAGTATTCCATTGTGTAAATATACCACAATTTCTGTATCCATTACTCAATTGAGGGACATATGGGTTGTTTCAAGATTCTGGAAACAAACATGGTTGAGCAAATGTCCTTGTTGTGTACTTGAGCATCTTTTGGATGTATGCCTAGAAATTGTACAGCTGGATCTTGAGGTAGCACTATTCCTAGTTTTCTGAGGAAGTACCAGATTGATTTCAATGGAGGATAGTTCCCCTTTCTTCAAGTCCACTCCAGCATGTGTTGACTTATTTTTGTTGTTCAGTTCCCAATAAGCATTCTTTCTTCTGCACCTTGTTTCTTCTAAACAGGTTTGTTATGCAGAATCTCAGAATTTCCCTTTCTCATTTGAATTCTCATTTGAATTTCTCTTCTGTTTAATGGACAGTCATATAAATGTCCCTCCTCTAAACACCTGTAAATTATTTGCATATGTGTGTATCTCCCTATATTTTTAAACACATAAATATTGCATGTTCAGTCTGCATAACGTTTCTTGTTTATATGTATTCAAGAATGATTGTTTGGTATTGGGCAATCAATTTGTGTTCCCTGTAGAAGACTATTTATCTCACTCTCAACATTCCTTATTTGCATATAGTTTTTTTTTTTTTTCAAAAGGTTGTGCTCTTGTGTGTTCTTTCCCCAATCCTTATTGCATGTTATTTTTGCTTTCCCTGTTTGGCTCATGTTTAAGCATGTAGATGAAAGTGACTTTTATAGTTCTGAGCCAATGGAATATTTCTTTAACCATGTTCAAAGGCAAAGGTAAAATACAAGTTCTAATGAAGAGCTTTTCAGAGTTTTTCTTGACCACTCTTGTTTTTAAGTATCGTACTTTAAAGTCACCAAAGTAGTTCTGAATTTTTTTTTAAAGTTTCGTCTATCCTCAATTAGTGTTATGTATTTAACATATATTGGTTGAATTTATGATAATTGTTTTATTCTCTTGTGGTCTATTTCATTAGCTCCTTTGCCTTAAAATTTCTGACATAATCTGTCTTGATTTTGGCTAGCTATATTTTGAATAATCCCCTTGGTTCTAATTCTTCTTGTTATAAACACAAATACAATGGAATTTCCTTGTATTTATTTAAAAAAAAACATATTTTGAAAAGAACTTGGTCACCAGATATCAGAGTGTTCCTGTGGCAGGGCTTCTTCAGGTATCCCTGACATTACAAGGATGTTACCCCAGCCCTAAAATGGGAGAATGGAGAACTGAGGGCTGAGCTTTTCTCTCTCTCTCTCTCTCTCTCTCTCTCTCTCTCTCTCTCTCTCCCTCTCAATTCATATCAGCAGAAGTAGTATTACTATCTGGATTACTAAGAAATCCAGTGTGACTTTGAGCCCTATGTCTCCTAGTATCTATAGAATTTAAGAGCAAATTGTAAAACAAACAAACAACAGACAGGCAGATGGACAGACAGAAAGAACTGAGCCTCAACATGCAAAGAAAATGAAGTATAATGAAGCATGTTCTCATCTCCCAGGAGGTATTCTCTCTCACACGCACATGTGTGTATATATATATACATATATATGTATGTGTATATATGTATATATATATATATATATACGTGTGTGTGTGTGTGTGTGTGTGTGTGTGTGTGTGTAAGGCAGAAATCCAGAACAAATAGCAAGGAAATATATGGTGTGAATAAAATTTAGGCTAGAAAATTTCAAATGAGATTCATCAGTATCCTAGGTGCACTGCCTGAGAATGTTGCCAGATCTTAGATGTGCTTCCAAGGTTAATGGATTATTACATGAAATATAAGAAAAAAATTAAATTTTTATTTTTTTTATTTCCTAGGGTATGATTTATATAAATAACATGTCAACATACCACAGTCATAGAAACATTTCCAGGGAAAAAGCACCCAGGGACAAATCTTCTTCTTAACATGTTAGGATAATTTAAAAAAAAAAAATCTTAACTTTTACAAAATGAAGAAGTTAAATGTGGAAATTTTCTATTTTCTATTTTATTTTGTTAATTTGAATTATGTCAGTTCAATCTCAAACCTTGCACATGCTAAGCGAGCATCCTCCCATTAAACTATCTCCCAAGCCTGATACATGAGTGTTGACTGATACATTAAAGAAATCTTTCATGATTAAAATAAAACAACAAAATATTGACTAATTATTATCAACCTTCCAATCAAATAATTATAGCAGTTTAATGTGTCATAGAATTTGACTTAAAAAAAATTGGGCTTTAATGTATCTATGTAGGAAGACAGGGAAACATAAATACCTTTATTCCAGGGATATACCTTGGATGGAAAGGCAGAGTGATTATAAGCAATGCTGTTCTCCTGCCTTTTCGTGATACCTTGCATTGTGTGTCTATCATTTGTTTTGGGCTGTCTCCTTGACTAGCTTCTTTTTTTTTTTTTTTTGATTTTTTTTTTCAATGCAGTTTATTCAGGAACCTTGAACAATCCTCGGACCCTGGGGAAAGCCAGCCCTAAACGAACATCGGTACAAAGTCCCAATTTATTTCTAATATCAGAGATCAGACCTCTACTCTTGCCTGATGCGTCTAAAACAAAAAGGGGGAACTGTAGAGAGCTGCGGAATGCTATGCCTTAAAGATGGAGCTGGTTTCAGCCTTCCACCTTCCCGATGGTGAGTGCTCTCTGTCACGAACAATTCCCATTTGGCTAAGGCTGAGGATCTGGCTTGCTTCCATGTATGTGGACCTATCTGCATTGCCCACGTGGCACGCCTGGGTTGGCTACCCAGAGGCTATTTAAATTTTTATTTTTATATGAATTATAATTTATTTACTTTGTATCCCAGTTGTAGACCCCTCCCTCATTCCCACCCTCCCTCCCTCAACTCGTTCCATGCCCCTTCCCAAGTACACTGATAGGGGAGGTCTTCTTCAACCTTCCATCTGATCCTAGCTTATCAGGTCTCATCAGGACTGCCTACATTGACTTCTTATGTGGCCTGGTAAGGCGACCCACTCAGGGGGTAGTGATCAAAGAGCCAGTCACTGAGTTCATTTCAGAGACATTCCGTGTCTCTGAACCCACTTGGTCACTGAGCTGCCATGGGCTACATCTGAGCAGGGGTTTTAGGTTATCTCCATGAATGATCCTTGGTTGGAGTATCAGTCTCATAAAAGACCCCCGTGCCCAGATTTTTTGTTTCAGTGGCTCTCCTTGTGGAAATCCTGTCCTCTCCAGGACTATCTCTCCCTTCTTTTTTAAACAAACTCTGCCCAAAGTTTGGTTATGAGTCTCAGCCTGTGCTTTGATACTTTGCTGGGTGGAGTCTTTTAGGGTCTTCTGTGGTAGGCCCCTTATGTGTTTCCTGTTTTCTCCTTCTTCCAATGTCCATCCCATTTGTCTTTCTGACTGAGGATTAATTATCTTACCCTGGGTCCTCCATCTTAATTAGCTTCTTTAGGTATACAAATTTTGTATGTTAATCCTATAATATATGTCTAATTTCCACTTATATGTGAATATATACCATGTTTGTCTTTCTGTTTCTGGGATACCTCACTCAGGATGATCGTTCCTAGATCCCATCATTTGTTTGCAAATTTCATGATTTCCTTGTTTTTAATTGCTGAATAGTATTCCATTGTGTAAATGTACCACAATTTCTGTATCCATTCCTCAACTAAGGGACATCTGGCTTGTTTCCTCTTTCTGGTTATTACGAATGAAGCTGCTAAGAACATGGATGAACAAATGTCTTTGTTGTGTACTTGAGTATATTTTGCATATATGTCTAGGAGTGGTATAGCTGGATCTTGAGTTAACACTAATACTAATTGTCTGAGAAAGCACCAGATTGATTTCCAAAGTGGTTGTACAAGTATACATTCCTACCAGGAATGGAGAAGGGTTCCCCTTTCTCCACAACCTCTCCAGCATGTATTGTCACTTGAGTTTTTGATCTTAGCCATTCTGATGAGTGTAAGGTGAAATTTCAGGGTCATTTTGATTTGCGTTTCCCTGATGACTAAGACTTTGAGTATTTCTTTAAGTGTTTCTCTGCCATTCTATATTCTTCTACGGAGAAATCTCTGTTTAACTCTATGCCCCATTTTTTAATTGGATTACTTGATTTGTTGCTTTTTAACTTCTTTAGATTTTTATATATTCTGGATGTCAGCCCTCTGACAGATATAGGGTTTATGAAGATCCTTTCCATGTCTATAAGATTTCATTTTCTTCTGGCGACAGTGTTCTTTGCTTTACAGAAGCTTTTCAGTTTCATGAGGTCTCTTTTACTGATTATTGATCTTAGAGCCTGTGCTGTTGGTGTTCTGTTCAGGAAGTTGTCTCCTGTGCCACTGAGATCAAGGCTCTTCCCCACTTTTTCTTCTAACAGTTTTATTGTGTCTGGTTTTATGTTGAGGTCTTTGATCCACTTGGACTTTAGTTTTGGGCAGGGTGATCTGTTGTTGTACAGGCTCATTTTGGTATTTCTGGTTTTTTTGTTTGTTTGTTTGTTTTATTAATATTGCTCTGTAGTATAGCTTTAGATCAAGGGTGGAGTTACCTCCAGACAATCTCCTGTTGTACAGGATCATTTTCAAAAAAACAATTGTTAAAGTACAGATTAATTATGCAAATGAGCATTTGGAAAATGTAAATTCACACAAAAATACATATGAAAGATACTGGTAGTGTTCAATTCATAGTTGTGACAGCAAGAGGGAAAATAAAGTTCATGCCAAGACAGAAGAGAATGAGAAGATTATAGAATTACAGAGACAACAGAAAGAAAAGTTGCTCAGATGTGGAAAGAAGCAAGCATAGGAAATATGAACAAAAGTTTCAGTCTTGTGTAATGATATGAAAGAGCAAATAAAAAAGATAAAACATTCACACACACATTATAATATTCTTCAAGCTTTTCACTGACAAACAGCAAACTGTAAGTTGGCATGCCAAAAATATTTTCTACTAAGAAACACTTGGAATACAGTGTTATGTTGGTAAAACCTCAATGAACCAGTTAATATACAGACTTAATACCAGAAAACTTGTAAATAAATGACAAAATGCACCACACAGAAATAAAGACCTAAAGAACTTGGTAGAAAATTTAATGTATAAATGGTAATGAGAGTCATCACAGCGGAATGTAAGAAACAATTTTCTATGAGGTTCTGCAATTAATTTCACATTATAAACTAGGTGCAATGAACATGGCTGCAACTCAAATTATTGGTGGAGTGAAGGCAGGAAGAGTTGTAGTTCAAGGCCAAGCATAGGTACACCTGAATTCACAACCAGTATGGTCTACAGAAGACACTGTCTCAAAGGAACTCATGCAATAATTCTATATTACATAATATTATGGAATAATTCTAATTACATTACATAGATCTGAGCTTAAAAACATTTTGAAGAAAACAGTGTCAAACTAACACTGATTAACATATGCCTAAAAGTGTAAAATGTTTAGGCATTGAGAAACATTAAGATATTAAATAAGTAAATAAAATATTTGATGAATTGCACACAAGAGAAAATAATCTCTTAATTTTCCTTTTATCTGTATATCATTTATCATCCACTTCTATCTCTTTTATATTATCTACTTTTCTCCCTATCATGTCTTTCTCAAAATAGAGACACATAGATAAATAATATATAATTATATGTATATATATTCTTTAATTTATTAATATACCACATATTGATAAATGCATATATAATTATTATAAGCATATTTTAAATTATTTATTTTATAAAGTGAAGAATTATACACCCCTCAAATATACCAAGTTATTAAAATTATAATCTACATTTTATGAGTTACAGTAAGTTAAAAATTATGAGTCAGTAACTCACAATATAAAGAGTTCAAAGATTCATGGTTTTGAAAATAAAATGGGCAAAAAAGCAAGTATCATTACCACAATTACTTGGCTCTATCTGGCTAATAATGAATAAAAATGGGGGATATAGACAAACAGGTGTGGGCTTATAGGAAATATTATGAGAAGCCTTAACCCCTCGTTGGAACATCCTGCATCAGTTCTAGAACTAGCAGTGGTGGTGTCCGAGGTCTGAGTAGGTTCAGGAGACCATTGCCCCCAGGGGCGAGACGTGCTCCATGCCAATTGACTAACTCCATGTTTTCCTCCAATTTTGAAAGTCATTTAAGGTTCTTAAATTATTTTTTCCCTTTTTTCTTAAATTTTTCATCAATTACACTTTATTTATTCTGCATCCCCCCATAAGCCCCTCCCTCCCCTCCCAATCCCACCCTCCTTCCTCCCTCTGCTTGCATGCCACTCCCCAAGTCCACTAATAGGGGAGGTTCTCCTCTCCTTTCTGATCTTAGTCTGTCAGTTCACATCAAAAGTGGCTGTATTGTCCTCTACTGTGGCCTGGTAAGGCTGCTCCCCCCGAAAGGGAGGTGATCAAAGAGCAGGCCAATCAGATTATGTCAGAGGCAGTCCCTCTTCACATTACTATGTAACCCAATTGGACTCTGAACTGCCCTGGGCTACATCTGTGCAGGGGTTCTGGGTTATCTCCATGAATAGTCCTTGGTTGGAGTATGAGTCTAGCCACAGGATTATCAACATGGATTGCTGCAGCCATGAATCATCTGAAGGAATGGGCGGGCATGGGAGTGTTAGCAGGCCTTCTGGTGTTGGTCTCCTTGGTTTGCCTGTGGTATATATGCAAGATTAGAGTCTCACAACAGTGTGATGCAGCCATGATCATTCAGGCCTTTACAGCCACTGAAGCAGGACAGTCTCCCCAAGCATGGTTGGATACCATAAAAAGCTAAAATGATACGCTCAGGATGCGAGGCTAAGCACTGCACTCAGGGTCAGCCGCTTTGGACCCAGAGAAGAGCATGTCTGATTGCATGCGGGTTGATGCCCCAGGTCCCGCCTCTGAGAAAAAGGTATCGGACGGGTCTGATGCTCTTTGGGTGGATGACACCTAAATGAACATCTGTACAAAGTCCCAATTTATTTCTAATATCAGAGATCAGACCTCTACTCTTGCCTGATGCGTCTAAAACAAAAAGGGGGAACTGTAGAGAGCTGCGGAATGCTATGCCTTAAAGATGGAGCTGGTTTCCGCCTTCCACCTTCCCGATGGTGAGTGCTCTCTGTCATGAACAATTCCACATTTGGCTAAGACTGAGGATTTGGCTTGCTTCCATGTATGTGGACCTATCTGCATTGCCCCTGTGGCACGCCTGGGTTGGCTACCCAGAGGCTATTTAAGCTGTGGGCTGGCTTTCCCCGGGGTCCGAGGATTGTTCAATGTTCCTGAATAAACTGCATTGAAAAAAAACAAACAAACAAACAAAAAAAAAAAAAAACAAAAAGAAAAAGAAAATAAAATGGAAAACATATAGTCAAAATCAGAGCAGACTTCTATGGAATAAGAGAGGGAAGCTATACAGTAAAACTCTGGATTTGATGCATGATTGTTAGAAAATACAAATGACCTAAAATGAAATTTAATGAGAGATAAACAAAATTATCCACCTGCCCAAATAGTGAACAACTTATAATGAGAGGAAAACATAATGAAAGAGTGAAAAACTAGAATATTAAATCTACGAAACTAACAGTTGCTTCCTTGTAAAATTTAATATACAGTACAAGTAACTGATTTTTTTTCAGTGATAGAGTTCACCAATGGGTAATTTTAAGATTTGAAAGAGAAATCTACCATAGATTTATCTGAGATGAACAAACCAACACAACAATGTTAGAAATTTACAAAATTAAATTAAAAACTTCTAAGAAATGGATAATGTTTCTGAGAGCATATATCACCAAAAATATTCTTGCAAATATAAAAGCAATCTGCCTTTGACATATAAATTGTAATTGGTCTTATACTTCTTTTTCAAAAACATTAATAAAAAAATGGTATCTCTGGTAAATTTTCACAATCTTCCAAAGAATAAAAAATATATAATCATAATGTCCCCATCATTGAAAAGCATGGGTCATAGTTATCTCCTTTAAAGATCTGTTTTAATCTTGATATGACATTCAGAGGAAAGCAAATCACAGAACAGGTCTTTAAAATAGTAGTATCAGGTATTTTCAGGACTGGCTGCAATAAACCAGGGTCAGATGAAAGGGGAGGGGGGTCCTCCCCAATCAATGGACTTGGAAAGGGACAGGGAGGAGATGAGGGAGGGGGAGTGGGAGGAAGTGAGGGAGCAGGATACAGCAGGGCTACAAAGTTAATGAACTGTAACTAATATTAAAAAAATAAAAATGGAAAAAATAGTAGTACCTTCTGTAATAAAATAATAATAAGTGTATCTTACAAGGTAAACATAACAAGTGATTAGGTTAAGTTTGTTCTAGAAACAATATAAGCAATAACAAATACAAAAACTCAATTAACTAATACATGGAAGATGAAAATAAGCTTAGATTACAAGTCTTCATAAGTTCAAAAGGAAAGGCATTCTATAAAAAAGGTACTCTACAAAATTCAAGAGCAGTTTAGTGAAAACCTCCAAGAAATTAGAAGTCTCTCCACACATTTTTAACCAAGAAAAAGGCCATTCTTAATAGCTATATCAATTATTACACTTTTTATTGATACTGAGAAAATATTTAAAAACTTCTGGGAAAATTATGTTTTTTATACATTTTTATATGTATGTATGAACGTCCTAAATGCCTCAATTAACAAATATACATAAATAAATTCATTAATAAAAGCAGATGGTAGAAGCTTATAAGTAGAGAATGTGACGAGTTTTCATATTTCTGTTTTTATATGCAGAACCACATTTTGTGATAAACTGGTAATTTTGTTATTGTATTGTTTAATATTGTACACAATTCAGAGTGTGGACCCTGTACATATTGAAATGTATATTGAAGTGTATCGGTGTCTTAAATGATTTAGCATGTGTTGAGAAGTATCTAGCCATTCTTTTCCAAAGGGCTGAGGATTTCCTATCCATTTGTCACATGTTGGGTGTGCATCTGAATGTCATCTCCAGTGCTTCACATCCTCTGTGAAGAAACGAGGTTGGAGAAACCCATGGCCATGTTTGCTCAATGGGTAGCCATTTCTCTATGTGTGGTCTTGGCTCTAGTGTCTTGGCTCTGTGAACTTCTTACTCAAAACTGTCTTTCTTATCACCTCACAGACTCAAGCTTGATTCTTGCCGAGACAATTTGTTTGCTGTTGTAAATCACAGAAGCTTAAGCACTAGAGACACAAAACCCAGAAAGACTTACAGTGTTCTACTGATCCGTATTTTCTTTCAAAAAGGAAAACAACATAGCTGACAGTTGCTTTGAATCATTTGAGTGACACAGAATCGGTAGCTAAATAAAGGTAGAGATAGATTAATGCCTCAAACTAAAATGCCCTCCTAGCAGACACTGCCAAAACCCATCATATTCCATGGACACCACCATTTCAAAATCCTCCAGCCACCCTCCAATTTCTTATCTAATATCTTTTTATCTATACCTGAGGGCTCTTCTAGAACTTTGGAAGGTCACACTCATTATAGCTGAAGGCCAGAAATGCTGAAATATTATCCCCATCTCAATGTAGCAGACTGAAATGACTCCCGAGAAGTGATTTATAATTGGTTCCTAAAAAAATCAGCACCCCCACCTAGGATTTTAAATGAGACCCAGATTCTTGTTACGAAATACTGAACTTTCAAGGATGAAATCCAAAGTTTCTTGGCGAAGGTAGAACTGAGAAACATCTCATGTCTCATGGGGAAAGCCCAAGCAACAGATTTGAAGGTAGACATGACTGGGATATTAGAGTTTATAAGAAAACCTTAACCAGTTAGTTCAAAAATTCTTCTCTTCACCAAATAAGAAATAGGAAATACCAATGCCAGCCTAATATTTATTGCATGAAACATAACAGAAGATACATATACAATGGAGAATGAGGCATGAAAAAACTCACTGGACAGAAGAAATTAGCAGGTAAGCTGAGGAGAGATTGTTAAAAATTATCTGTTCTCAACCAAAAGGAAAAAAGAATTATTTTTTGTTATTGTTAGTTACATTTTATTAACTCTATATCTCAGCTGTATCCTGCTCCCTTATTCCCTCCCAATCCAACCATCCCTCCCTGCCCTTTTCCAAGTCCAGTGATTGGGGAAGACCTCCTCTCCTTTCATCTGACCCTGGTTTATCAGGTATCTTCAGGACTGGCTGCAAACTCCTCCTCTGTGGCCTAGCAGGACTGCTCCTCCCTTGGGGGGGGGGGGTGGGAAGGTCAAAGAGCCTGCCATTGAGTTCCTGTCAGAAATAGTCCCTGTTCCCCTTACTATGGGAAACCAATTGCTTACTGAGCTACCATGGGCTACATCCAAGCAGAGGTTCTAGGTTATATCCATAGATGGTCCTTGGTTGAATGTCAGTCTCAGAAAAGACCCCTGTGCCCAGATATATTTGGTCCTTGTGGAGATCCTATCCTTTCCATGTCATACTAACTCCTCTTCTTCCAAAGGTTTGGTTATGAGTCTTAGTATCTGTTTTGAAACACTGCTAGGTAGAGTCTTTCAGATGCCTTCTGCGGTAGACTCCTGTCATACGTCCAATGCACATCCCATTTGTCTTCCTAAGTGAGAAACGAAATCTTAACAATTGTTTAGACAGATTTGCAGCACAGGAAAAATTCTCATGTTATATGCTAGTGACTCAAAGTCCAGCATATTTTCATTGACAGCCAAGTTGAGCGATTTGCCATAGGGTATCAATTTGCTCCTGCACGAGGTCAATCCTCTGATTGAACACCATCAAGCTTCCTTTTAGTTGAGCATTAATTCCTTTATGTACAACTAAGGCATGAGCTACATTGGCTAAATGATTATTCAGGGTCTGAGCAGTCTGCCCAGTATGACTCATGGCTAATGCCCCGATGGTAGCTCCAACAGCCGCCAATGAGATGGTAGTAACAATGGTGGCTGTAGTTCCAAGGCTTTCCCCAGGGTCAGATGATTGTTCAAGGTTCCTGAATAAACTGCATTGAAAAAAAAAAAAGAAAGAAATCTTAACAATATGAATGTGTAAGTGTGATTTGAACAGGGAGAACACAGAGGGACATACCAAAACAGACAGGGAAAATCCTAGGAGGACTCAGCTTCACACAAAGAACTACAGGCAACAGTAAATCTGAGAGCACACCAAGTGACAAGTCACAAATGATCAGCCCTGAAAAAATATCTCCAAGTAATGTTATACAGACTAAACTCGTTATATTTGGAAATATCTATGTACATACGTATTCATGTATGCATATGATAGCAATTACTGGAAAAAAAGTGAGCCTGAATTTGAAGAAGACTAGGCAGGGGAATAGGGTGAAGATTTGGAGATAAGGGAAAAATGCTGTAATTAATTTATAATCTCAAAAATTAAAACAAAATTGATAGAGGACAACAACAAACAAACAAAACAGAAAATAGAACACCACACAACATCAAAATTCAGTGTCCAGTACTCAAACAAGTACCACATATTAAGCCATACAGTTTGAATCTGACTCAGGCTTTCCTACACAGAAGGAAGATTGACCTGTGGCGATAGCCTTCCTCCTTATGCTTCTGAGGTGCTCTGCTTCTCCTCACACAAGCTGATAATCTCAGTGTGTTTTTCCTCAAATTTAAGACTTTGCAAACATTGATATGGAAGTAAGGTATGTATCACCATGTCAGCCATGCTCAAAACAGTTTTGGGATGGAGGAGCTGAAGTCACTGTGGTGAACAGACTGTAGAAAATGAACTCATAAAATATTTATTTATTTTATTTATTCATAAAATTAATTAATTAGCTAACTAATTAATTCTTATGGAACAACACATATATAGAGGTCAGAGATAGAATTTGGGCACCAGTTATCTCTGTCTACCATGTGGGTTCTAGGTATCAAACTCAAGCTTGGCAGCAAATGCCTCTACATGCTGAGACTTCTTGCCAGCCCAATTAAACATATTTTTAAGTCATCAAAATGGGTGGGAAACCATATAAAATGGAGAGATTATGCCCTCTGTGGGACATTATAAAAGTTTTATATTAACAACATAGCTTCAAAAGAAAAAAATGTAACATAGGACATAATAAATATATGATTAAAAACAAAGTCAGTGCTGGGGGCTAGAGAGAAATTTCAATGGTTACAAGCACTTTATTGTTCTTCCAGAGGTATAGACTTCAATTCCCAGAAACCACATGGTGGGTCACAATCATTTATAATGGGAACTGATTGCTATTTTTGGTGTACATGGCTTATATACATAAAGTACATAAATAAATACATCTTAAAAATCAGTGCTATGACACCAGAATAAAACTGCTAAAACATTACTACAAAATAAAAACAAAAAGAGCACTGAAAAAGAAAGCACAAATTTTCCATTCATATTTTGAAAAACTGTTAAATTAAGTTGTTCAACAAAAAAGAGACATCAAAATGTAGAATGAGGTATGAAAATCATGATTATCTGGATAACTAATATGCACTTTTCATTACAAAAATATAAAATATGTATCATAAAATTGTTATTGCTTTAAATAAGATTCCTATTTGCCACACTGAGGATCATAGTAAACCTTCAGGGAGGTAGTTTTTCTACAGTCCATTTTCAATGGCGAAATTTATTTTTTTCAAAGGTCATGTAACATTACTTATAAATACTTTTATAGCCAAAAGGATAATTCAAAAATGCATTTCTATTTTTAAATTCAAGACAAAATACATGAAAATTTCATTTCAAAAATGTGCAAATGATGTAGGCCCATAATTTAAAAAAATTAGCTTGAAGACTGAAAATGAATAGCAAAATCAACTATGAGTCCAAAGACACCCAATTTACCAAATTCCATTAATTTAGACATTCTATCAGAATATCTGATTTAACTCCTTTAAAAACCAGGAACATCAAATTTTATTTCGTTTACATGAAACCTAAAAAAAAAAAAAAAACAACAAAAAACATGAAAACTGTGTGGTAGTCTCTCCTTAAATGTCAGTCATGGAGCAGGTACAGTATTCTATCCACTTGTAGTTTTCTTTCCAACTGTTTCATGTAAAAACACAATACGAGCATTATTATGTGAAAAACTCCAGGAGTAAACAAGTCATAAACTTTTAATAATGAATATTACACTATATTCTTATAACTGTTTTCTATTATAACTGTCAATCTTTTATTGTACTGAATTTATAAGTTAAACACTATTTTATTATGTAAACATGAACATTATAAAGAAAAAAAAAACTATCATCTTTAACCAGCCATATAAAATGTTCCACACAATCACATTAAAAATCCAATTTCTTTAGGTGTACAGATTTTAGTAGGTTTGTACACCTAAAGAAACTAATCAAGAGGGAGGACTCTTGCTAAAATGCTCAATTCCTATCCAGAAAGGCAAAGAGGCTGGACATCAGAAGAAGGAGAAAAGAGGAAACAAGTCAGGAGCCTGACACAGAGGACCTCTGAAAAACTCTGCCCTGCAGACTATCAATGTAGATGCTGAGACTTATGGGCAACCTTTGGGCAGAGTGCAGGGAATCTTAGGAAAGAAGTGGGAAAAAGTAAGATCTGAAGAGGACAGGAACTCTACAAGGAAAGCAACAGAACCAAAAAATCTGAACACAGGGGTCTTTCCTGAGACTGATACTCCAACCAAGGACTATGCATGGAGATAACCTAAGACCCCTGCACAGATGTAGCCCATGGCAGTTCAGTATCCAAGTGGGTTCCATTGTAATAGGAACAGGAACTGTCTCTGACTAGAACTGATTGGCCTCCTTTTTAATTACCTCCCCCTGAGGGGGAAGCATCATTACCAGGCCACAGAATAAGACAATGCAGCCACTCCTGATGAGACCTAATTGACTAGGATCAGAAGGAAGGAAAAGAGGTCCTCCCCTATCAGTGGACTTAAGGAGGGGCATGCATGCAGAGAGTGTAGGAAGGGAGGGATTGGGACAGGAGGAGGGAGAGAAGCACAGGGGGGATATAAAGTGAATAAAGTGTAATTAATAAAGAAAAAAATCCCATGTCTTTAAAATATTTTATCTATCTATCTATCTATCTATCTATCTATCTATCTATCTATTATTTATTATAGTTCATTCACTTTGTATTCTGTCTGTAGCCCCCTCCTTTGTCTCCCTCCAATCCCACTCTCCCTCTCTCATCTTCTCCCATGTCCCTCCCAAAGTCCACTGATAAGGGAGGTCCTCCTTCCCTTCCATCTGTCCTTATCCTCTCAGGTCTCATCAGGACTAGCTGCATTGTCTTCCTCTGTGGCCTGGCAAGGTTGCTCCCCCATTACTTACAGTGTATTTTTTTTTAACTGTTCTTTGATAACTCAAAAGTTTCATTTTGGTTTTGCTTGTTTTTTTGTTTGTTTTTAATATTATAGTCATTAGTTGTCAATTTGAGTCAGATTAGAACTGGCCTCTGGCTAGGTCTGCAGGACAGGGTATTGATTATGTTAGCTGATGGGGAATGGCCCATCCCACTGGTAGGAGCTGGACTGTAGAAGTGAAGAACACAGCTGAGTGGTGTACACACATTCATTGCTTTCTGTTCCTTATTATGGACCTGATGTGACAAGCTCCGTCAGACCACCTTGCTTTGTTGAACTATAACCTGGAACTTTGTGATAATTCCTTTTCTTTTTCCTTAAGTTGCCTTTGTCTAGATATTTTATCAAAATTTTAAGAAAAGAAAGTAAGACAAGAGTTTAGCAATGGTTTATAAAGTTGAATAGAATAGCGATGAGTAATTCCGACCTTGGCTATTTATTCCAGGGAACACAAAAAGAACCTCGCACAGTTCAGGAAGTGCAGCAGCAAAAACTATTACCAAAGAGTGACAACATTCAGAATTGTCCCAAATGAATTAATGTTCAAATGTGCTTCAGAGGACAAATGGAGTTACACACTAAGATTCACTTGGCATGAAATATCAACAACCAATTAAAAAGAATAAGGTAATGATTTGTTCAATGTTTGTGTGCACCTATCAGTGGAACCTCTCTTAAAAAGCTGCATTCATCATGATTTTGTTCGTGTGACCTCATTTGATGTAAAAATAATCACTCAGAGCCAGTGACAGGATGAATATGAATTCAGAGACAACACAAAGAAATTCCTGAACTGTTGTACCTATTATAGGTTCCATGGTGTTATCACTAATATGCTAAGGATAATTACTCAAAACATAATTTTATTGTAAATATGATAAAGTCACCTGAACCTCACAGAGGACCAAAAAATTTCATCATTAGGTGCCTGAAATATTATGACTCCAGTTTTAGACACTTGATGAAGAATATTTTGTCCATGGATGGAGAAGTTTTAATGAGTGTAGCCTGTATTTAGTGTTTTTCCTTCCATAGAAGGATTTTTTTCTTTCTTTGACAATAAATTTCTGTGTATATAATTAAGTGGAGTTCAAGGGGAAAAAATAAGGTCAACACTTATTTGTTCTAGTCAAATTTTACTCTAACCCAGGCAAATGACCTAGGCGAGTCATTTGCACAAGAATTATATTGATTCAATGTAATCTCTGTGACCTTCTTGCTCATAGCCCTTTTCTTTATTAGAAGTGATGTACTCATGATCTTTGATTTGTTCAAAATATTTTTAATATCTTATACCTCATAAGACTGTGAATAAAATGCAGATACAGATATCATGAGGTACACCTACATATTGCATATCCTTTTAGGTGTCTGAGGAATAAGATGACAGAACACATGCAGAAGATCTTGGGACAGGTGCTGGCTTTTCACACTATGGAGACACAGAGAGGATGCTGTAATCTGGACTCTCCTGATGCTCTCAATGTGAAAATATAAAATCTCTCTTATAGCAGTGAGCCTTTTTTGTTGGTTCTATAATACCAACTGGCAAGCCCCAAAAATATATAAACAACACTGAACAGACTCAACAGGTTGTATTTATATATTTATTCATTCATATAGATTCAAAGATAATACAGAGGCTACATATATGAAAAAAAAGAAGCTGTTTTGAGGGAAGGGAGGGAAGAGAAATAACATAATTATATTTTAATTAAAAATAAGATAAATTGAAAAATGTAAAGACCTACAAAACTTATTCTTTCTTCTTTCAAGATTTCTGAGATTCAGGGCATAACCGAAAACTCAAACAAAGGCATGTTAAGAAATGCACAATGAAAATATGCTTATGTAAGCAAAATAGGGGAATTTGAAGTTCCAAATGCTGTTTTCACATTTCCTTCAAAGATAGATTCTACTCTGACCCTGGCCACAACAGTGTTTCCTCCAAAATAAATACATCTGTGATTAGAACTGTCCTGATTTGCCAAAAATACCTCCCCCCAGTGCCAAGGGATTTTGGTGTGACTTGCATTTAAGCATTATTCATGTTAGCAGAGAAATTAAATTCCTGAAATCCTATTTAAGGCTGGAAATTGGGGGGGAGGAGAGTAGGGATTTGCCCACTCAGGCTGAAGCAGAAAACAAAGTCAGACGCTCAGGCTGCTCTGCTCTGTCTTAAACAAGAAAACAAGCCTCCTAACCAGCCACCACCAAACACCTTTCACTTGGTTCCCATGGTAACACCTCTATCTTCTGGTACCCACAGTGTCTCTAATGCCTCTGACTAGTTGGATTCATTGGCACCTGCTTCCCTTGCCAGCTCTTGTCAAAACTTATTACAATGAGAATCTTTGCAATAACACTAGTGGGAGAAGAAAGAAGGCGTACTTAGTTCACTGGAGATCTCTGTCAACTCCCAGTCAAGCCAGCCTCTTCCCAGGAGCTCAGAAGGAGCATGTTTGTGCTCTCCAGGGCTCACTGCATACTGTCACAGACAAGCTCCAACCAGCATGTAAGCCTAAGCAGTGACCCAGCAGGGCATGCTGCTCTGAAAGTGTCATTGCCCAGGGCCTTTGTTCTAGCCTATAGTATCCTGATCTGTGATGCTTTACAAGGACAAGAAAGAGTTAGTCCAGGAGCAGGTTTCTGGTCCTTGAGCTTCCATGAGCCAATGGGAACAGCTGCTGGTGATGTAATGCTCTTATTTAGTCCAGTGTGGAGGACTTGAGGGTGGAGATTTGTGGGGGGTTGGATTTTTCTGTGGCCTATATTGAACTAGATTTTTCTCTCCAGCTATTTATGTCCTGTCACTTAAGTTTAGGCTCTCTCAAGAATGCGACAATGCTGCCTTTAAAACAGGATTCGGAGCAGCCCAGACAAGCCGGATAAGGCAGCAAGTGGGCAGAAAATTCAACTGGAATCCGATGTTGGGTTTATGTGGCTTCCAAGTTTCAAGTGATCCCATTCTTTCTCAGTCTGAGGTGAGGTGACCCCAAAGTCAAATCAAAGCAAAGTCCTTGACATTGCTGGTTCCTTCATCTCCTCAACTCAATTCTCAATTCCTCTCGATCTACTAAAATCCCCGTCTAATGTGGGGGCAGATGATGCTCTAATTTCAGGGTGACTATCGTTGCTAGCGCTGACGGTATAAACAGAATCAGTAAGTTAGGAGGAAGACTGAGGAACGTGTGGGGAAACATAGGCAGTCATCCAGCATATAATTAATATTTCAGGACATAGTGAAGATGTAAGAGTGAACACTGGGATGTAGAAAATCACAAGGTAAACAGAGGCATGCTGTTTCCTGTGAAACAGAGAAATGGCTGTTTCATTGAACCTCACAGCCATAAGCTCATACTTCGTACTGCTATAAAAGTGGAAACAGTTCGTATCTATTTATGAAAATAATGTATCCCCCTCTTAAACATTAGTGGCTCTTGAGTAAACTGCAACCTTCTTTTTGTTTGCGTTCCTCAAGACAAATTTTCTAAAGAAAGTGAATGTGGAAGAGTTTAGTGAGGTTTCATGAAGAGAGCAGTATTCTCTTTGTACGCGATGCTGGCCTTCATTTGTTAGCCCCCAGCATCAATCATCCATGAACAAGAATCTGCCAAACCATGGCCCCAAATAAGGCTTTCAGTGTTAGAAGTTGGTTCCCATAGATAAATTATTTTGTTTTAAATTCATATAGGTAAGCATCATATTCTGTAAAAATCTGCCAGCTAAGCTACTACTGCTCTCACTGTTTTCTTCCCCTTTTCCTCATTTGGTTCATGTTATTCCCCAGAGAATTTTACTTCAATATTTTTTGATATTCATATATATATATGACTATGTACAACCAAAAAATGGTAAATAGAGAAACTTCATATAGTTTACTGCTAGAAAGCTATCAAAATCACCTTTTCACCTGCAAGTTATGAAAATTTGATTTTATATATAAATTTGCCTTTAAAACCATGAAGAGAAACATTTTATATGAAGTTACAATACAGAAAGAAAGACAGACAGAAAGAGGAGTACTATATAGTTTAATAATAGTAATTGAAAAACTTACATATTAGTCTTCAAATACTATTTTGTTATGAAAGAAATCAAAAGTTAATGGGAAATAATTTAATTAAAGTTGTTTGATGTAGAATAGGTAGTTTAAGGTAAAACACACTGTTATTTCTGAAAACAAGAAAGTTATGAAAAGTAAAAGAAAGGTATGATAAAACCACAGAGATAACCATGAGAGGATAAAGCTTCAGTTAGATGTAAGAACTACCCTGTTTTGGCATAGCTCAGTGACCATAACTAATAGCAATATACTGTAGATGTCAAAGCAGTTGAGTTGATTAAACATAATCTCTAACCCAAAAATTAAAACAGAAGATGAAATGTGTAGCAATTTGCTAAGTTTAATTGATCTTTCTACAGCATAAAAATATATTAAACCCTTGCAAACATTGACTTTTATAGTTACTACCTACCAAATAACAGATTCTTAAAAATGGGAGTAAGAAAGACTAGAGTATAGATGAATCAATATTTGAAATGTATTGATAGTTGAGTAATCATTTTCTAGATAGACGTTATATAGTAAAACAAATGACAGACATATACCCATTGTATTAGTAAAGACAATTAAAATTGACTAAGTTAATTTAAATACTGTCAAACTAATTGTAGTTTACAAGGCATAAATATATAAAAAATAGCAATTATAGTGGTACTAAATACTTTTGAGTTATAATCATGTAGAAATACCTTAAAAATAAGGATGTGAAGGCAGGCCTTATTAAAATCCAAGTTCAGTTTCTAGCACTCACGAGGGTCATTTAGCAGTGTTCTGTAACTCTAGCTCCAAAGGATCCAACTCTTTCTTCTAGACTCCATGGTTACATGTATTCAAAAGCATATATGCATACACAGACACTCAATGTACATACAATTAACAAAACAATAAATACTTTAAAATATGTTAAGATATGAAAAATGAAAAAAGAAGCAAAGAGAGAGTAACATGAACACTCTGAAGATAGTTATGTGTGATGAGTATGTACGAATGTGTTTATTCACTAAACAAAAGAGTATAACAACTATTTATGTAGCACTTAATTTCATTACCTACTTTAAATAATCTAGAATTGATTTAAGTATATGAGAGGCTAGGATTTGCAAATTCAATGTTTGCAAAGTGCTCCTGAAGCCAATCTTTTATGTGTAATGACTGCTTTATATGAATATATAATTTAGTTATATTCTATAAAATTGATTCCAAAGAAAATCTGTGGTAATTAAAAGCCCACCAAAACAAAAGATTAGAAAAGGTAAACATATCATGCAATAATTGGAACATTTAACTAACCAGAGCAATGCCCTAATTTTAAAGTCCATGTAAGGACAAGAATGAATAAAACAGTGAACAAACGGATAGATATGCACAGATAAATAACACATTTGTAAGGATGTTTTAAAATTTTCTTTTAATACATGGTCCTAAGGAAAAAGATAAAACACACACAGGTTCAGGATGTAGAAAATTTGAACATGCCTGGCAAACTTGACTTCATAAAAGCTTGACCCAGTGTCAGGCTGATCCTCGCTGTAGCTGAATATCCATTATTCTCAAGGATTTACAAAACCTTTAGTGAACCAGAAGACATAGTAAGTGGTTAAGTGATTCTCAGCACATTTTAAATGTCTGAACTCTTACAGAGCATATTCATTGAGTATAATTAAAATTATAATAAAAAAGGCTACCCTAAAAACCTGTTCAAAAATAAATGAATTATAAAATATAAAGATAGCCTGAAAAATTGCTCAAAAATAAAATAGCACACCTCTGAATAGCTCATGAGTAAGGAAGCTATTAAAGTGGGACACAGAAAACATGTTCAACTGAAAGATGAAAACGGTCTTCAAGTCAAAGATGTGGTACACAATAAAAGTAATCCTTAAGGTGCTGTGTCTGAGGACATGGCTGTGGCCAAGGTCACTTATAGTTTTTATCATTAGTAAATGGAGATTTCATAAGTTTGAATCACTCATGGTACACTCTGATCCCTTTTAAATCATATCTCCTGGAAGCTATGGTGTAGGTATCATCATTTTGAGCCCAGCTGTTCTCAGCATCCTCTATTTGCGACCACCCTTTTCACATTAAATTACCTCGGAGCCTTTGTGAGAATCCAGTTGACCTTACACGTGTGGACCCCTTCCTTCATCACACTGTTTTAATTATTGAAGCTATTGAAGGCTGAAAGTTGGGTAATGTCTGTTCAAATTAGAATGTCTTTGTCAATGTGATGTTGGGTCTCTTGATATCTTTTTGTTTCTATATCATATCAACTTCAAATATAGATTATTAATATTAATACAACAGTTTATTGGAAGGTTTGTTGGATGAAAAAGTACCATTTCCTCTTTGGAATAAGGCTATAATTAGTCTAAAACTTGAACGGGAATGGAAGTTTTCCTTTCAATGATACTTACTTTATTTATTGTCTGCCTTTCAAATTGCAGACACAATCCCATTTCTCCAAAATGCCTTAAAACTTTATCGGTCAAACAGGTTAAAGTCCTTATTGCCTATTTATATTTGTAGAGAATGGTCCTCAATAGTCAATTTTCATAGCTGAGTATGTTTAAGTGGACAATAGGTTTTGAGTAACACCAGAATTAAAAACAAAATCTTAGACTACCACCTCCCTTGCCTTTCCCTTTTAGTCTCTTTATTGATGGATAAGCCTTCATTATCTAAAGTAATAATTCAAGGGTAGGTGAAACTCATGGAACTCTTAGATACAAAGAACTGAAGACTTTTATAAGGAAATATAAGAGGGTGAACAAATGACTGAAATATAAGGAGAAAATCAAAAGAAAACAGTTTACAGAATGCCATCGTTGGCAAGCAGAGGTTCTTTTGCTGGGTCTACAATGAGAGAAAGGGTAAGAGAGCCATTTTAAAAAGAGGAGAGGACAATGGGTAGTTGAGATGTTTCCAAGGAAAAGTAGGTTCACATGGGGAGATGAAGGACTACACATAATAACCTCTTCAGGTTGGAGAGCAGTGGTGCCTTCTGTTCACAGTCATATGTCCTCTTTTGGGGAGAATACATTACTGGGGTTACAGATAGGAAGGGTTGTCTGCAAGCTGGAAGCCTTTTACTCAATAAGGTTTATTTTAAGACTACTTCTTTTTAAATATTAGTGTATATATTTTTCTTAAAATAGTTCTAAAACAGGCTATATATTATTGGAATATTCAAATATATCATTGCCCAGGCTCTCATTGATAGAGGTAATGGAGCTGTCTCCTTGGGACCTCTTGAAGTGAGGGTATCTCTTTGTCATAACACTTGTTCCTTCTAGTTTGCATCTGTCCTCTATCTTGACATTCAGCCTTGATAAGCACCTGAGTGTCCTTAGCTTCTCTGGGTTGGATGTTTCAGGGTTCAATTAACTATTGCAGAATATCAATTTAAATGTGATTTTTTTTCAAATTTATTGCACAAAATTATGTACATTTATAGGTACTATGTGATATGAATGAGTTTTTAATTTTTTTTATAAATTACAGTTTATTTATTTTGTATCCCAACTCTAACCCCCTTCCTCATCCCCTCCAAATCCCAACTTCCTTCCCTCTTCTCCATCTATGCCCCTCTCCCAGTCCACTGATAGGGGAGGTCCTCCTCCCCTTCCATTTGATCCTAGTCTATCAGGATCTCATCAGGAGTGGTTGCATTGTCTTCCTCTGTGGCCTGGTAAGAGGGTTTTTGTTGTTGTTGTTGTTTTGTTTGTTTGTTTCTGTGTTTTAAGACTAGTTTTGTGGAAGCCTGCTGTTAAGTTTGAGGTCTAGTATTTCTGGATAGACCCTTTCTCAGCTGGGTTTCCTCTCTGACTGATCTGAGGATTTTCAGATCTTTTATTAACAAGTATCACATAGCCCTCAGGGAGATTACAGGCCCTACCCCTTCCTGATAAGAAATCCATCCAGCAAGCACCTGGATATTTCTAAAAACACTACTCTATGCTAATGAGATGTCTTGGTGTCTTGGCTTTCAACCAATGACCTTTAACTGGACCTGGAGTTTTTTAACCACCCACAGGATAATTAAGTAACGTTTTCCCTCTCTTATGATAGGACTGTGTTATTGTAGGTAAACAAGTATCTCTGACACCCCTAGTTCTGTCGAATAAAACACATTTACCATCAAAACCTTTGTACTGTCCAAGGTTTATAAGTTCTTTTTTCACACTAAATAAACAGGCCAGCATCATCTAGCTCACTAAGACCGGCTGAAACTCATCATTTTTTTTTTTCAATGCAGTTTATTCAAAAACCTTGAACAATCCTCGGACCCTGGGGAAAGCCAGCCCACAGCTTAAATAGCCTCTGGGTAGCCAACCCAGGCGTGCCATGTGGGCAATGCAGATAGGTCCACATACATGGAAGCAAGCCAGATCCTCAACCTTAGCCAAATGTGGAACTGTTCGTGACAGAGAGCACTCACCATCGGGAAGGTGGAAGGCCGAAACCAGCTCCATCTTTAAGGCATAGCATTCCGCAGCTCTCTACAGTTCCCCCTTTTTGTTTTAGATACATCAGGCAAGAGTAGAGGTCTGATCTCTGATATTAGAAATGAATTGGGACTTTGTACCAATGTTCATTTAGGTGTCATCCACCCAAAGAGCATCAGACCCGTCCGATACCTTTTTCTCAGAGGCGGGACCTGGGGCATCAACCCGCATGCAACCAGACATGCTCTTCTCTGGGTCCAAAGCGGCTGACCCTGAGTGCAGGCTTAGCCTCGCATCCTGAGCGTAACATTTTAGCTTTTTATGGTATCCAACCATGCTTGGGGAGAATGTCCTGCTTCAATGGCTGTAAAGGCCTGAATGATCAAGTCTGCATCACACTGTTGTGAGACTCTAATCTTGCATATATACCATCATTTATTCTGCGGAAAGATTGGCTCCCCTTCTCCCAGAAGACTTTATTGCTGGAAGCCTGGAGCTTGGCTGACAGAAGTCATCCATGAGATGCTGAGCGCTTCAAGTTTCCACCATCACTGGCATTCTATCACTGACCAGCCCACTGCAGTGTCCATTTGTGGGAGCAAACAACTGGCTCTTCCCAATGCAGCCATTTTGTCTGCCTGGACAAAACCAGGCTCCTGCTTCTACCTCTCTCGGTTAAAGAACTCCGAGAGCTGTTCAACAAAGAAGCCACTGACTCGTCCAGGCTGGGCCCTCATTGTTGCCTGGCTCTGGTGTTGGAACTTCTTTTACCCTGCACTTTACCCATTTCTGCCTGGAGCATGCACTTCCGATGCATGCACTTTTGTGCTTGACAGGAACAAGCTTCCCAGCAGAGTATCTGACAAAGACCAGACTCCGAACAGACACTGAACGATATGGTTTCATGTAGCCCAGGCTAGCCTCCAAATCGCTATATAGTGAAATACGGTCATGCAGTGCTGATGTGCCTTCATATCCCAAAGGCTATGATTACAGGCATGAACTCCTTCTACAACAGCCCTAGGTGTGGATTTTTGAGACAATATTTCAGCTGCATGGCATGAGCCATTGGTATATTTGTAAGTAAACTTCCTGGTAAGTATTTGCTGTGTTTCTTAGAGAGTTAAATGTACTATAATAGAATGAGACCAAACAGAAGAGCAAATCTAAGTGGAAGTAATGTTCTTGACATCTAGTGATTGAAAATATCTCCTAATAACTAATACTTATGCAATTGCTTTGAATTTGCAATTGCAAGCAATCACTTTGATTGAGTATTTGAAACTAGGAAGATAAAACAAGTGAGTTCTAGAACAGTTTTTTCATTATTAAATTCTCATTTAATTTTTATATATTATTATTTTTTATTTATTTGCAGTAGATTTAGAAATGTTTTGTGTGAAAACTCCTTGTCATTATTAATCTTCTTAAAGAAAAGCTTCCATTGTCCAAGGTGGAGTCATGATTAAGGACACCTCTTACTAGAAAATTAAGTTATGAAAAATACCAAACTCTTAAGATGGGTACTGGAAAAAAAAATACCAGGCAGATGTGTCAGAAGTGGGAGTACCTTTCAGAGAGTCAAAGTGAGAAGAACAAGATTATTTCTTATGTACACAGCTCAGAGAGGAATTTGGGTCTTCACAGCTGTAGTTTTGGAAGAAAAGTGTGACCTCTGGCATGGAAAGGGTATCCAGTGAAGCTCAGAAAAAGAACAGAGATTTCCACAAAGAGAACAGATGCATCACTTTCAGATAAAGGACTAGGTGATGTCTTTGAACCTGTTTTTGTGTCCAGTCTACCTCACCATGGGAGGAGCCTCACTTAGGAACCGCGTCAAGGTTCCTATTCTATCTAAAAGAGTGGGCGTCAACTTGTTGCTGTAGACCTTCACACGAGTGTGGAATGTGGCCCGTCAGGGAAGATGACAAACAGAAATGAAAAAGGAGATAATAAAAAAGGAGAGTAGAATGATTCTGGTTCTGACAATGCCAATGTATTTTCCAAATTCCACTGATAGTGCTGGAGGAACTTGCTTCCTTTCTATAGCCTCTGAGATGTCCTAAAATCTTTTTTTTTTGGTTTTCTCCATGATTCCTTTCTTATATAAAGAAATATCTCTTTGTTTCTTCTCTCCGTGTTTTATATATTTTTCAGTATTAACAAAATGCAGAGAGAATGCTATGTCATTACTTCTGATTGATCATCAAAATATCATCTTAAATATTTTCAATTTCTCTTTTTTAAAAAGTCGGCGGGTTGGCAATAGAAGTGACAAAATGATGCACAGGTCTGTTCTCAGGAAGTATATGCTATAGGTGTAGATATTATGAGGTGTATACATATCTCTCAACTTAGCCTATGGGCCAATGACTATAGTACCAATAGTACAAATAGGCTTACTACTCAAAAGACCCAACAGTTTTGTTTTTCTTCTTTTTCTTTTTCAACTAGAAATCTGATCTTCTAATACTAAGGTCTGGATAAGCCTTATTAGTATAAAAATATCCAATTTCATTGCCAAAGGCCATGTGATAGCCATATTTTTCACACCAACATTTCATGACTTCTTACTGTGAGCTTGTATGGAATAGATCTGGGTGTGCAACAAATTGGGCAGTCTTGTTTTTCCCATAAATAATACAAGTCTTCAAAAAAGATTTTCCCTGAAACTCAGCCATCATTAGAATTATTCAAAGAATGAAAACTCCTGAAAGGAATTCCCAGTAGCTCATTTGCTATGTAAACAAATCTCTTGTCCTGCAGGTATGGTTGGAGTATATAAAATATTAAAATGTTGATACCTCATAGATTTTAGGAAAAAAAATTTTAATTTATAGAAAAGCATTTCCTCAAGCAGGGAGAGATCCTTATGGTTCAATAAGTCTTACATTAAAATAAAGACAAGCTAAGATAAATCATCACAGAGGGTACTGAAAGCAGATATATTATGCTCACTATAATAGGGCTGTGGTGTTGAGACACTTCTGCTCTTTGTAGGTGTGGAAAATGAGGACAGCACCTACTAAACAATTCATCCACATGAAGGTGGTTTGTATCACTGCATAGAGAGTGTAAATGGGATGAGGGATGGGGATAGAATGTAGAGAAGTAGAGAGAAATGATGACAACCCACACTTATTAATACTGTCATTTACCAAGACTTCCAGTACAGTTACTGTGGAAAGAACATTCATGTGTGTTGTGTTATTTAACGTTTAAAATGAATCATGGGTGTGCTAGCTCTCTCTCTCTCTCTCTCTCTCTCTCTCTCTCTCTCTCTCTCTCTCTTTATAGGGACAGGTACCCAGAATCCAAGTGAATCTAGTCCTCACCCTCTCCCCCGGTCTTTCCTAGTTTACTTTCTACAGCTTTGATAAACACCATGGCCAAAACAAACAAACAAGCAAACAAACAAAAAACTCTGTGGAGAAAAGACTTTCTTTGGCATACAGTGCAGCCCGTCAAATAGAAGCCATGGTAGCAACCCTAGCAGGAAGGGAACTGATGCAGAGACCATGGTAAAGTGCTGCTTACTGAAATTAATGTCCATGTTTTTTTCAGCCCTCTTTTTATAACACAAGGCCATGTGCTTAGTGGTGGTACCACTTACAGTGAACTGGGTTCTTCCGCATCAACCATCAATCAAGAAAACGGTCCACAGACTTGCCTACAGGCTAATTTGATGGAGGCCTCTTCTCAATTGAGGTCCCTATTCTCACAAAACTGTAATGTGTTTCAAGTTTTAATTGGCATATCCTGTGTGGATAACTTGGCTTATCCTGTTTGTTGGGCATGGCAGCAGACCACTCTGAGGATTTGGTAACACTGGGGTCAAGAATTATGAGCACTGAGTGGATTCAAAACGAAGTGTCTCAACTTAACCTAAAATATAAGGTGTGGATTCTGCATTTTTCATGAACACAATTGAAAAGTGTTAGAAAAGTTGTCAGAGGTCCAAAGTAGAGATCTCTCATTCAGAGAGGGATTTTCACAGACACCCACACTGTGCCTGGAAAACTGAGAAAGAAACCTTGGCAGAAATAAGCTCCATTATGTTTAGGCTGAGGGACTGACTGCAACTCAACAGGCACATGAGACCCAGGAAGTTGCAATGCTAATTCAGATATCACTAGTGATGTTAACATATAAAACCCCCTCCTATAAATGTTTGACAATAACCCTAAGAGGAGGTAATATCATTTTACTATAATAACCATCATCTTCAACTTCACCATCACCATGGGCAGCAGACACAGTAATTTTAGTCTTTATCAATAAGGTAATTGTAGCTTAAAGATGTTGGTTAACTTGTTCAAGGTCACTAAAAAGAAGGCAGACTCAAGATTTGAATTTAGCCTCTTTGCCTCTATAGAAAGTTCTTCTTACAAATAGCTTTTTCTGACAAAGAATCAGGCTTATTGATTCACTCTGCAACCAATAGCAGCATGGCTTCAATAATGTTTTAAGCACTATGTTTGAAACTAAATCACAGCTACAGAATAAATAGTGGTTTACTAAATGAATCAACATATTATATTTTCCATTGAATAATTCAAAACTACTAACTTCAAGCTATAAAAATGTGATTGAATTTTTCTAATGGATCTCATGGGTATAAGTCTATACCTTGCTGGCAGAGCAGAGTACTCTGCAGTCTATGGCCTCACTCAGTTACCTTCATATAAGGCTGGTGCTGGGTTGGGAAATGAGAAAATGCCAAGTCAATATTGAAGCAGAGGGAAGACAGACTACTTTCAGTCAACTGGAAGTTAAGTCCAAATCTGGCAACAGCGACTCTGAAGGCACCCCAAGCATAAATAGATGAGTAGATTCTCCAGATACATTAGGGTAGGTCTCAACTTCCGATTCCCATGAATTTCAGAAGTTGTCCTGTAGAAACTACATTGAACACTTGAATGTCATTGTGTTTTTAAAGAGTCTAACCATGGACTTGATAGAGGTAGGATATTTTATAGTGAGGCCTGGAGACACTCAGCAAGTTTCTACTTATTAAGAGTTGATTTGGTAATGTGTCCTTAATTTCTAATAGAGTGCATTATGCCATGACAGGCCAAGGAAGGCAACATGTCCTGGTGGTATCCTGAACAAACAAGAGTAGAAAGAAGTAAGACATTAGCTTCTAGGCATGTGGTAGATCCCGAGGACTCAGACATTTAACAGAAATACAAAACCAATTGTGGAGAGTCAAAGATAGGAAGGCTATGAATGCAGATATCATCAAAAGCATGTGTATTGCATTTGTGGCTCCTTGCCGACATATACCAGGCATAAAGTATCACATGTAAAGCTTGCTATCAAAACAACTGCAGAATAGCTAGGGTGATAGGTTGATGTTCATCAGTCTCTTTATAGGCAGGATAGGTCATGCTAGATCTGTTACTGACCCACTGGAGGTCTAAGCTCACTAACTGCAGTTCTTTGTCCTTATGTTCCACATGCCACGTCATTTAGGAATCTTATTAAGGTGTGGCACTCTTGAAACAGTAAGCTTAAATATTTCTAAATTATATGACAAATAAGTGTGTATAAACTCTAAAACTATGTAGAGTACTTAAATGACACTAAGCAAATTGACCTATGGAACCTTCTAAATGACCTCTCAATCTATGCATTCATACTTCAGATCAACTGATCTGGAAACTCTTCAAGAATGGAGTGATGAGGATTGAGATAAAGTGAGCAGTGATTGGGTTTGAGTCTGTGAGTGTTTGCTGATATCAGTGTAGGGTGTTTTGGGAAAAGCAAATCAAGGATCAAATATCATACTTATGATGGACAACAGATGAATGATACTAGAAGGACAAGAAGTAAACAGGGCAAGCTTCTGCTTTGTTTGAGCCACCTATACATACCTGAGAAACCTTTGGCAAATGTAAAAATACAGCATAACCATCAGTACTGCTAAAGCTCACAAGAGGCCAGTGGAAGTTCCAACTAAATAGACCAGCAGAACCTCTGAAGTCAACACTAACTTTGACATTCCGAATTCCAGTTGGAAATAAGAGCCAAGTAGTCTCTTTCAACTTAAGCCCAGGATTCTCTTGAATTTCCTGTGAAGCAATTCAAGGTGAAGGATTGGAGAGTTTATGATCAAATCTGCACACACTTGTATTTTTTCTTCCTTGATTTCATATCTCTGAATAACATGAATGGCAGTAAGCCATTATTTCTTTTATTAATATGTTTCTGGGGCTGTTCTTATTCTACTCAACAAATACCAGCCAACTCACAGTTCTCACACAGAGGTACACAGAAGTGGATTTTATTACCCAAGGTGACCAAATACAATGGGATACACAATATTAGAAATTGAATTTTAAGAACATCAAATTAGACAGGCATGGTATATATTCACACTAATAAGCAGATATTAGCCAGATAACATAGGACAGACATCTGCAGACCTAAAGAAACTAAACACTAAGGAGGACTCTAGGGAGGATGCTTAAATCTCATTCATGATGGCAAAGAGGATAGACACTAGAAGAGGTGGAAGAGAGGAAACAGGATGGGAGTCTACTATAGAGATCCTCTGAAAGTATTCACAAAACAGGGTATAGAAGTAGATACTGAGACTCACCGTTCAACTTTGGGCAGAGCATAGGGGCTCTTATGGAAGAAAAGAGGGGTGGGATTAGGGGGACATGGAGCAGACAGGAGGCCCACAAGGAGACCAACAAAACTAAAATTTATGAGCCTAAGGGGTCCTGCAGAGACTGATGCAACAACAAAGGACCATTCATAAAGAGGACCTAGACTTCCTGCTCAGATGTGGCTGATTGGCAGCTTAGTCTCCATGTGGATCTGTGTGTGAGCAGAGCAGGGGCTGCCTCTTTCATGAACTCAGTTGCTGCTCTCTGATCACTTGCCCTTATGATCAACTTTGCCCAGCCAAGGAGGAAGTGGATCCAAGTAGTCCTAATGAGACTTAACAAGCTATGGGCAGATGGAAATAGTGGAGAATTCCCCCTTTCAGTGGACTAGGGGAAGGGGATGGGGGGGAAGAGGGAGTAACAGGCACTGCGGAAGTAGAGGGTGGGGACTTCAATTAGGATATATAATGAATGAATTGTGAAGAAAAAAATAAAAATTAAAAAAAAGAAATCAACTCAAACATTTGCAAATACTCTTTGCAATACTAAACTTTAAGGAAAAAATATGAATATTTAAGACCTTTAACAGCACATTCATTCAAAAATGTGAAGTATATATTATAAGAATTCTTTATTTGTTCGTTTGTTTGTCTTTAAAACAAACTTTTTTAGGAGCCACCATTTTGGATTAGCTTGTGTACTATGCAAAGGATATCAAACAACAGCCACCAATGCTAAAGCCTCTTAATCCAACTTAATTTGGAATGGATCAATTTTTTAAAAAGGAACTCAGTTGATTTCAAAGTACTAAGGAACTTGCCTCTGTTTTAACCTAGTAAAGATAATTTTAGAGCCACGAAAGGAACATCAAGTTAAATTTTAAAAATGTATTCATTTTAGATGTGAATATTTTACCTGCATGCATGTCTTTATGTCATATGCATGGCTGATACGCAGGGAAGGTAGAAGAGGGTATCAGATTACCTAGGACTGGAGTTATACGTAGTCTTAGAGACTGGAGTTATATATCAACATGAACTGCCATGTAGGTCCTGGGATTCAAACCCTGGTCCTCAAGAAGACTAGCTAGTAACCATTGAACAATCTGCCCAGCCTCAGAGAGTTGCTATTACCAAGAAAACCCACAAACTTGTAGGGGACCATTCATGGTAGGATGGAGTGTGGAGGTATACAAAGAAAAGGCTGATCAAGCAGTGCCCTCTCATTTCCAGCTGATCTCATGAGAAAAGGATAAGGAAACACTGTGTCACATTTGCTAAGCTTATAACTTGGGGCAGAAGAATTTGGATATATCTAACTGGATTCATGCTTTTTGTTGGGATCAGAAGATTTTCTTGAGATTTGTTGACTTTCCGTTCTGACAAGCAATGACACCACTTGATCAGCACATATTTCTTAACGAAAAAAAATGTCTGAGCTAACTGGAAAAGTATCTGGCCCAGACAGACTAAAAATTTCTCCAAATAAATACAACCTTTCAAAAAGTCAAGAAAATTGTTATGAGCAAAACACAGTCTGCATAAAAATTTCAGATAAAGTATCTGTGCCCATCCTATGCATAAACACCTCTCCCTCTTACTTAAATAAACATAATAGTCTGGCAGTCTGTGTGCCTCAAGAAGTGTGGCTTTCTGAAGTTCAATCCCTCACTCTTCATGATTCCCAGCCTCTACAGGCAGAGCATCTGAATTAAATAAGGAACTTCTGAAATGCCTGAATTTTGTTCAACCTTCAGCTTGACTGGAAAGTTAACCAACAACCTTTTGGCCATTGAGTCAAACTCCCGAGTTAAACCTCCTCAGGAATAAAAGATATGTTTTGGCTCAAAGCTTCAGAATGCTTTTGCATTATGCAAGATAGGGGCATGATCGTAATTTGCAGCTGACTCTATGGTGGGCAATAAGTAGAGAGAGAATTCCTGGGGCTTCTTTCATCCTCTTTTACTTCATTATGGGTGACTGTGTACATATTCTATGTAGATTTTCCCCATTTAGTTAATTTTTTACAGACATGTCATTATGACAATGTGGATGACTATTCCAGTAGTATTTTAATCCAATTCAACTTTTTTTTTAATTTAATTTTATTTATTTATTTTTTTCAATGCAGTTTATTCAGGAACCTTAAACAATCCTCTGACCCTGGGGAAAGCCAGCCCACAGCTTAAATAGCCTTTGGGTAGCCAACCCAGGCGTGCCACGTGGGCAATGCAGATAGGTCCACATACATGGAAGCAAGCCAGATCCTCAGCCTTAGCCAAATGTGGAGTTGTTTGTGACAGAGAGCACTCACCATCGGGAAGGTGGAAGGCAGAAACCAGCGCCATCTTTAAGACACGGCATTACGCAGCTCTCTACAGTTTCTCCTTTTTGTTTTAGACGCATCAGGCAAGAGTAGAGGTCTGATCTCTGATATTAGAAATAAATTGGGACTTTGTAAAGATGTTCATTTAGGTGTCATCCACCCAAAGAGCATCTGAACCAATTCAACTTTTGATTACAATTATCAACCAACATCTCCAAAGAAGTGTGTGTGTGTGTGTGTGTGTGTGTGTGTTTATTGTTTATAATTCTGCACTAGAAAAGCAGAGGCAAATCATTACAAGCCCATCTGATCTACAAAGTGAGTTTCAGGACAGCTAGGGATGCATGCCATGGGAACTGCAATGTCTTCATGTTAACTCCAGTTTCATTCCGGTTAGTTTGCATCACACAGATCAGTTTACTTCTTAATAATTCCAACACTCTGTCTACATTATTACTATTAATTATTTGTAATTTTGTCTTACTCATCATCTCTTTGTAGAGTGTCTTTCCTTATTCTGCCCAAAGCTAATTCTTTAAAATTGTAAGCACAGGGTTTGGCTATTCCTCTGGGGCTCATCTAGCTTCAATAGACTGGTCCACTCTTCAGTCACCAATCCCCGAAACTCAGCCCAACAAATCTCTAGATCTTCTTTCCCCCAGCTGTGATCTTCCTTAAGCATGCTTAGCAGTGAAGGCCTTGTTGGCAGAGCAGAATTGCTCCACAATTCTCTCAAATGTAGAGCTAAGCAGACAGGCTTGGGCAACTGTTTCACTTGAATGCAAGACTTGCCCATTTCCACTCATCTCCCCAGAAACAAAACTCACTGTGGTGGCCTCATTAGCAAGTGCTGTACAGATCTGCTGCCAAGGAAACAGCATCCTTTCTGGTACCCATTGCCAGAGCTTAATCAAAAATGGAAACATAAAGGAAGAGCTCTGAAGCAAACACCCATTTTTTTCTACACCATAATCTCAGCAGGCCCATTCTGTTGGCAGGTCAGCTTACTCAAGCAATTAGCCACAAGAGTGGGAGTAATCAGGAAAGTCAGGGTTGGGTAGGTTGGAGTCTATCCATGTAGCAGTTCACTATTTTCAAAGGAGGGTCGAGTACCTCCTTAGAAGGGATGATGGAGTGCCTGTCAGATACAGATACAGAGCCTCTCCTGAATGTGGAAACAAAGGCTGTTCTCAGAATCACCCTGAAGTTGTCAGTGCGTGGTTCCCAAAAGACACAGTGCTACCTTAAGCAACCTCCTTAGAGCTCCCCCATCTCTTCAAAGAGATTCAAGATAATAATGTTGTGAGTAATGACAGTAATTGACCAGACTTAGGTCTCAGACAAGGTCATCCCTCCTGACCTCCTGTGGAGGCACTTTCATGACTTCAACAAATAGACCCACAAGGGTTGACAATATCAGTTTTACCTCTCCTACTGCTTAGTCTCAGGCCACATTGTTCTCCAAAACCAAGCACCTCCTTCTGTAAAACAGGAATCTTAGTTCACTATGAGTGATGTGACTGTGTGCTTGATCTGTAATATATTGGTCACAGATTGTGTCAATCATTGTTTGATGATCTGATTCTTATCGAATCTCTACCTAGTCCTATTTTTAACTCACAATTCTTGAGAAACCTACTTCACTGTGAAGACAAATCCCCAGGAATATATTAAGGAGATGGCTTCTTTCCTTCTGTCTTCAGCTATGGCAGACATGATGTTGGCAGCATCTGGGTGCCCAAATAAACAGCTGTCTGCACAAAAAAGGCAGGAGGCCCATACTAAATAATGAAGATGGAGTGCATTAATTACATCATGGTAAGTAACTGCCATATAAAATCTGACCATTATATGATCATTATTATTTTTACTACATTATTTATGCTGCATAACTGTAACAGCCCACTAGACCAGTGTCACACTGTTTTTATAGAGAAAGAAAATGGAGCTCAAATCATTTAATGACCTAATGGGCAAACCTCTAAAACTCAGGGATAATGGCTGGCAATGCATGAAAAGGGTTCATATGTTTGCTTTTGGAACAGTTTAAAGAAGAACCTGGGTTGTAATTCTGACTCCTCTGTCCTTCAAAGTCTTCTTAGGCTGTCAGCCCTATAACTTTGTGAAAGAGAGTTTCATGCATGGCAGAGTGAATATAAGATCATTATTGGTTACCCTTGTTGAAAGCATGAAGCATGGTGCTCCAACTTGTTATTATCTGCTCTTCTCTTGTTTGACATTTGAAGAGAATACAGATTTTCCCCAGCCCTTCATATGCTGAATGTCTGCTGGGACAGTTTTAAGAAACTAAGACTAAGTGTACCAATTCAAATTTCATATGAAATCAGCAGGTTGACTATTAGTTGAGAGTCATGACGTTGGAATATGAGGTTTAACATATAAATCTCCTTGTTTAATTCTGAGCAGTATACTGCTTGTCCTCTCTAAGTTCACATCATAGAATGGATCTAAAAGAAATCGGGGAGGAGGGCTAACAGTAGAACATGTGCAAGACAGAAAAGTTTTCAGTTATACGGATTTGAAGACTCTAGATCCCAGACTATTGACTTTGCTCTGTGGCACATGGTTTGACATCTTCCTTATACAGGGCTAAAATGAACATTACCATAAAAAGCACAAAAAACCTAACTGTTTCAAACTTTAAGAAGATATGGAAATTTATCTTTGATAAATAGTTAGACTGTATGTGATAGAGATTACTTATAATTAATTATGTACATCTCAGTATTTTGCCTCTGTTGAGGTCTATATTAATGAGTATGGATGTGATAATGGGTCATACACTATTCAAGTTTTCTTTGGGAATTCTGTGTCTACAGTGGTGATGGCTAATCTTGCTAGTCAACTCTGGAATCAACTAAAAGCCAAGCAGCTGGGCATACCTGTGGGGAATTTTCTTGATTATGTCTTTTGAGGTGGGAAGAAATAGCCCGAATCTGGCTTATCCCCTCTGGTGGCAACCTGCATGAAAAGATATAAAAGAATGAAGCTTTTACCCTCACTACCACTGGCAAGTCCATCTATTCTGTTACTGAGGCATTTCTTTGCTGTTATCAGAATCCAGGGTAGACTGAAGACCAGCTAAGATATCCCAGGGAGATGAATAACTGTCAAACCTTAGGCATTTTTTTTAAAAATCAGGAGAAAGACATTGTCAGAATAGTTGGATCTCATCCTGTAAGCCCCTGTAATATCCTTGCTTCTAATACACACCAAAGCAGCACATACACACAACTGCACACACACAGGAAGATACATACTTACGCAGACACACATGCACACGTATTCATTCTATCTGTTTACTTTTGTGTGTACAGAACTCAGACTAATCAAGAGTAGAGCCTGTATAATATAGATCAGGCCTTTGTGTTTCCTGTGGTATTAGTAAGAATTGTTATCATGTTGCTATTGCTACTCTTTTCTGCCTAAATTTCAACTGATGTGAGAGACAGAAATGTTCATTGGAATTCTTCTGTGGGAACAATTAAGACAGAGCTTTGCTGGTATCCCAGCTACTCTCAGTATATACCTCAAACTCACATGAGATGACACATTTAGAACAGTTTTCATCAAGGCACAATGCAGTGTTATTGTAGTGTTCTAAATTATTGAAACAATAGGGTTAACTTGTGAAACAATTTTATTATTACTTATTAATTTAATGAAAGATCCATTGCTGTTTTATCCCATAGTAACAGAATAAACTTCCCTGGCAAACTTAATCACCAATATTTTATTTAAAATGCAATTCATAAATAAGTGATTATTATTTAAATTATGCTAATATAAATATAACAGAAAATGCTTTTATGAATCTCTGTGTATCACTGAAGCTGTTTTATCAGTTTTCTACAACTTCCCATGTCTATGTCTACTGCTGACTTCCTCTAACACATAGTATGTTTATTAAAACAAACCTCAGACATCTTTCCAAATCATGCTTCACTGTTTAAGTGTGTGTGTGATACAGAAGCACTCTGTCTCTTTGTATGTTTTGTTTCTATCGTGCAGTAACTGCCATTTATATCTTTGTGTATTCATTTCTTCATTCATTTATTTGTGCCATCTTACTCTGCCTGTTCTTGAGCTCTTCAATTAATATCCCACCTCATCCTTCTGAGTAGCTGGAATCATGTATGTGTGCCAACATGCCTGATGTAGAGGATGAGACTTAAAATAATCAAGAAGGAACATTATGTAGGAAGCAATTTTTTTTAATTTTAAGTTTTATTTTAATTCCTTAATTAATTTAATCCAGAGTACATACATTTTTATTATTATTAGTTCTATTTTATTAACTGTATCCCAGCTGTATCTCGTTCCCTCATTCCCTCCCAAGCCCTCCCTCCCTCCCTTATCTCCTTACTGCTCCTTTCCAAGTCCACTGATAGGGGAGGTCCTCCTCCCCTTTCATCTGACCCTGTTTTATCAGGTATCTTCAGGACTGGCTGCAAAGTCCTCCTCTGTGGCCTAGCAGGACTGCTCCTTCCCTGGGTGGTGGGGAGGTCAAAGAGCCTACCATTGAGTTCCTGTGGGAAATAGTCCCTCTTCCCCTTACTATGGGAAACTGTAGGAAGCAATTTTGATGGAGAAAATTATGTCATGTCTACAAGACTGACATACACGATGAATCCCTGAAGCCCTCATAGTGAAATCTCAGCCACAGGATTACCCTCTATTTAAAGCTGTCTGATGTCCCATGCCATGTGCACATTTGTTCAGTAATGAACAACACATTTGTTCTTTACTTCAGGTTCATGCCAAGCTTTACAATGCCCTTATTCCAGCAACCATGTGTCTTAATCAGGTATCCTGATTTCTGTGTTTTATAATTCTCTCCAGAGTTGAGGATATTTTTTTTTCCTTTATAAACTCACTTTGTGATTGTCATAGACAAAATATTAGTCAAAGGACATTGAGAAGAGAGACAATAAAATAGAGTGACTACAGATTGTCCTATGATGTGTGATACTCTGTTACAGAGATATTGACTCTAGTACAGATGCAGAACAAATGTAGAGCTCAACAGATCCTGGAGGGCAGAACTCTGGACCACAGGGAAGTGAGTAGATCTGTCTTTGCCTAGAGGTACTTGGCGGTTCTCCATCAGGATATGGACCCTACTGGGCTTCACGGCTCATCCTTGGAGTTAGGATTTAGGTGAAGGCCCTGTTGTATTTCCTGTATTAAAAACACATGCTATAGATTCTGAAATAGCTGTTCCTTTGAATTTCTCATAACTTCTTAGATCATTTCTTTTGGAAAAGTCCTTCCCAATTCCCATAACCTGTGTTATGAATAGTAATGTCATATTTTCTTAGGAGATAATTTAGTTCATATTTGCACATTTTCATATATACATAAATGTGTATATACACAAATTTTATATTCATGTATAGATACTGTTCCAAAAGAGATAACAGTCAAGATAGTTACATTAAAGTGCCAGATCAATTTCCAAAGTGGTTGTACAAGTTTGGACTCCCACCAGCAAAGAAGGAGGGTTCCCCTTTCTCTACATCCTCTCCAACATGTGTTGTCACTTGTATTTTATTTTAATCTTAGTCATTCTGATCAGTGTAAGATGGAATCTCAGAGTTGTTTTGTTTTGCATTTCCCAGCTGACTAAGGATGTTGAGCATTTTTAAAAGTTTTTCTCTTTCATTTGATATTCCTCTGTTGAGAATTCTCTGTACCTTATTTTTAATTGGATTATTTGGCTTGTTGATAACTAACTTATTGAACTCTTTATATACTCTGGATATTAGCCCAGATGTACGGTTGGTATGGATCTTTTCTTTCCATTCTGTAGGATGTTGTTTTTTTTCTGTTGACAGTGTCCTTTGCTTTAACTGAGTCCCTCAACAGAGGAATGGTTACAGAAATTGTGGTACATTTACACAATGAAATACTACTAAGCTATTAAACACAGGGAAATCATAAAATTTGCAGAGAAATGGATGGAACTAGTAAAGATCATCCTGAGTGAGGTAACTAAGAAACAGAAAGACAGACTTGGTATACACTCACTTATAAGCATATATTAGCAACATAATATAGGAGAGCAATGCTAAAATCTACAGACCTGAAAAAGCTTAACACTAAAAGGACCATAGTGAGAATACTCAAATCTCATTCCAAATGGCAAACAGGATAGAAATCAGAAGCAGTAGAATCGAGGAAACAGGGTGGGAGTCTACTATAGAGGGTCCTCTGAAAGGGGACCAAAGCAAATGCTGAGAATGACAGCCAAACTTTGGGCAGAGTGCAGGGAGATTTTTGGAAGAAGATGGGGCTGTGTAGAAGGACATGGAGGGGACAGGAGCCCCATAAGGAGAATAACAAACCTAAAAAATCTGAGCCCAAGGGGGTCATGCAAAGACTGATGCACCAACCAAAGACCATGCACAGAGAGGACCTAGACCCCATGCTTAGATGTAACCGATTGACAGTTAGTCTCCATGTGGGTTTCCAAGTAAGGGGAACAGGGGCTGCCTCTATCATGAATTCAATTGCCTGCTCTTTGACCACATGCCCCTGGTGATGGTCTTGCCAGGCCACAGTGGAAGAAGATCCAGGAAATCAAGATGAGACTTGATAAGCTATGGGCAGATGGCAAAGGAGGAGAACTCATTTCAGTGGACTAGGAGAAGGGGATAGGAGAAAAAAGGAAGGAGGGTGGGACTGGGAGGAATTGAGGGAGGGGGCTGCAATTGGGATATGTAATGAATAAATTGTGAAAAACATTTAAAAAGATTGTTACATTAGCCACTTTTCTATATTCTATGCCAAATACTTGACAAAAGCTATTTTGAAAAGGAAAGGCTTATTTTGCCTCTCAGTTTAAGGGTATAGTCTATCATGAGGATGCAGGAAAGACATAGAAGGAGTGTAGGTAGCCAGCGACATTCATTTGCAGTCAGAAATTAGAGAAATGGATGCTGGGGTTCCCTGACCTACCCACTTTTTTTTTTCAATCTGGAACATGCTGAATGGTGCTGAGTTACACATAGAGGCAGTCTTCATACAGTGGACTCAAAGGCATTTTTGAAGCCATCCAGGCTGCATGCAGAGAGGCCAGGATCTGCTTTTTGCTCCCAATGCTTGGATGTGATATTCCATTGAAAAGCGTCTCTCAGTCCCTTCAGGCTCCTTGCCAGGTCTGGGATGTGTGTGGTAGATAGCACTTTAAAGTGCATCTGGAGACTTTTCCCCATAGGAAAATCTTTTAGAAAGAGAAACAGATGACAGGACAACTGGAAAATAATCGTTTCTATCTGAGCCTCGTTCCAAACAGCTGATCCTACCACAGGGCTGGCTATCTTTATCTCAAAAATGTCACCTTCTTTAGACTGCAAATATCATGCTATACAACACCTCAGTGTGGCTTTAGGATGGGATAGAGCCCTTGATGCACGGCCAGTGACTGTCAGCTAAAGCACAATGCTTCTTCCTTGGATTTTATTAAAAAAAAAAAAAAAGGTGGGTGGGGTGGATAGGCTGCTATGGAGAGATGACACACAGTAACCCTCCTGTGGCTTTTGTGATAAAATGATGAAAGGCTGCCTTTGTCTGCCCCAAAGTCTGTCTTCCTTTTGAATGTGTGTACTGGAATATGACTCTGGCTATTGTTTATGAGCTATGTCAAGGGCAACACAGGACCTTTTCACCTTGTGATATCTCCCACGTCCAGGCCAAATCCTATTTCACCTTTTCAAACATCAAACACTCCATGTGGTAACTGTTCAGTTAACCAGTATAGAATAAAAAAAAATCCTCCAGAAAGATGTAGAGTATTTTTCACATTTCTTACTACAAATCCTATAGTCAGCCTTCTTTGCATTCATTACCAGCTGAGAACAGAAAATGACAATTTCGTTATGAATGGGGAAGTAATTTTTGCATATGGATTAATTCATATGAGTGAGTGTGAGGGGGGACTACTATGTTGGAAATGTGTAGCTACTGGGCAGTATAAAAGGTGGATTATGGTGTTATTTCCAAGGGTCCAGTGGAAAAGACTGAGAACATGGCGAAGGGACATGGGTTGTTCTTCACCTCTTTGAAATTTTGCTCTGTACACTACCTGCAGAAATTGCAAGAAGTAGAGGTCTTGAGCAGTGGATATGGAGCTACAGAGCCAGTGAGCTAATCTTGACTTCTTTACTTAGTGGCTTTGTTAGTTTAGACAATTTACTTCTCTAATTTACAATTGTTTGCTCATCTCTCTAATGAGAATGTTGGCAAATGTTCATAAGTCATGGGACCTCTCGGAGTTAAAGAAAACATGGACATTGAGTACAGATCAGCCACTGGGTTTTAATTGCTAAATATTAAAAATGTGATCTTAAGAGTAATGAAAGGCAAAGGAGATGGACAATGGAGGAAGGAGAAAACAGGGAACAGGACAGGAGCCTACCACAGATGGCCTCTGAAAGGCCCTACCCTGCAGGGTATCCAGGCAGATGTTGAGACTTATAGCCAAACTTTGGGCACAATACAGGGAATCTTATGAAAGTAGTGGGAAATAGTCAGACCTGGAGAGGACAGGAGCTCCACAAGGACAGTGACAGATCCTAAAAGTCTGGGCACAGGGTTTTTTTTTTTCTGAAATGGATACCCCAGCGAAGGACCACTCATGGAGATGGCCTGGAACCCCTGCACAGAGGTAGCCTATGACATTTCAGTATCCAAGTGGCCTCCATAAAAATGGAGAAGGGATTGTTTCTGATATGAAGTGATTGGCCTGCTCTTTGGTCACTTCCCCCTGAGGGGGAAGCAGCCTTACCAGTCCACAGAAGAAGATAATGAAGCCACTCCTGATGAGACATAACAGAATAGGGTCAGAGGAAAGGGGAAGAGGACCTCCCTTTTCAGTGGACTGGGAGAGGGAAATGGGTGGGGAAGAGGGAGGGTGGAATTGGGAGGGGAGGAAGGAGGGAGGCACAGAGGAGATACAAAGTGAATAAGCTGTAATTAATAAAAAAATAATTAAAAAGAGTAATGAAATAAGGACAATCATTAGAAGTCTTCTGATTTATAAACTACCCATTGCTTGCGATTTTATCAGCTAAGATTCTCTCTGAACCATGTTTTCTTTCTTTCTCTCTCAAACACACACACACACACACACACAGAGAGAGAGAGAGAGAGAGAGAGAGAGAGAGAGCAGGAGAGGAAAGTAGGGAGAGAGAGAATCTTTGTATTTACTTTCCTGAAGCCAACACTTACACATTCTTTTCTTTAGAGACGTTCATATACTTAATCATCGTAATAACTCACTTTCTAGTTAAGAACATTGAGACACAGAGAGATGATGGACCATGTTGCTAGTCTTCAGCTAATACTGGTAGAATTAGCCATTTCCATTTGGTAGTAAGATTCTACATCACTCTAACACGGAGACAGATGAGGATTTATTATGAACCATATATCCTTTGGAAAGTAGTAGTAGTTTGTTAATCCAGTTTTATTTTTCTCTTTCCAAATAGTATTTCATCCTCATTAGCTTATTGTTTGTCTGTATCAAGGGTGCTCAGCTTACTGTAAGGTAAAGGATTGGGAAAATCACTCAGATCTGAGCCAATATATTCTTGAATACCTTGGTGGCTTACTGTAGGTACCGAACAGTAAATTTAAACCCAGTTTGTTTGTTTGTTTGCTTGTTTGTTTTTATCATAGACAGTGTAACAAATTATTGATTAATTATTTCTTAGAGTACTGTTTGGTATCACTAGAAGAGCAAATTCATTTCCAGAAGAAAACTTTGCAAAATGTAAAATAATGGAAAACTGTGTCCTTACTATTACCAGCATTATGAACCCACCCTTAAATAGATTTTTGTCAGTAGTTCATGTCACAATCCAAATCATAGCAAGAATTCTCTTTAAGCTTTCTGTTATTACTATTATAATACTGAACTACCAATTTCTAGACTTTAACCTGTGGAAATCTGATCCAGTTGGTCTGGGGGCTTTTTAATATAGTTTCAAAATCTTTCAGGTTCTTTAATGTAAGTAGGCTTGAACCTTTTGTCTCTGCCTAGAACTTTCCTCTGTGTAATAAAATATATTGGGTATCTTCTTTCCATATTTTCCTAAGCATATGATTTCTCCATTGTTATGACTGCATTCTTCAGTGGAAATTTCATTTACTTATGAAACTTACAGGACCTAGGTCAGGAATGGGTAAAGATGTTATATCTATTGAATTCAGTGCACACAACTGTAAATGTATCTACAGCCTACTGTGAAAAGGGGAATTTTAAAAAGAAATAGTTAAAGCTCTGGGAAGACCTCATTATGGACACTGTGAAATTACCCCCTTTGAATGACACCCTAGGGGTTGGTTAGAGAGTAAATGACCTTTTAAGGTAATGACCCACTAGAAAGGTTACTCTTAATTCAAAGGCCAAGTCTAGACAAGCAAAACATTTGGGAAAAAATAAAATAGCTGAGTAAAGTGAGTGTTTAGTGAAGCACTGTTTAAATGAAGTAATGTTCATAGTGTTTATCAGGGGTTAAGTCAACTTGCTTTCCTATCTTATTGATGCTGTAGATAAATTTATCAATAAATCTTATCATTTTAACTTAACACTATACACACATATACAGGCACACACAGACACACACCTGTGTGCCGCAGGTCATGAGAGAAGTGTAAAATTCCACCTTTGGAGTCCATTCTTACTTTCTGTATGTGGTTTCTAGGGATCATACTCAAATCACCAAGTTGATGGCAAGTTTCTTAATTAATAATCCATCTTGCAAGCCCACTTAACATTTAATAGACAGGCAAAGTTTTCTACTTTCTTTTATCTCATATTTCTTCATCTGTGCAATTGAAGAGTATGGGATGAAATGAGTTAAAAAAATACATGCAGAACATATGTGGTGGTCTGGGAACAAATGGAATAAATGGAAACTGCTAGTATTTTTAGCCATAACTAATACACCTTAAACTATCTGATTTATCTTTTCCTCTTGATGGTTGGAAGAAATTAATGCAGTTTTTGAAGCCACAAAAGATATGTAACACACTGGGGAAGGCTAGCTTAATGCGTGTGATTAATTCCAGAGTGTGTTTCTGAAAATCCCCTGACTTCTTTGTTAATAGCCGTTATCTCTCTGCTTAAAAACAAGGTGCACAGCACTTCATGTAGCATTTGGGCTGCTTGTTTTAGAAGGAAACATTGATAAATTGGAGTGGATCCAAAAATGATAAAAGGATTAGAGGATATGACCTACAGAGAAAGATTATTGAAAGAACTTTATACACCCTGCCTGGAGAAATAAGAACAGTAGGTGGAAGTATGAGAACTGAACATAAATATTTGAAGTGGTTAAGAAATAAGGCAAGGAATGATCTCATGTGATTAGGGGGTAGATGAACAGAGATGGATACATTAAACGGGGAAAGCAAACCCCTATGTGAAGTATTCTTAGAAGAGAACATGTCAGGAGAGAAGTTGATGAAGAACTTGAATATTTAATAATAAGCTAAAAAGTGAACTACACATCCCTATAAGTGGTACCACAGAAGAGTTCTTCCCCATAGTACAATCCAGAAGCTATGGAGGGGAATTGTATCTGCACTGTCTGCACTATATCAGAACCTGTGCCCTTAGACAGCAGAGTCCCTAGTCTTAAGTAACAGCATATGCTGTATTTACTTATTTATCTCATTTCCCTAAAGTAAAGAAGCCTGGTGACGTCCAGAATAGTTGTCCTTCACCTAAAGTGCAGAAGATGTGAATGACCATGTTGTCAAATAGTCTTCCAAGTATTTATGTTTGTGCTTGGATGAATACAAGAGTGATAGCATCATCCCTTGTAAAGATCAGGAGACAGTACAAAAAAGAAGGCAAAAGAACGTAAGAGGTAATGGTTGATAAGAAATGCTAAAGATAATAGCTGTAGGACATGGCATGGCTATTACACTCATTAACTGACTTAATCTCTACCTGCACAAACCTTCACAGGACTGAGCCCATTGGCACTCTTCCATAAAGAAATGGATTCATGAAACCTCAACCCTCATTAAAAGAATATGGGCAATTAATGGGGACTGTGGAAGGGAGTATCATTTTATTCAGTGGTGTAGTCATAGGTACGTTACCCTTGGATAGTAATAAACCTCATGCAGGTAACCACAAAAGTAAGTTTAAGTAGGAAGTATGTTGTTGAGAAAAATAGTTTTAGAAAGAGGGTAGAAGGGGTGAAAGTAGATAATAAGAAGTGAAAATAATCAAGGTTCAGTGTATATGTTGAATTTGTGGAAGACCACAAAGAAATCAAGGTTGTGTGTCCTTTTAATTTCCTATGACAGGAATAAATCACAGTGCCCTTGTGCATGGCAGGAAAAGATTTTACCACTGAGTACTACACCTACCCTAATCAGTAATCAAAAATAAATCTTCAAAGTTATAAATATAGTCAAATTAATGGTGTTGAGATACACAGATCATATTGAATCACCTTAGTAGATTCTAAATCCAAAAGTGTCCTTTTAAGATACAGATTAGGAAGGGTCATGTGAAATCGACTCGGCATTGCATACTCAAAGAAGCTAAGGAGTGTGCAGATCCTCCAGAACATAGAATAGAGAAAATGTAGAACATGTAGAAGGTTTTTCTTCTTCGGAGAGGTCTGGGGGTATTTGTTTAAGCATTTTAGTTTAAGGAGTCTGATCACCAGAACACTGAAAGGAGAAGTTTATGTTGCTTTAAACTGTGTGTGATGATTTGTTGTGGAAGTCATAGAATTGGTACAGGAGTTAATTTAAAAAATAAAATCCACAGAAATTCTGAATATCAGCTCCCCAAAAACCTGATAATTAATGCAAATGAGAAATGAGTTTTATATGATTCCTTATGGTTCACTTATTAGGATTCAGTGAAACATAACTTTGAGTCACTAGTTCAATTTGAAGGAAGTTGGTTCAGTGAAACAATCTGAGACTGTTACCAGTCAGCTATACCTGCAAAGTAACCATGATTTTATAAGGAGTTCAGCCTTTGGTTCAATATATTTGTGAAAATTACCATGAACATATGGACCACAATGAGCTGAAACTGAGCTGGATGATGGCTAAGTTTCATATATATAAGTAGTACTTAAGGAACCTAGATTTAAGGCCCATCACTCACATTCACATTCAGGGATGAGCCCACAGAAAGGAAGTTGCGTTCAGATCTGGCTTGGTGCCAAGCCAGAAGACTCAAAGGTTTGGAACATGGGCATTTAAAGAAATGGGATGCCAATAAGTAGATCACAAGAGTCTTCCAGATGGAGAACAAAGGATAGCAAGAAATTTTGTAAAAAAGTTTCTCTCTTAAAGATTTAACCACTTCTTCTCTTCTATTGAAAAAGGCTTCCTTAAATGCAATATATTTTATTTACATTTTACTCCCACCCACAACTCTTATCCACCTGCCCCAATACAGATGTACAAACTTTCCATTTCTTGACAGAAAATAAATAGTTTAGCCCAGAGAACTTTCTGCCTGCTTCCCATCTGCCTGGCCCACCTTGGTCAGAAACAGCAAGCTCAGAAGAGACAGTGAAGTTATCAGACATGAGTTCAACACAGGACCATAGCCTTATTGCCCCCCATCCTGAGGAGGCCTGTGGGGCACAGGGGCAGCTATTGGCTCAGAGGATTTTCTGCTGTTTCCAGTTGCCTGGCCCACCTGGTACACAGCCAGTATACCGAGAGGGACCACCAGACCAGCAAACACAAGATACAACCAGATGGCTAGAGGCCAGCATAAGAACACAAGCAACAAAACTCAGGGCTGTATGGCACCAATGGAAACTAATGGTCATGCCATGGCAAGCCCTGGAGATATTACCACACCCAAAGCTCAAGAAAAAGATTTTAAATCTGAGGTTACAAAAATGATAGAGGCATTAAATGAAGAAAATAAATTTCTCAAAATAGCACAGGAAAATACGCTCAAACAGATGAAAGAATTGAACAAATCCCTTAAAGAAATTAAAGAAATACAGGAAACTGCAATCAAATAGTAGAAGGAAATGAACAAAACTGTTCAAGACTAAAAAAAAAAATGGAGCTGGAAGAATAAAAGAAAACACAATCTGAGACAATGCTGGAGATGGACAACCTAAGGAAGTAGATAGGAATTATAGACACAAGCGTCACCAACAAAATACAAGACATGGAAGAGAAAATCTCAGGTGTAGAAGAGATGATTAAAAACTTGATACACCCATTAAAGAACATGTTAAATGTAAAATGCTTCTGACACAGAACATCCAGGAAATCTGAGGCGCTATGAAAAGACCAAACTATGAATAATAGGAATAGAAGAGGAGAAGATTCTCAGCCCTAAAGCCTAGAAAATATTTTCAACAAAATCAAAGAAGAGAACTTCTCCAAATTAAAGAAAGTGTGGTCTATAAACATACAAGAAGCTTACAGAGCACCAAATAGATTGGATCAGAAATGAAAATCACCCTGCCTCATGGTATCAAAATATTAAAGGTGCAGAACAAAAGGAGACTATTAAAAGCTGCAAGGAAAAAAAGGCCAAGTCACATATAAAGGCAAACCTATCAGAATTTCACCTAACTTCTCATCAGAAATTCTAAAATCCAGAAGGACCTGGGCAGATATCATCCAGATACTAAAGGACCACAGATGTCAATTCTGACTACTATACTCAGAGAAAATTTGAATCTCCATTGAGGGAGAAAACAAGATATTACCGCATAAAAACAAAATTACACAGTACCTATCCACAAATTCATCCCTACAGAAGATACTAGAAAAACTCCAACCAAGGAGGTCAACTACAGACAGGAAAACACAGGAAATAAATAACCCCACATTAGCAAAACTAAGAAAAAAAAATCACTCACATACACATTCTACCATCACCACCATCAAAATAACAGGAAGTAACAACCACTGGTCATTCATACATTTAAACAACAATGGCATGAATTCTGCAGTAAAAAGACACAGAATAGATATGAAAACAGGCCCCATCTTTTGCTGCACACAAGAAACTAACATCAGCACAAAGATAGACTTTACCTCAGAGTAAAGGACTAGAAAAAAGTTTTCCATGCAATTAGACCCAAGAATCAAGCTGTATTAGCCATTCTAGTATCTAGTAAAATAGACTTTCAACCAAATTTATTCAAAAGAGACAGAGAAGCACACTTTATACTCATCAAATAAAAAAAATCACCAAGTTAACATCTTAATTCTGAACATCTCAGCCCCAAATGCAAGGGCACCGACATTCATAAAATAAACATTATTAAAGCTTAAATCATGCATAAAATCCTACACACTAACATTGGGAAACTTCAACACTCCACTCCCTCTCCAATGAACAGATCAAGACAAAATCTAAGTGGGAAAATGACGTCATGAATCAAATAGACCTAAGAGATATCTATAGAACATTTCACCCAAACATAAGAGGATATCTTCTCAGCACCTCAAGAAACCTGCTCCAAATATGGTTGAGCAAATGTTCTTATTGTGTACTTGAGCCTCTTTTGGATATATGCCTAGCAGTGGTATGGCTGGGTCTTGAGGAAGTGCTATTCCTAGTTGTCTGAGAAAGCACCAGATTGATTTCCAGAGTAGTTGTACAAGTTTACATTCCCACCAGCAGTGCAGGAGGGTTCCCCTTTCTCCCTAACCTCTCCAGCATAGCATGTGTTGTGACTTGAGTTTTTGATCTTGGCCATTCTGATGGGTGTAAAGTGAAATCTCAGGGTCGTTTTGATTTGCATTTCCCTAATGGCTAATGACTTAAGCATTTCTTTAACTCTTTTTCTCCCATTCAATATTCCTCTACAGAGAATTCTCTGTTTATCTCTGTTCCCTATTTTACAATTGGATTACTTGGACATTTGCTCAACCCAACCATGTTTGTAACAGGTTTATTTGTAATAGCCAGAAGCTGGAAACAACCCAGATGCCCCTCAACTGAAGAATGGATTCAGAACTTGTGGTACATCTACATAATGGAATATTACTCAACAATGAAAAATAAGGAAAGCATGAAATTTGCAGGTAAATGGTGGGACCTAGAAAGGATCATCCTGAGTGAGCTGTCCCAGAAGCAGAAAGACATACACAGTATATACTCACTCATATAGACATATAATATAGGATAAACCTAATAAAATCTATACATGTAAAGAAACTAATCAAGAGAGAGGACCCTGACAAAAATGCCCAACCCCCATCCTGAAAGGCAAAGAGGATGGACATCAGAAGAAGAAGAAAACAGGAAACAAGTTAGGAATCTGCCACGGAGGGCCTCTGAAAGGCCCTGCCCTGCAGACTATCAAAGCAGACTCTGAGACTTATGGCCAGTTGTTGGGCAGAGTGCATGGAATCTTACGTAAGAAGTGGGAAATAGTATGTTATGGAGAGGACAGGAACCCCACAAAGAGAGCAACAGAACCAGAAAATTTGAACACAGGGTTCTTACCAGAGACTCATACTCCAACCAAGTACCAGGCATGGAGATAACCTAGAACCTCTGTACAGATGTAGCCCATAACAATTTAGTGTCCAAATGGGTTACATAGTAATGGGAAGAGGGACAGCCTCTGACATAATCTGATTGGCCTGCTCTTTGATCACCTCCCCCTGAGGGGGGAGCAGCCTTACCAGGCCACAGAAGATGACAATGCAGCCACTTTTGTTGAGATCTGATAGACTAAGATCAGAAGGAAGGAGAGGAGGACCTCCCCTATCAGTGGACTTGGGGAAAGGCATGCATGAAGAAGGAGGAGGAAGGTGGGATTGGGAGGAGAAGAGGAAGGGGCTTATGTAGGGGATACAAAGTGAATAAGTGTAATTAATAAAAGTTAAAAAAAAAAACCTTCTCCAAAATTGACCATGTACTCAGTTACAAAGCAAGGCTTGGCATATATAAGAAGATTGAAATAACCCCCTGCATCTTATTAGACCACCATGAATTAAAGATCAAACTCAACAAAAAAACAGAAACAACAGAAAGCTTAGAACTCACAGAAACCGAACAACCCACTAATCAATGACTGCTGGTTCAGGGAATAAATAAATAAATAAATACTTTCTAGTATTCAATGAAAATCAAGGCATAACATACCCAAAGTTATGGGGCACATTGAACACAGTGCTAAGAGAAAAGTTCATGGCACTAAATGTCTTCTTAAAGAAATTAGAAAGATCCCTACTACTAACTTAGCAATACACCCAAAAGCTATAGTACAGAGGAAAGCAAACACACCAAAGTAGAGTTGATGAAAGGACATAATCAATCTCAGGACTGAAATCAATAAATTGGAAACAATACAAAAAATCAATGAAACCAAGACATGGTTCTTTAAGAAGAAGCAACAAGATAGACAAACTAACTTAACCAAACTAAGTAAAAGCAGAGGGAAAATATCCAAATTAATAAAATCAGAAGCAGAGATGGGGACATAACAACAGACATTGAGGGATCCAAAAAAAAAAAAAAAAAAAACATTAGATCTTACTTCAAAAGCCTGTATTCCACAAAGTTGGAAAATCTAAAGATAATGAACAATTTTCTGGACAGATTTCACCTACCAAAGCTAAATCAAGTTCAGGTAAACAGTTTAAACATTCCTATAGCCAACCCTTAAAGAAATAGAAGCAGTCATCAAAAGTTTCCCCCATAAAAAAAAGTGGTTTTAGTGCAGAATTCTGCCAGATAGTCAAAGAAGAGCTTATACTACTATTCCTCAAACTACTCCACAAAATAGAAACTGAAGGAAAATTGTCAAATTCATTCTATGAAACCACAGTCACCTTGATACCGAAACTACACAAATACTCAAAAAAGAAAGAGAATTTCATACCAATTTCACTAATGAACATTGATGCAAAATTACTCAGTGAAATATTCACAAACTGAATCCAAGATTACAACAAATATGTCATCCACCATGATCAAGTTGGCTTCATCCCAAAGATGCAGGGATAGTTTAACATAAAAATCCATCAACATAATCCACCATATAAATAAACTCAAAGAAACAAGTTGCAAGACCATACCATTAGATGTAGAAAAAGCCTTTGACAAAATATAACATCCCTTCATGATGAAAGTCTTGGAGAGTTCAAGGATAAAAGGCCCATATCTAAACACAATAAAGGCGATATGCAGCAAGCATATTGCCAATATCAAATTAGGTGGAGAGAAACTCAAATCAATTCTACTAAAATCGGGACAAGACAAGGCTGCCCACTCTTTCCAGTCCTCTTCAATATACTACTTGATGTTCCAGCTAGAGCAATAAGAATTAAAGCAATCAAGGGCATACAAACCAAGAAGGGAGAATTCAAAGTATAGTTATTTGCAGAGGATATGACAGTGTACTTTAGAGACACCAAAAATTCCACCAGAGAACTCTTATAGCTAATTAACAGCTTCAGGAAAGGGGCTGGATACAAGAATAACGAAAAGAAAAATAATTGCCAGCTCTCCTTTACACAAACAACAAATGGACTGAGATAGAAATTAGCCAAACTATACCCTTCAGAGTAGCCACAAATAATATAAATTATCTTGGCCTACCTCTAATTCAAGAAGTGAAAACCTGTATGACAAGAACATCAAGTCTCTGAAGAAAGAAATTGAAGAAAATATCAATAATTGGAAAAATGTCCCATGCTCTTGGGCATTGGTTGATGTTTAGAGAGTCTTGGGGAATAGTGGGAGAAAAGGACCTGGAAGTGACAGGGGCACCACAGCAAAAACAACAGGGCCTAGACAGGTTTACGGAGACTGAAGCATCAACCTAGGACCATGCATAAACTGCACCTAGACAGATGTAGCAGATGTACCTACAAAGATGTAGCAGAATGGCAGTTTAAGCTTCAAGTGGGTACTCTAGTAAGGGAAGTGGGGACAAGGAGTCACTTGCTAGCCTTTAGATCATTTTTCCTAGCCTGATTGCCTTCACAGGCCACAGAGAAAGGAGACAAGTTCAGTCCTGATGCAACTTGATGAGATTATCTGAGGAAAAGGGTAGGGGAAAGGGGGAGAGGATGGGACTGGAAGGGGGTAGGGAAAGGGCTACAGGGATGCAAAGTGAATAAAATAAATAAATGAGAAAAAAAACATACAAAAAAGAAAAGAAAAAGCCATGTTAGGAATAATAAAAAAACAAGATAAACAAATAGAAATAAATTAGAATAATACAAAATGAAAAGGAACCAAAACACACACACACACACACACACACACACACACACAAGAAACACATACAGATGAAAAGACCCGTGTTCACATATACAGAGATTCCATTAGAAAAAAAAATGCTGGTTGCCATATAAACAAAGGATTTTAAAGGTGTTTTGAAAATACCCTGAGAAATTATGAGACAAGAACTCTCCAAAAATGCCATTAACAAATTGGGTTGGTTTGTGTAGGCCATCTTCTGCCTGTTTCTTGCTCCATGTCCAGCTGGTGATTTCCTTTTCCCCTGGAACCCCCTTGTCTGGGCATTGAAGTCACACCTCTTAATCCTGCCTCCGTTTATTGGCCTTCAGATTTTTTTTTTCAATGCAGTTTATTCAGGAACCTTGAACAATCTTCTGCCCCTGAGGAAAGCCAGCCCACAGCTTAAATAGCCTCTGGGTAGCCAACCCCAGCGTGACACGTGGGCAATGCAGATAGGTCCACATACATGGAAGCAAGCCAGATCCTTGGCCTTAGCCAAATGTGGAGTTGTTCGTGATAGAGAGCACTCACCATCGGGAAGGTGGAAGGCGGAAACCAGCTCCATCTTTAAGGCACGGCATTATGCAGCTCTCTACAGTAATCAGATTTTTTTTTTATTAAAACTAATTAGAAGGATAGGAAGAACAATGTACACAAAACTTTGAAACAGGAGCTCTTCATAAAAATGACAATGCTGAAGTTGGTCTGAATGAGATGCACATCCAGAAATCAGCATTTGAATATACAAGGATAATCTTTACACAGTGCACTAAGACCTCATCCCAACAATAGGACCTCTGGAAGCCTGCACCAGATAGGGTCCTAGAGGTGAGAGGAGGATTGGACACAAGCACACGTCTATAACTGGGAAGATAACCAACTGATAACTGCTTGCAAATGAAAAATTAGTTTTCTCCAAGACAATAGGTCTAGCAAAACAAACCCACCAACTTGTTTTAGGATGTCCTCAATCAATCCAGCTCTTACACTCTTCCTGCCTCCTCTTCCACAGAGTTCCCTAATGTCTGTGGAGAGGGAAGGGATTTGATGGCAAAAATCTCATTTAGATATGATTGTTCAAAGATCTTTCACTCTGCACATTGTCCTGATGTGGGTGGCTGTATTTGCACTCATCCATTGCAAGAGAACACTTCTGTGATGATGGCTCTGCAAGATACTGAGCATTGAAGAATTACATTCTAAGTCATTTTATTGATGTCTTCTATTATCAGAACAGTAGTGTTTAGATTTCTGATAGGTCCCTGCATATCTAGTCTAAGGTTCTTGGCCATCTGAGCAGTCTTGAGTATAGGTTATATCTCATGGGGTACACCTTAAAACAAATCAGACCTTGGCTGGTTACCTTTACAACATTTGTGTCACTATTGAACCCACATAGTTTTCAGGATGGTCACCATTGTAGACTAAAGAATTTGTGGATAGGTGTTTACCTTCCTCCTTTGAGAATGTGCAGAGTGCCCTCCAGTGCCATGAACATTATTCCACAGGAGTAAAGGCTGTTAGGCAGGCACCTAAATCTTCAATCTTGGGGAGTGTTGTACCTGTTGTCTTAGGCATTAGCACATTACTGTTAGCATGTGGAAAACCAATCACTTTGACAACAGCATGGGTTATTTTCAGTTTCCCATGGGAATCCTTTGACCAACAATTTGATTAGATCTAACCAATTCCTGGTACTTCACTTGGTGACAAATAATGCCTAGTTAGGGTTCTGTCTTTCCTGTTGTTTTGTGATTTTATTTAGATCAACTTTATATATGTTTAGGAAGCTTCTGCTATATTACCTTTCTTTATGACACCTTCAATGTCCCTTAGCTGTCTCTTCCTATATTCCTTCGATTATCCCCCTTTCCCCTCCTCCCCATTTGATCTTCCCATTCCAGTCCATCTACCTATCCATCCATAACTGTCCATTCTACTTCCTCTTCCTAGGGAAATTCAACTTTGCCTCCAGTCTCTTATTCTATAGCTAACCTCTAGGACTGTTATATGGACTGTAAATTGCTTACTAAAGACGCAATAGGTAACATCCACATGAACATGAATACATATAACCATTGTCATTCTGGGTCTGGGTTACCTTATTCTCAATTTTTTTTTCTGAGTTCAATTTATCTGTAATCTCAGGATTTTGCTTTTTAATAGCTGAGCAATATTTCGTTGTGTAAATGTTCCAAATTATTATTAGTAATTTATTAGATTGTTGAAGCAAAGCCATAAATACTTGACAGGAAATACATCATTGGAAATTTTTAAAAAATGCTTATTACTATAGTGCTCCATTTTACTGGGAACTAAATAAGCAACAGTTGCACTCCTCATCATAATATGTTTTTAGTCACTTCTCCAGTACTTTTACTTCAAAGCTTCTTTTGGAGATGGTATAATTATAAAACAAAAGCCCCTACACATTTCATCATAGGATTCCAGAGTCATAACAAAGTTTGTGACTTTCCCAATACTGATGCATCTATTGCTCTTAAGCCATTTACATTTTTAGACAAAATTTTAAAGAATTCTTCAATGGCAAGCTATCTGTCTGTAAGGAAAGCAGGCCAAGGGTACTCAGGAGCCTTTGTAATTAGGAGCCTCCAAGGTCCTTCTGACAGACCCACATATAGTCTCTTTCACATGATCCAGGTCTGGACACTTGTTGGATGATCCCTTTAAAGACCTTGTAGTGTATTAAGTTTGGGGGTAGAACATGTTTGAGATGTAATTTAGAAAAGAGGCTGAGGAATGGAGGTGTCAAGTTTGTACATGTGTGGCCCAGGGTCCAGTTTTGTGTTTGTAGTTGTCAGACATTTACATGTGGCAGCACTCCTAAAATTAAGCAGAAGGAAATTAATGCAATTAGCATTATCCTCATTAACATAGGAGGTGGTGATGCTTAGATGTATCCATGTTTATTAACGAGTAAAGAAAAAAAAAATCTAAGGATGTAAACCGGTGGGTGACATGTAGAAGGCCATGACAGCAGGTTTACAAGGCCAAGTGTAATCTTGAATACAAAGCAAAACTCTGTTCAAAACATTGACCATAACATTCAATCATTCTCAGTTTTGAAGTAATCTCTGTTCCTTGTTGTATGCATTTCTGCATAAATGTCATTAAATGGTAAGTTGGAAATGTAGAGTATAGTTTGCCTCATGCTTGCCATTTTTGAAATCTGTAACTTTTTTTTTTCCAGTACCACAATGATGGTATGAAAGGGCAGAGTTTCTCTGGTCGTTGGTATGGATGGATATGCTTTATCAAGATCAGGGGCTGCTTAGGAGAGTCCCATTGGAGGGAGCATCTACTTGCTTAAGAATAATCAGGCAGCACAAATAAAACATAATTGTGAGTGAACAGCTTCTGAGGTAGCATGGAAGAATTGGGGAGACCCTCTGGGACTACTGAGTTCAGGGCATTCCTTTTCCAGGGAATGCTATTTCCTAGAGTAACAAATTGCTGTTACCACACCTAGAGACCCACTTGAGCACTTACTGAAACTCCCCAGATGATCAGTTCTCACTTACAAGGTGTGAGCCGTCCATCTTCATCAGGCATATCTTCTTCCATAGAACACTGCTGAGCCAAAACCTGTCATAGGTCTGCTAACCATGCCAAGTAATGTTAAAATTATCCTGGAGTAAGATATAAGTATACAATGAGTTGCCTGGCACCAGAAAGAACAGACACAGAATCCATGCCAACTAAGTAATGTTTCATGATTCTGTTGTTCTCTCTGACACTGTTGGGCATGGAGCCATGAGATGGGAATACACAGTGAACACTCACCTATGTGATTGAAAACACCATACCTTGTCACTGCAAAAATAATGGTAGGCTGTTGGCAAGTATCCCGTCAGGGCTTTGGTGACCCCAGAACAGTCTGGTGAAGAGGGCAGTTTCTATTTGCTTCTGTTGTCACGTGCCTGTTGTGGTGCTTTGGAAAGGCTCTAAGTGTGTTCGCTAACTGCTGTTTTGAGAGTTAGTTCCTCAGTATGGAGTGAGGTTGTCAGCCATGAGGCATTTAAAAGATACTGCCTTTGGGGGATAGTGGTAGCTTCACTCTGAGACTGTTACAGACCCTAACTCTCTTGTTTCCCCTTTTGAGATATGACTCTTCCTCTCCCGTGTGTACCCATTTTCCATAGGCAGCAACAAAGTCTGTACTTGGCCATAAAACACCTTTTACTTCCCATCTTCATAGAGAATTATATTCTGGAATACTAATCAGAGGATTACAGACATCAATTTCCTCCAACTAATGAAGGGAGTTAACCATGCTTATGAGCATTTCTTCACATGACCAGCAGCTATGAACACAGAATAGCCCAGAGAACCTTAAGGAACATCTGAGGTGACCCAACCCAGTAGTCCTGGAACAGTTTCCTGTTGTTCACAAAGGACTCTGACTGACTAAGGGGACCAAGCACAGAGACAGCATGCCATTCAGAATGGAAGTGTGATGGTCTCGTGTAGGAGCTCATTGACCCTGAAACTGATGCATCTTTCCTCCAGGAATCATCAGGCTTGATATTTAAAAGATTTGGTAAGAAGGTCAGGAGAGGTTTGTGTGTGAATGATTGAAAAATTCAAAGTAGGGATTAAATTTTGATTCATTTTCTCTGATGGTTTAAGGGGATGTAGGTCCAGTGTGGTGGTGAGGGCATGGATGATGGGGAAGGTACACTGAGACTAGCAGGAGCAAGAAGTCTCTTACCTTTCAGGAGCCAAGAAACAGAGTACTAGATGTCATTGGGTATATAAAGCACAAGGCCCTTCCCAACGCTCAGAGACCCACACCATCCATCTCTTCCTCACAATCAATTTTCCAACAAAGTTCCCCTAGGTGAGGACTAGGTGCTTAAATACCTGTTGAGGGCAGTCTAAAACATCCATTACCTTTTTGGAATTACAATTTCAGGATCTTCCTGTGTTTGGCAACAAGGCTGTAATGTGGAACTTGGGATTCTTAAATTCATAATTTCTTCTTTGGAGTAGACTTTGAAGTGAGTTTCATACACACACACACACACACACACATGCTTCATTGGCGTTCACAACTAGAATTTGAAATTAGATATTCACAAGTTCATAATTTATCATTTGTTTATGAAGCAGAGATAATGACTTATTTCCCATCTTGCCCCATGCATGGTCCACACACCCACCATTCTCAATTTATAATTTTACAAATTCAAAAATAAGCATAATTAGGATTACTGTCTTTAAAATAACATCTCTAAAGTCCACCTATCCTGATGTCTTGTACTATGATCTTCTGCTGAGTCCTCACTTATTGATTCTAGTTGCTGCAACCACTTGGGGAATACTCACTAAGCGTGCTCATGAATACATAAGGAGTGTTCATGCCTATTGAGTTATATATCTTTCACAGGGAAGTGGGAGATCAGACTTCAGGTTTGCTTTAAATCTGGCATACCATTCTGAGTAAGAAGCACAGCCAGGACTCAATGTCTGTCTTAGTCTCTACCCACAGTGTTCTTTCTTACTTACTGAATTTGTTCTACTTTAGAAATCAAGGAGAATAGAATTACACAATTAGGTTCCAAAACATCAAGTTTATCAGGACATAACATGGCAACAGATTTGTTCACCCATTAAGTATCTGGGACTGTTAACTTTGGGAGAGGTGTTAGTATCATTAAAATAGTTTAATTGTTTTATTTTCAATAAGCCTAATTTATATTTTAAAGTAGTTTAAATGTTTTACTGAGTTTTTTTTTTGTTTCTTTAGGTTTCTTTTTATAATAATTATTTTTAGTTTTATTAATAACAGTTTATTCACTTTTTATGCCCCCTTGTACCTCTCTCCTTCCCCCCTCCCAATCCCACCTTCCCTTTTCCCCACCTATGTCCCTCTCCCAGTCCACTGATAGGGGAGATCCTCCTCCCCTTCCCTCTAACCCTAGTCTATCAGGTCTCATCAAGAGTGGCTGCATTGTCTTCTTCTGTGTCCTGGTAAGGCTGTTTCCCCCCTCATGGGGAGGTGATCAAAGATCAGGCCAATCAGTTCATGTCAGAGACAGTCCCTGTCCCCATTACTTTTTTTTTTTTTTCATTTTCTCTTGAGTCTATTTTTGGTGATCAAGCTTTCATACTTTTATTACTGAACTATTTACTGGCATAAAGTTTTAAGGCCAGATGTGTGATATTTTATGATATTTAAATTATTTTAAATGTCATATTGCTTATATAATCATGCTTCAGTTATTTGTCAATAGTCTTTATACTTTTGTTTTTTCTTGTTCTCTATGGTCAATTTTCTTATAGGTTTTTATATTTCTTTTTCCCTCCAAATGAAAGCTTTAAAGTTTACTGAAATGTTTCTTGATAAAGGTATATCATTTCTCAACACACATGTAAATCCTATTACGACTATTTGTTTATTATACTTTTAAAATAGAATACTGTAAATTGGGCTCATTTTCAATATTCAGCTCTATGACTCCTTCCAGTTTGTGTATAAGTGTAGCAGTGCAAAGAGTGTGTATCTCTCTAAGACTCCTGCTACCCATGCAGAGTCACGTCTTCCAGAATACTGTAACCCCTGGGGCCTTTGTCACTATGTTCTTTTCTATTTCAGAATGTCACATCAATGGAGTAATATAGCATGTAACCTTTTGAGACTGGCTTATTCCATTCAGCTTGGTGCCTTGGAGATGTGCCCAGGCTGTTGCAAGATCAATGGTCTATCAGAGCATGCTACTCCATCCAGTTATTAAAGGACATTTGTGCTCACTCCAGCTTTTCAGTAATTATAAATATTGCTGCTATGAGCATTCATGCAGTTTTTAATTTTTCTAGGTTGAATACTTTGGTGTAGACAGTTCAGGAATACGGTAAATAAAAGTTTGACTTTAAAGAAACTATACGGGGGGCGGAGCCAAGATGGCGACTAGCACACACAGTTTCTGAGCGGTGGGATACCTGATCTTCTGAGTTGGAGAATGGAAGGACCCCCAACCCAGGAAAACCACAGCGAGGCTTTCTGAACACCAGAGAACATCGCAGGAGGTGAAAACTTTGGCCTCTGGTCACCCGGAGACTTGCTTGGGGAAGGAGAGAAACAATCCTTTGTTCTTGCTGCACTCCCTTCCCCCAGACCTCCTTCCTCCTCTGCACAGCGGCACAGCGGACTCATCTTTCTCAGCGCAGACCTAACAGCCTGGGGTATACAGCCACTGAGACGGAGCCCCAAGCACTTTAGCGGCAGACAAAAGCCAGCAGTACATGCCCCGGAGTCCCAGATTCGCGCAGCAGCTGCACCATCCTCCCAGGGCGCGAATCTGCTAGACACCATACTAGCTCCGCAGGATCGCCATCACTGAAGGTACGGCCCGCCCAATCCCACAGTGACAGAGAATACGCTATATACTCACCAAAACCAGGCAGAAACGTCATACAACCTGGACACACCAGGCGCTGGGCCTCCCAAGCTTGGAGAGCACAACGAAGAGATCCCAGGACTTCCCAGAAAGCATTGGGACTAGCAACCCAGTCTCCAGTTACAGCGGGACATGGCAGCGGAGCAGCACTAAACTGGCGGGGCACCACAGCCCTCCAGTTTAAGACTAACCAGGGCCAAACCAGAGAACAGAGAGCCTGGTTACCCCATCCCTGCTGAAGTGACCACCCTGAAATCTCCAGCTGCAGCAAGACCTCAGAACCTGGCAGTGACAGCAGCACAGAACTGGCGGAACACATCAAAGAAGCAGGGCCAAACCAGAGAGCAGAGAGCCCCGGATACCAAGATCTCTGCCAAGAGACCTGCCTGTAAGTGAGTGCACCCTTGAGAATCTGCAGTTCCCCAGATCCTGGGTCCTTCTAAATCAGAAGCCAGGCATCGAACCCCCCTCCCACCCACATACCCACTTTGGGAAACAGAGGGGCACTAGGGACATTGAAGTTCCTGCCCTGTGGGCCTGATTGAGGAGCTAAGACAGTTAATGCCAGAAATTGCGCTGCGATCATCATTAGAGCCTGCGACATATACAGTGCAGAGCCCCTCCCACACACTCAAGGGTTCAACATTAGCCATCACTCTGTCCCTCGAGAAACTCATCCACGCACACTTACACACACAGACACACACGCGCGCGCACACACACGCTTGCATTTGCCCCGTTTGTGCCTGCGTACTTTCCTCCCACAGGTACAGCTAGTCCTCAGCACACGCTGAAAGTGCTCAGCTTCCTGAAGAACTCTCCAGACACAAGAGAGAGACAGCACCAGTCTGATCTGCAGAATCCAAAAATAAACAGGGAAGGTTTCAGATAAGCCAATGGCCAGAGGTAGGCGAAAGAACACTTCCAACATAAATCAGGACATCATGACTTCACCAGCAAACCCCAAAATCGATGGATACTCCAATTCAGCAGAAGCACAGGAAAATGATTTTAAAGCCATGCTTGCCCAATTATTTGAGGCTCATAAGGAGGAAATGAACAAGTCTTTCAAAGAGATGGCCAGTCAATTGGAGGCAAAGAAAGAAGAAATAGACAATATCCTTAAAGAAACACAGGCAAACATAGCCAAACAAATAGATACACAAGTAGAGGAAATATTAGTGGCATATAAGAAGGAAATGAAAAAAAGAAATAGAGGCCATCATAGAGAGAGACAGGAATCCAAATTCAAACACATGAAAAAAATAGTGCAAGGCATGAAAACAGAATTAGAATCAATAAAGAAAACACAAAATGAGAAAACCCTTGAGCTGGAGAACTTGGAGAAAAGATCAGGAACCGCAAAAGTAAGCATCACCAACAGAATACAAGAGATGGAAGAGAGAATCTCTGAAGCTGAAGACACACTTGCAGAAATGAATACTTCTCTCAAAGAAAAAGTAAAATCAGAAAAGTTCCAATCACAAAATATCCAAGAAATCAAGGATGCTATGAAAAGACAAAATCTAAGAATAATAGGAATTCACGAAAAAGAAGACTCCAGAAACCAATGTCCAGAAAATATTTTCAAGAAAATGATAGAAGAAAATTTTCCCAACTTAAAGAAAGAGATGTCCATAAATACACAAGAGGCCTACAGAACTCCAAATAGACTAGACCAGAAAAGAAACACATCACGTCACATCATAGTCAAAACACTAAATCTACAGAACAAAGAAAAGATATTAAAAGCAGCAAGGGAAAAAGGCCAAGTAACATATGAAGGTAGACCTATCAGAATCACAACGGACTTCTCATCAGAAACTATGAAAGCCAGAAGGGCCTGGGCAAGTATCATGGAGACTCTAAGAGATCACAAATGTCAACCCAGACTACTATACCCTGCAAAGCTTTCAATCAACATAGATGGAGAAAACAAAATATTCCATGACAAAACTAAATTTACACAATATCTACACAGCAAACCATCCCTACAGAAGATACTAGAAGGAAAACTCCAATCCAATGAAAACAAATTCACCCAAGAAAACAGGGCATAAAGATAATGTCCCAACAAAAATGAAAAGAAAACAAGCAATGAAACAGGGTTAGATCATCGACTCCATTACAAAAGCAACTAACATGCATTGGTCACTATTATCTATCAATATCAATGGACTCAACTCACCAATAAAAAGACACAGGCTAACAGAATGGTTAAGGAAACAGGATCCAACATTCTGTTGCATCCAAGAAACACACCTGTGCAACAAAGACAAACACTACCTCAGAGTAAAGGGCTGGAAAACTGTTTTTCAAGCAAATGGTTCCAGAAAACAAGCTGGAGTAGCCATCCTAATATCTAATAAAATAGATTTTCAACCCAAGTTAATCAAAAAAGATAAGGAGGGCCACTATATTCTCATCAAAGGAAAAATCCACCAAGAGGACATCACAATCTTGAATATCTATGCCCCAAATGCAAGAGCACCGACGTTCGTAAATGAAACATTATTAAAGCTTAAATCATACATTGATCCTAATACCTTAATAGTGGGAGACTTCAACACTCCACTCTCACCAAGGGACAGATCAACTAGAGAGACACCAAATAGGGAAATAAAAGCACTCACAGAATCCCTAAATCAAATGGACCTAATAGACGTCTACAGATCATTTCACCCAAACTCAAAAGAGTACACCTTCTTTTCAGCACCGCATGGAACCTTTTCCAAAATAGACCATATAGTGGGCCACAAAGCAAGCCTCAACAAATACAAAAGGATTGAAATAATCCCTTGTATACTATCTGACCACCATGGACTAAAGCTCGACCTCAACAACAACAGAAACAACAAAAAGCCGACACGCACATGGAAACTGAACAACTTACTACTCAATGACAGCTGGGTTAAGGAAGAAATAAAGAAAGAAATTAAAGACTTCCTAGAATTCAATGAAAAGGAAGGCACAACATACCCAAATTTATGGGACACATTGAAAGCAGTGCTCAGAGGAAAATTTATAGCACTAAATGCCTGCAAGAAGAAATTCGTAACATCACATACAAACAACTTAATGGCCCAACTGAAAACCCTAGAAAAAAAAAAGAAGCAGATACACCCAAGAGGAGCAGACAGCTGGAAATAATCAAACTAAGGGCTGAAATCAATCAACTAGAAACAAATAAAACTATCCAAAGAATCAATGAAACAAAAATCTGGTTCTTTGAGAAAATCAACAAGATAGACAAACCCTTAGCCAAACTAACTAAAAAGCAGAGAGAAACTATCCAGATCAGCAAAATCAGAAATGAAAATGGGGACATAACCACAGACATTGAGGAAATCCAAACAATTATTAGGTCATACTACAAAAGCCTATATGCCACAAAATTTGAGAATCTAAATGAAATGGATAATTTTCTTGAAAGATTCCATCTACCAAAACTAAGTCAAGATCAGGTAGAAAGACTGAATAGCCCTATATCTCCCAAGGAAATCGAAGCAATCATTAACAGTCTCCCCTCCAAAAAAAGCCCTGGACCAGATGGCTTCAGCGCAGAATTCTAAAAGACCTTCAAAGAAGTGCTAACTCCAATTCTCCTCAAGCTATTCCACAAAATAGAAACAGAAGGAACACTACCAAACTCATTCTATGAAGCCACAGTCACCTTAATACCTAAACCACACAAAGACCCAACAAAAAAAAAAAAGAGAGAACTTCAGGCCTATCTCTCTTATGAACATTGACGCAAAAATACTCAATAAAATACTTGCAAACCGAATCCAAGAACATATCAAAGATATCATCCACCATGACCAAGTAGGCTTCATCCCAGGCATGCAAGGGTGATTCAACATACGGAAATCCATCAATGTAATCCACTACATAAACAAACTGAAGGAGAAAAACCACATGATCATCTCCTTAGACGCCGAAAAAGCATTTGACAAAGTCCAACACCCATTCATGTTTAAAGTCTTGGAGAGATCAGGGATACAAAGCACATATCTAAACACAGTAAAGGCAATATATAGCAAGCCTATAGCTAACATCAAACTCAATGGAGAGAAACTTAAATCAATCCCACTGAAATCAGGGACAAGACAAGGCTGTCCATTGTCCCCATATCTCTTCAACATAGTACTTGAAGTCCTAGCCAGAGCAATAAGACAACTAAAGGAGATCAAGGGGATACAAATCGGAAAGGAAGAGGTCAAAGTGTCACTATTTGCAGATGATATGATAGTATACATGAGCGACCCCAAAAATTCAACCAGAGAACTCCTTCAGCTGATAAATACCTTCAGCAAAGTGGCAGGATACAAAATAGACTCAAAAAAATCAGAAGCCCTCCTATATACCAAAGACAAAAAGGCTGAGAAAGAAATTAGGGAAACAACACCCTTCACAATAGCCACTAATAACATAAAGTACCTTGGTGTGACTCTAACCAAGCAAGTGAAAGGCCTGTTTGAGAAAAACTTCAAGTCTCTGAAGAAAGAAATCGAAGAAGATATCAGAAGATGGAAAGATCTCCTGTGCTCATGGATTGGTAGGATTAACATTGTGAAAATGGCCATACTGCCAAAAGCAATCTACAGATTCAATGCAATTCCCATCAAAATACCAACTCAATTCTTTACAGACCTTGAAAAAAAGATTCTCAGCTTCATATGAAGAAACAAAAAACCCAGAATCTCCAAAACGATCCTCTACGACAACAGATCATCTGGAGGTATCTCCATTCCTGATCTCAAGCTGTACTACAGGGCAACAGTAATAAAAACTGCATGGTATTGGCATAGAAACAGAAAGGAGGATCAATGGAACTGCATAGAAGACCCAGAAATAAATCCACACACCTATGAATACTCGATATTCGACAAAGAAGCCAATTCCATTCAATGGAAAAAAGACAGCATCTTCAACAAATGGTGCTGGACCAACTGGATGTCTACATGCAGAAAAATGAAAATGGATCCATATTTATCACCCTGCAAAAAACTAAAGTCAAAGTGGATCAAGGACCTCAACATAAAACCAGATACCCTAAATCAAGTGGAAAAAAAAGTGGGGAACAGCCTAGAACTCATTGGCACAGGAGACAACTTCCTGAACAGAAGACCAACATCACAGGCTCTAAGAGCAACAATCAATAATGGGACCTCATGAAACTGAAAAGTTTCTGTAAAGCAAAGGATACCGTCATCAAAACAAAACGACTGCCTACAGATTGGGAAAGAATCTTCACTAACCCTTTATCTGACAGAGGACTAATATCCAGTATATAAAAAGAACTAAAGAAGCTGAAAAGCAGCAAACCAAGTAATCCAATTAAAAAATGGGGAACAGAGCTAAACAGAGAATTCTCGACAGAGGAATACGAATGGCAGAAAAACACTTAAAGAAATGCTCATCCTCATTAGCCATCAGGGAAATGCAAATCAAAACGACCCTGAGATATCACCTTACACCCATCAGAATGGCCAAGATGAAAACCTCAAGCGATAACACATGCTGGAGAGGTTGTGGAGAAAGGGGAACCCTCCTCCACTGCTGGTGGGAATGTAAACCGGTACAACCACTCTGGAAAGCTATCTGGCGCTTTCTAAGACAAATAGGAATAGTGCTTCCTCCAGACCCAACTATACCACTGCTAGGTATATACCCAAAGTTTGTTCAAGTACACAAAAAGGACACTTGCTCAACCATGTTTGTAGCAGCTCTATTTGTAATAGCCAGAACCTGGAAACAACCCAGATGTCCATCAGCGGTGGAATGGGTACAGAAATTGTGGTATTTTTATACAATGGAATACTACTCAGCAATCAAAAAGGAGGAAATCATGAAATTTGCAGGCAAATGGTGGGATCTAGAAAAGATCATTCTGAGTGAAATATCCCAGAAGGAGAAAGACAAACATGGGATATACTCACTTATATAGACCTATAAGATATGATAAACATAATGAAATCTATACACCTAAAATAGATAATCAATTGAGCGGACATGGGGTAAGATGATCAATCCTTGTTTAGAAAGACAGATGGGATGTGCATTGAACGTATGACAGGAGTCTACTGAGCGCATCTGAAAGACTCTAACTAGCAGTGTTTTCAAAGCAAAGACTCATGACCAAACCTTTGGCAGAGTACAGGGAATCATAAGAAAGAAGGGGAGTTAGTCTGATGGGGAAAGGATAGGAGCTCCACAAGGACCAAATATATCTGGGCACAGGGTCTTTTCTGAGACTGACATTCAACCAAGCACCATGTATGGATATAACCTAGAACCTCCACTCAGATGTAGCCTGTGGTAGCTCAGTAACCAATGGTTTCCCAAAGTGAGGGGAACAGGGACTATTTCTAACAGGAACTCAATGACTGGCTCTTTGGTCTCCCCACCCCCGAAGGGAGGAGCAGTCCTGTTAGGCCACAGAGGAGGGCTTTGCAGCCAGTCCTGAAGATACCTGATAAAACAGGATCAGATGAATGGGGAGGAGGTCTCCCCTATCAGTGGACTTGGAAAGGGGCACGGTGGAGATGAGGGAGGGAGGGAGGGACTGGGAGGAAATGAGGGATCAGGACACGGCTGGGATACAGAGTTAATAAAATGTAACTGATAAAAAAAAATAAAAAATAAATAAAAAATAAATAAAGAAACTATACAGTGGTTTTTTTGTTTTTTGTTTTTTTTTTGTTTTTTTCTGGAATGATGTTTCATGTTGCCATTACAACATGATTTGTAAGGTGATGGTTTGATCTTTGGGGCAGCTTTTTATGTATGTTTCACGTATGCAGTTGTGCTTTTTTTTACCCACCTATCAAGCATGTATGTGTGTCTCAATACATGCTTGATAGGTGGGTACAATTGGATATTTCCCTAACATAAAATATTTAGACAACTATACCATGGTTACTTGGTTTTTATATATTGATGGGTGTCAATTGTTAAAAATAAAAGAAAAGACACAAGGACAAAGATAGACACAGAGACCCACTTGTTCTTGCACTCAGGAATCCCAAAAAACCACTAAACTGGAAGTCATATTATCTATGTATCTATGTATCTATGTATCTATCTATCTATCTATCTATCTATCTATCTATCCATTTATCTATCATCTATCTAGGAACTGTATGGTAAAAGGAAAAATATATGTAAATAAAATAAAAATTAAAATAAGACAAAATTTGAAAAGTAAACAAAAAATAAAAGAGAAGCCCTCACATGACATTACAAACCTAGGAACTTCTATTTTTTCTATTATGTCTTCAATGACCAGGATTCTCTCTTCTACATCTTTTTTTTCCTGTTAATAAGTCTTGCCTCTGAGGTTTCTGTTTAAGTCCTAATTTTTTTTCAGATTTCCCTGTTTTGGTTTTCTTTATTATTTTTATTTATAGCCTTGAAATATTTTATTAACTTACAGCCTTTGCTTGTTTAAATTTTCATAGATTCTCTAAGAACCTCTTTAAGGACGTCTCTCATATACCAACAGGCTATTTTAAGGTCTTTGTCTTTTGCTCCAGCTATGTTGCAATTCTCAGGTCCTACTGCCATAGAGGTGCTGTGCTCTAGTTAATGCACATTGTCCTGGGTGTTACTGATTGTGTTTTCACACTGACATCTAGGCATCTGTGCTTGAGAAGTTTAGAATTCTAGATGCTGCTGATATCTGGATATGTCTTTGTTTGGTGACTGTTTTGACTCTTGGTTTTTGTTGCCCTTTCTAATTCTTGGGAGAGTGTGGTGAGTGTGTGTTATCTGGTAGAGAATTCTTCTGGGATACTATTATGTGTGGCTGACAGAAATTCCTTGTAAAAACCTGTTTCTAGGTATTTGGACCTGACACTTAGGAATGAGGACGGACTGAGAGTGTGGGGTGCTCGGGGCTATACAGGAGGGAAGGGCAGAAGTTTTTACACTGACATATACTTAGTCAACTAGGAATGGGTGCAGAGGGTAGTGTCCTACAGAGCTGGTTATGAGACTGAGGGAATGGACATGGAGGGCAGGAAGGAAAATGAAGATCTGAAGTTCCCCTACCTGTTTCACTGACCTACTTGCTTCTTTTGTAGGCTTGCTTGGTGGGTACCCAGGGAATGCCAGCTACAGCTGGGGAGTGAGATAACAGAATGAAGAGGGAGCAAAGTTGGAGGAGAAGTTCTGTCTCACCCACTCATGATGGGGCAGAGAGGAGGGAGGCTGTACCAGGTGGTCTGCTACATAGTGAAGGGACATGGGAATCTTGAGTTTAAAGGAGAGGATTAAGTGGCAAAGATATTTTTTTCCTTTTATTTACTCTTCTATCATATATTGCATTCCAAGTGCAGTTACAACTTCCCCCAGTCTCTAAACCCAACCTCCCCTCTCTCTCTCTTTCCTCCCCAGATCCACCCACTCTTCACCTATTTTCAGAAAAGAACAGTTTCCTGTCCTGTTGCTTGTTTTCTCCTACACCCAATGTCCATCCCATTTGTCCTTCTAAGTGAGGATTAATCATCTTATCCCGGGTCTCTTTTTTGTTTATCTTCTTTACGTGTATAGATTTCAGCATGTTAATCCTATCTTATAGGTCTATATAAATGAGTATATACCATGTGTGTCTTTCTTTTGGGATACCTCACACAGGATGATCTTTTCAAGATCCCGCCATTTCCCTGCAAATTTCATGATTTCCTTGTTTTTAATTACTGAGTAGTATTCCATTGTGTAAAAGTACCACAATTTCTGTATCCATTCCTCAACTGAGGGACTTATGGGTTGTTTCCAGGTTTCTGGTTACTACGTATAAAGCTGCTACAAACAGGACAGGAGCCTACCACAGAGGGCCTCTGAAAGACTCTACCTAGCAGTGTATCAAAGCAGATACTAAGACTCATAAAAAAACTTTCGGCAGAGTGCAGGGAATCATAAGAAAGAAGGACGAGTTAATATGACCTGGAGAGGACAGGAGCTCCACAAGGACCAAATATATCGGGGCACAGGGGTCTTTTATGAGACTGTTTCTCCAACCAAGGACCATGTATGGATATAACCTAGAATCCCTACTCGGATATAGCCCATGTTAACTCAGTATCCAAGTGGGTTCCCTTGTAAGGGAAACAGGGACTATTTCTGACATGAACTCAATGGGCTCTTTGACCCCACTCCCTCAAGGGAGGAGCAGCCCTACTAGGCCACAGAGGAGGACTTTGCATCCAGTCTTGAAGATACCTGATAAACCAGGGTCAGATCAAAGGGAAGGAGGTCCTCCCATATCAGTGGACTTGGAAAGGGGCAGGGAGGAGATGAGGGAGGGAGGGTGGGATTGGGAGGGAATGGGGGAGCTGGATACAGCTAGGATACAAAGTTAATAAACTCTAACTAATATTAAAAAATAAAATTAAAAAAGGAAATTAAAATAAAAAGAACAGTTTCAGCAGATATCCACCAAATATGGCATAACTCGCAATACTAAGACCACACACATAATAAGGGAACCCAGTAAGAGGAAAAGTGTTCCAAAGGCAGGCAAAAGACTCAGAGACACTACCACTCCCACTGTTAGGAATCCCACAAGAACTACAAATTACACAACCGCAATATCTATGCTGAAGACCTGTGTCAGACCCATACAGGCTTCCTGGTTTCTGTGAAATCACTTGAGTCTAAATAATTCGATTCCATGGGCCATGTTCTTGTTATGTCCTTGATGACCCCTTCCTCAGAACTCCCCAAGTTCTGCCTAATATTTGGCTATGGGACTCTACATTTGCTCTCATTGGTAGTTAGATAAATTCTCTCAGATGAAGACTATGCTAGGCTCTGATCCCAGGACATAATACAGGCATTACAAACTGTAGGTCAGAGGTTTAGTGGTTGAGTTGGTGTCCTGATCCCATAACTTAATGCTTTATCAGGTTACAAAGGATGGCCAGTTCAGGCTCCATATCCCCTTTTATCAGGAGTCTTTGATAACATTATCTTGTAGATTCCATGGAGTTTCCATTGCATTAGATTTCTACCTTGCCCCCAATTCCAGTCATCTTTCCAGTATTCTTTCCCTTTATCCCATCCCCATCCCCACCCACCCCTTGTCCACTGGCAAAATCTATTCTATATTGCCTTTCCAGGAAGATCCCTGCTTCTCTCCTTAATTCATCTTTGTTATTAAGCCTCCCTCTCTGGGTCTGTGGATTGTAGCACAACTTTTATTTTATTGATTTTACAGGTAATATCCACTTATATGTAAGTACATACCATGTTTGTTTTTCTGGATTACCTTATTCAGGATGTTTTTTTTTTTTTTCCTACTTCCATCCATTTGCCTGCAGATTTTTTGTTGTCATATTTTTTTAAACAACTGAGTAATACCCAGTTGTGTGATTGTAGCACATATTTTTAATCCATTCTTCCATTCAGGAACATCTAGCTTGTTTCAGTTCCTCACTATGATGAATAAGGCTGCTATGAACATAGTGGAGCAACTGTCCTTGCGGTAGAATGGAAGGTTTTTTGGGTATATATCCAAGATTGGTATTTCTGGGTTTTGAGGAAGATAGATTCCCATTAAAAAAAAAAAAACAAAAAACAAAAAACAAAAACAAAACAAAACAAAACAAAAAAACATAGTGATTTTCAAAATGGCTGTTCAAGTTTGCAATCTCACAAGCAATGGAGGCATTTCCTCCTTGCTCCACATCTTAACCAGCATTACCTGTCACTAGTGTTTATTACCTTAGTCATCCAGAGAGGTATATTGTAAAATCTCAATGTCATTTGGATTTCCATTTTCCTAGTGGCTGAGGACGTTGAATGTTTCTTTGAGTATTTCTCAGCCATTTGTGATTCCTCTGCTGAGAATTACCTGTTTAGATCGGTGCCCCATTTTTTAATTGGGTTATTTAGTTTATTGATCTCTAGTTTATTCAGTTTCTTATATATTTTGGATGCAAGCTCTCTTCCAGAAGTAGAGTTGGTAAAAATCTTTTTCCATTCTTTAGACTGCCACTTTGTCCAAATGAGTGTGTTCTTTTCTTTACAGAAGCTTTACAGTTTCATGGGGTCCCATTTATTAATTGTTAGTCTTAGAGCCTATACTATTTGTATTCTGCTCAGGAAATCTTTTCCTGGGCCAATGTGTTCAAAGTTATTTCTCACGTTCTTTTCTATCAGATTCAGTGCTTCTAGTTTTATGTTAAGGTTTTTGATCCACTTAGACTTGAGTTTTGAGCAGGGTGATAGCTGTGGATTTATTTGCATTTTACTACATACTGACATACAGTTAGACCAGCACCATTTGTTGAAAATTCTTTTTTTTTCTGTTGTATATTTCTGGCTTCTTTATGAAAAATCCATTGTCCATCGGTGTGCAGATTTATGTCTGTCTTCATTTGATTCCATCAATCAATTTGTCTGTTTTTATACCAATATCATGGAGGTTTTATGAATATTGCCTGCTAGTATAGCTTGAAATGAGAGATGGTGATTAGAAGACTTTATATATAAGACTGCTAGCTTTCCAGTTTTGTTTTGCTTTGTTTTTGTCCACACAAATATGATATTGTTTTTCCTAGATCTGTGAAATATTGTGGTGAAATTTTGATGGGAATTGAATTGAATGTATAGATTGCTTTTGATAAGAGGCCCTGTTTATCCTAATGATACATGAGTATGGAAAATCTATCCATCTTCTTTAATTTCTCTGAAAGGCTCTACCCTGCAGGGTATCAAAGCAGATTCTGAGACTCATAGCCAAACTTTAGGCAGAGTGCAGGGAATCTTATGAAAAAAGAACGAGAGAAAAAGACCTGGAGGAGACAAGACCTCTACAAGGAGAACAACAAAACCAAAAAGTCTGGGCCCAGGGGATCTTTTCTGAGACTGATACTCCAACCAAGGACAATTTATGGAGATAACCTAGAACCCCTGCACAGATGTGGCCCATGGCAGCTCATTGTCCAAGTGGGTTCCCTAGTAATGAGAACAGAGACTGTCTCTGACATGAACTCAGTGGCCTGCTCTTTGATCACCTCCCCTTGAGGGAGTGCAGCCTTACCAGGCCACAGAGGAAGACAATGCAGCCAGTCTTGAAGAGATCTGATAGACTAGGATCAGATGGAAGGGGAGAAGGACCTCCATATCAGTGGACTCACGGAGGGGCATGGGAGAAGAAGAGGGAGGGAGTGTGGGATTGGAGAGGACAATGGAGGGGACTACAGCTGGGATACAAAGAGACTCAACTGTAATTAATTTAAAGATGATTGTTCAAGGTTCCTGAATAAACTGCATTGAAAAAAAAAAGAATTTGGTTAGTATGACGGGGAAAGGATAGGAGCCCCACAAGGACCAAATATATCTGTGCACAGGGTTTTTTTCTGAAACTTTTGCTCCAACCAAGGACCATGTATGGATATAACCTAGAACCTTTACTCAGACGAAGCTTGTGGTAGCTCAATAACCAATTGGTTTCCCATAGTAAGGGAAACAGGGACTATCTCTGACAGGAACTCAATGGTAGGCTCTTTGACCTCCCCACCCCCCAAGGGAGGAGCAGTAGTGCTAGGCCACAGAGGAGAACTTTGCAGCCAGCCCTGAAGATAGCAGATAAAACACGGCCAGAGGAAAGGGTATAAGGTCCTCCCCAGTCCAGGGGCTTGGAAAGGGGCAGGGAGAAGCTGAGGGAGGGAGGGTGGGATTGGGAGGAAATCAGGGAGCAGGATACAGCTGGGATACAGGGTTAATAAAATGTAACTAATAACAATAAACAATAAAAATGGATTATAATTTAAAAAAGAATTTGGAAATAAAACCGTTAACATTGGAAAAAATTTTCCTTCTTCAAAGACTTGACATTTTTATCATACAGGTCTTTCACTTGTTTGGTTAGGGTTACCCTAAACTATTATATATATATTATAATATATATATTATAATATATATATACACACACACACATAATGGCTATTGTGAAGTCTTGTTTTCCTGATTTCTTTCTCAGCCCCTTTGTTATTTGTATATAAGAGAGCTACTAATTTTTTTTTATTAATATGTTCGGCCACTTAGATGAAGGTGTTCATCAGTTGTAGGAGTTTCCTGATAAAATTTTTCGGATCCTTTATGTATATGATCATCTTATCTGTGAATATTTTTTATTGTCTTATTGTTCTAGCTAGAACTTCAAGTACTACTTTGAAGAGATATGGAGGGAGTGGACAGCCTTGTCTTGTTCCTGAGTTTAGTAGAATTGCTTTGAATTTCTCTCTATTTAATTTGATTTTGCTCATAGAGTTGGTGTAAGTTTTGTTTATTACATTAAAGTATGTTCCTTGTATCCCTGATTTTTCCAAGACTTATGAATGACTATTGGATTTTGTTAAACAATTTTTCAGAATATAATGAGACTGTTGTATTGGCTTTCTTTCTTTTTTTTTTTTTTTAGGGTGGAACATATAGACAGATTTTCATAAGTTGAACCATTTGCATCTCTGGGATGAACCTACTTGATCATGGTAGAACTCTTTTTTTGATGTGTTCTTGGATTCTGTTTGCAAGTATTTAATTAAGCAATTTTGCATCAATATGTGTAAGGGAAATTGGTCTGTACTTTCTATTATTCCGTGAATCCTTGTGTGGTTTCGTTATCAGGCTGACTGAGACCTCATGAAATGAATTTGGCAATATTCTTTCTGTTTCTACTTTGTGAATTATTTTGAGAAGTATTGGTGTTAGTTCTTTTTTAAAAGTCTGTTAAAATTCTGCTCTAAAACCATCTGGCTCTGGGCTTCTTTGATTGGAAAACTTTTAGTGACTATTTCTGTTTCCTTGGGGGTTTCTGGTTTATTTAACTAGGTTATCAGAGCTGGATTTGTATTTGGTTAGTAATATCTATCAATGCAATTGCCCATTTCATTCATGTTTTCCAATTTTGTTAAGTACGTGTTTTTGAAATATGACCTAATGATTCTTTGGATTTCCTCAGTGTCTGTCTTTATGTCCCTCTTTCTTATTTTGTTAATTTGGAAATTATCTGTCTTTTAGTTAGTTTGGATAAAGTTTTGTCTAACTTGCTGATTTTTCTCAAAGAACCAATATTTAGTTGTTAATGACTATTTCTATATCCTTGGGAGTTATAGGTTTATTTGTTTATCTGATCTGATTTAGATTTGGTTTGAGATATTTATCAATAAAATTGTTCATTTCTTTTATATTTTCCCAATTTTGTGAAGTACATGTTTTTGACATATAACCTAATGATTGTTCGGATTTCCTTGGTGTCTGTCTTTATGTTCCCCTTTTCTTTTCTTGTTTTGTTAAGTTGGATATTCTCTCTGTGTCTTTTAGTTAGTTTGGATAAGGGTTTGCCTAACTTGATGATTTTCTCAAAAAATGAACATTATGTTTCATTGATTGTATTCTTTTCTTTGTTTCTGTTTTATTGATTTCAGCCCTCATTTTGAGTATTTCCTCTGTCTGCTTCTCTTGGGTGCTTTTGCATCTTTTCAATTTAGAAGTTTCAGGTATGCAGTTATGCTTCTAGTTTGAGATTGATATTTTTTTTTAAATGAAGACACTTAGTACAATTAACTTTTCCCTTAGCACAACTTTCATCATGTCCCATAAGTTTGTGCATGTTGTGCATTCATTTTCATTGAATTCTAGGAATTTTTTAATATACTTCATTATTTCTGCCTTGACCCAGTGATTATTCAGTATTGATTTGTTCATTTTCTATGAGTGTGAAGGCTTTCAGGTGTTTCTGTATGTTGTTGAAATCCAACTTCACCCCATGTTTATCTGATAGGATTCAGTGTATATTTCAGTTTCCCTGTATCTGTTGAGACTTGTTTTGTGACTGAGTATTTGCTTAATTTTGAAGTTGTTTTGTGAGGTATATTCTTTTGTGTTTGGCTGAAATGATCAGTAGAAATTTGTTAGGTCCATTAGTTTTATAATGTCTGTTAGGTCTATTATGTTTTCTGTTTAGCTCATGTTTTAGTAACTTATCCATTGGTGAGAGTGAGGTACTGAAGTCTCCCACTATTAATATGTGATTGAAACTTCAGTGATGGTTACTAAATGTGGGTTCCCTTGCATATAGAACATAGATTTGTAAATTCAATTTGGTGGACTTTTCTTTTGATAAGTATGAAGTGTTATTTTCTGTTCTCTTTTGATTAATTTTGCTTTGGAGTCTATTTTCTTAGCTATTAGAATGGCTACACAATCTTACTTTTCAAGAAAATCTTTTTCTAACCTTTTACTCTGAGGTAATGTTTATCTTTGATATTGAGGTGTGTTTCTTTTCTTTTATTTGTTCTTTTATTTTCTGAATATCATACAACTAAAAAAAAAAAAAAAACAGCCACTGAAGCTGGTATGCACATTCAGAGTTTGAAAGTATATTAGGGATACTTCAAGGAAAATATACATATTTGCTATTAGAAGAAACAACTAGTCCACAATCCATTGAGCTACTACAGTGAGTTCTATAGCAAAGAAAATAACCATTAAGCTGTGATTTAGAATGTTGTTTACATTTAAAATCATGGACAATTGAAATAAGGAAAATAAAATACACGAATATTTAAAGCAAATTCTTTAACATAGCTGTGTGATTTCTTTTTTTAATTTTAATTTTTTTCTTCACAATTTATTCCTTATATATCCCGATTGAAGCCCTCTCTCTCAACTCCCACCAGTCCCTCCCTTCTTTCCTCTTCCCCCATCACCTTCCCCTAGTCCACTGAAAGGGGGAGTTCTCCATTATTGCCATGTGAATAGCTTGTTAAGTCTCATCAGGACTGCCTGGATCCTCTTCCTCCATGGCCTGACAAGCCTCCATCATCAGGAGCAATTCATCAAAGAGCAATCAACAGAGTTCACAATAGAAGCAGCCCCTGCTCCCCTCACTCAGAGATCCACATGGAGACTGAGCTGCCAATTGGCTACACCTGAGCAGGGGCCTAGGTCCTCTCAATGAATGGTCTTTGTTTGGTGCCTCAGTCTCTGCAGGACCCCTTGGGCTCAGATCTTTTAGTTTTGTTGGTCTCCTTGTGGGGCTTCCATCCCCTTCATATCCCTCTATTCCCACCCATTTCTTCCTCCCTAAGACTCCCTGTGCTCTGCCCAAAGCTCTGCCCTAAGACTCCCTGTGCTCTGCCTTGAGTCTCAGTATCTGCTTCCATCCCCTGTTAAGTAAATCATTTCAGAGGACCCTCTATAGTAGGTTCCCATACTGTTTCTTCTCTTCCACTGCTTCCAGAGAGTGGACACAGGACTAGCCACAGGATTATCATCATGGATTGCTGCAGCCATGAATCATCTGAAGGAATGGGCAGGCATGGGAGCGTTAGCAGGCCTTCTGGTGTTGGTCACCTTGGTTTGCCTGTGGTCTATATGCAAGATTAGAGTCTCACAACAGCGTAATGCAGCCATGACCATTCAGGCCTTTACAGCTATTGAAGCAGGACAGTCTCCCCAAGCATGGGAGCTAAAATGTTAGGCTCAGGATGCGAGGCTAAGCACTGCACTCAGGGTCAGCCGCTTTGGACCCAGAGAAGAGCATGTCTGGTTGCATGCGGGTTGATGCCCCAGGTCCCGCCTCTGAGAAAAAGGTATTGGACGGGTCTGATGCTCTTTGGGTGGATGACACCTAAACGAACATCGGTACAAAGTCCCAATTTATTTCTAATATCAGAGATCAGACCCAACTATAGCCCTCTCCCTAGTACCCGTTCTATCCTACCTTCCCTCCTCTCCTCCTATGTGACTCCCCAAGTCCACTGATAGGGTCTTCCTCCCCTTCCTTCTAATCCTAGTCTATCAGTTCTCATCAGGACTGAGTACATTGCCTTCTTCTGTGACCTGGTAAGGCTGCACCCCACTTCAGGGGCAGGTGATTAAAAAGCAGGCCATTTAGTTCATGTCAGAGACAGTCCCTGTTCCCATTATTATAGAACCCGCTTGGACACTGAACTGCCATGGGCTACATCTATGCAGGGGTTCTGGGTTATCTCCATGAATGGTCATTGGTTGGAGTATCAGTCTCAGAAAGGACCCCTGTGCCCAGATTTTTATTTCTTTCCTTGTGGAGCACCTATCCCCTCCAGATCTTTCAATCTTTCCCTTCTTTCACAAGATTCCCTGTACTCTGCCCAAAGGTTGGCTACTTTTCTCAGCCTCTGCTTTGATACCCTGCAGGTTAGAGTCTTTCAGAGCCCCTCTGTGCTAAGCTCCTGTCCTATTTCCTGTTTTCTTCCTCTTCTTATGTCCATCCCATTTGCCTTTCTGAATGAGGATTGAGCATCTTACCCAGGGTCATCATTCTTGCTTAGCTTCCTTACGTGTACAGATTTTAGTATGTTCATCAGCTTTCTTGGCATTCTTTCAGGGAGGATTTTTTTTTTATTTCTTCCAATTTTGATGGTTTTTTTTCTTAATTTCTTTATGGGATTTAGTCATTTCCTTTTTAAAGACCTCTCTCATGTTTATAAAGTTGGTTTTAAGGCAGCTTTCTGGAGCTTCAACTGTGTTGGAATAGTCAAGGTTTATTGTAGTGGTATGGCTAGACTCTAATGTTAACCTGTTGCCCTGGATATTGCTGACTGCATTCTTACACTGATGTTTAGGCATCTGGGTTTTGAGTGATTATAGGTTTTGCTGTCAATTTTCAGGTTTTTCTTTGTTTGATGGATGCTTTCTTCCTTGGTTTCGGTTTCCTCTCTGGACTTCTGGCTTGAGTGGTCTGTAGTTGATTTCCCGGTCTCTGTTCAAATCTGGACTGGACTTTTAATGGCTTGAATGGCCTCAGGTTTAGTTGGGGGTTTCTGCTCAAGTTGGTAGCTGAAGTTTTGGCAATGTGCATGGCCTCTGATCTGGCCATAAGTTTTCATGAGTTCAGGATGCTGCCCTGGCCTTTGGTAGAGAAAGAGGTTTCTTCCAGACGTATGGAGCTGAATACTGTCACAAGAGGAGAAGGAGTGGTTGGGCTTATGCTGGGGCAGTAGACTTCCAGTGTCCGAACACTTACGGAATGCTCCCTGATGTTCTAGAATTTAAGAGCTTTGCTCGATTTCTTTGGTCAGGTAGTCTATTACCTCATTTTCAATGGGCTGAGGTGTTTTAGTCATGTTGGTTGTTGTACTTTGTAAATAGCCTTTCTGCTATGATTGAAAAATCTGTTACATTTCTTCTTTAGACAGATAATGCGGTCACTTAGATATGCAGAATACACTTCATTTCATGACTATGAAACTTAATTTTTGTGAATAATTTGGTTCAATTCACAAATATTTTGTTAAGTAAATTTGTGTTTATGTTTAGATCTCTGGTATCCTTTCATTGCCTTAACATCAGGACAGTATTAACTTCTTAAGTGAGTCAAAAATGCTCTCTCCCTTTGCTACTTTTCGGGAAGCAATAACAGAAAATGAATATATTGTTTATGTGAACACCTGGTAAAATTCAACAACAAAATAATGTATGCCTTGGAGTTAGCTTTCTGAATTTTTTTTTCTTTTGTAACAGGTTCTTTAATACATACTATATATATCTATACTATATGTATATATATATACTATAAATATATAATATGTTATATATATTTTATTATATATAATATGTTCATATCATATTATATATAATATTTTATATATTTATATCTAATATACTTATATTATGACCATATAATATGACTAAATTACATATAATACTAATATGTAATACATATAAAATATAATACTTATACTATGACTATATAATATGACTGTTTTATATATAACATATAAGAACATATAAGACAGAGCAATATGGCATCTCCAGAACCCAGTTACCCAAGGGCAAGTAGCCCTGGATACCCCACCATAACTGAAATCCAAGAAGATGACCTAACAAGTATGCTCATGAAGATGATAACAGAGGAAACAAATAAGATTTGTAAAGAAATAGAGGAAGATAAACTCAAACAGAATATTGCCATCCGTAAAGAAATAGAGGAAGCTGCAACCAAACAGTTTATGGCCTTTAGAAAGGAAATGCTTAAAACACTGAATGAAATGATAGAAACAGTTGAAGGAACTAAAAGAAAAACAGGAAAGTACAATCAGACAGGTGAAGGAAGTAAACAAAACAACTCAAGACCTGAAGATAGAATTGGAAAAATTAAAGAAAACACAAATGGAAGAAATAATGGAAAGGAAGAATCTAGGGAAGAAAACAGGAACTACAGAGATAAGCACAACCAACAGACTACAAGAGATGGAAGAAAGAATCTCAGGTGTAGAAGATACAATGGAAGAAATCGATGTATCTGTCAAAGAAAATGTTAAATCCGAAAAATTCCTGACACAGACCATCCAAGAAATGCAAGACAATATGAAAAGACAAAACCTAAGAATAATAGGTATACAGGAAAAAGAAGACTCCCTTCTCCAAGGCCCAGAAAATATTTTCAACAAAATCATTGAAGAAAATTTCCCCAAGCTAAAGGAGAGGCCAATTAGAATACATGAGGCCTACAGAACACCCAACAAATTTGACCAGAAAAGAAAATCCTCCCGCCACATAATAATCAAAACAGTAAGTATACAGAACAAAGAAAAAATACTAAAAGCTGCAAGGGAAAAAGGCCAAGTAACATATAATGGCAAACCCATTAGAATCACACCTGACTTTTCAACAGAGACTATGAAAGCCAGAATGGCCTGGACGGATATCATGCAGACCCTAAGAGAACACAGATGTCAGCCAAGGCTACTATACCCCGCAAAACTCTCAGTCCTCATAGATGGAGAAAACAAGATATTCAATGACAAAAACAAATTTCAACAATACATACAAACAAATCCAGCACTACAGAAGACACTGGAAGGGAAAATACAACCCAAGAAAGCTAGCTACATTCAAGAAAACACAGGAAATAAATAACCTCACTTCAGTAAAACAAAAAGCAACCAAGCACACAACCTGATGACCACAGCCAACATCAAAATCAAGAGATCTAACAGCCACTGGTCATTAATCTCTCTCAACATCAATAGACTCAACTCTCCAATAAAAAGACACAGATTAACAGAATGGGTACATAAACTAAACCCAGCAATCTGTTGCATACAAGAAACACAACTAAGACACAAAGATAGACATTACCTGAGGGTAAAGGGTTGAAAGACGACTTTCCAAGCAAACGGACCCAAGAAGCAAGCAGGAGTAGCCATTCTAATATCTGAAAAAATAGACTTTCAACCAAAATTAATCAAAAGAGATGGGGAAGGACACTTCATACTCATCAAGGGAAAATTCCACCAGGAAGACATCACAATCCTGAACATCTATGCCCCAAATACAAGGGCACCCACATTTGTGAAAGAAACATTGATAAAATTTAAAGCACATATAGATCCCCACACATTAATAGTGGGAGACTTCAACACCCCACTCTCAACAAAGGACAGGTCAACAAAACAGAAATTAAACAAAGAAACAATGTCTCTGACAGAGGTCATGAATCAAATGGACCTAACAGACATTTACAGAACTTTACACCCAAACACAAAAGAATTTACCTTCTTCTCAGCACCTCATGGAACCTTCTCCAAAATAGACCATATAGTGGGTCACAAAGCAAGCCTCAACAGATACAAGAAGATTGAAATAACACCATGTATCTTGTCTGATCACCATGGAATAAAGCTGGACCTCAACAATAACAGAAATAACAAAAAGCCTATACACACATGGAAACTGAACAACTTGTTACTAAATGACAGCTGGGTCAGGGAAGAAATAAAGAAAGAAATTAAAGTCTTTCTAGAAATCAATGAAAATGAAGACACAACATACCCGAACTTGTGGGACACAATGAAAGCAGTGCTAAGAGGAAAGTTCATAGCACTAAGTGCCTTCAAGAAGAAATTCGAGACAGCTCATTCAAGCACCCTAATGGCTCACTTAAAAACCCTAGAAGAAGCAGACACACCAAGAAGGAGTAGACGGCTGGAAATAATCAAACTCAGGGCTGAAATCAATCAATTGGAAACAAATAAAACAATTCAAAGAATCAATGAAACCAAGAGCTGGTTCTTTGAGAAAATCAACCAGATCGACAAACCCTTAGCCAGGCTAACTAAAAGGCAGAGAGACACCACCAAATCAACAAAATCAGAAATGAAAAGGGGGATATAACTACAGACACTGAGGAAATCCAAACAATCATTAGGACTTACTTCAAAAGTCTATATGCCACAAAATTTGAAAATCTAAATGAAATGGACAATTTTCTTGATCGATTTGACTTACCAAAGCTGAATCAGGACCAGGTAAATCAACTAAATAGTCCTATATCCCCCAAAGAAATAGAAGCTGTCATCAAAAGTCTCCCATCCAAAAAAAGCCCAGGACCAGATGGCTTCAGCGCAGAATTCTACCAGACCTTCAAAGAAGAGCTAACACCAATTCTCTTCAAACTATTCCACAAAATAGAAACAGAAGGAATATTACCAAATTCATTCTATGAAGCCACAGTCACCTTGGTACCTAAACCTCACAAAGACTCAACAAAGAAAGAGAATTTCCGGCCAATCTCCCTTATGAACATTGATGCAAAAATACTTAATAAAATACTTGCAAACCGAATCCAAGAACACATCAAAGATATTATCCACTATGACCAAGTAGGCTTCATCCCAGGTATGCAGGGGTGGTTCAATATACGGAAATCCATCAATGTGATCCACCATATTAACAAACTGAAAGAAAAAAACCACATGATAATCTCCCTAGATGCTGAAAAGCCTTCGACAAAATCCAACATCCATTCATGTTCAAAGTATTGGAGAGATCAGGGATACAAGGCACATATCTAAACATAGTAAAGGCGATATACAGCAAGCCTATAGCCAACATCAAAGTGAACGGAGAGAAACTTAAAGCAATCCCACTGAAATCAGGGACAAGACAAGGCTGCCCACTCTCTCCATATCTCTTCAACATAGTACTGGAAGTCCTTGCTAGAGCAATAAGACAGTTGAAGGAGATCAAGGGGATACAAATTGGAAAGGAAGAAGTCAAATTATCACTATTTGCAGATGATATGATAGTATACATGAGTGACCCCAAAAACTCTACCAGGGAACTCCTACAGCTGATAAACACCTTCAGCAAAGTGGCCGGATACAAAATTAACTCAAAAAAATCAGTAGCCCTCCTGTATACAAAAGACAAAAGGGCTGAGAAAGAAATTAGGGAAACAACACCCTTCACAATAGCCACAAATGACATAAGGTACCTCGGAGTAACCATAACCAAGGAAGTCAAAGACTTGTATGAAAAAATTTCAAATCTCTGAAGAAAGAATTAGAAGAAGATATGAGAAGATGGAAAGATCTCTCATGCTCATGGCTTGGCAACATTAACATAGTAAAAATGGCCATCTTACCAAAAGCAATCTACAGATTCAATGCAATGCCCATCAAATTACCAACACAATTCTTTACAGACCTGGAAAGAAAAATTCTCAACTTCATATGGAATAACAAGAAACCCAGAATTGCTAAAACAAACCTCAACAATAAAAGATCTTCCGGAGGTATCTCCATCCCTGATCTTAAGTTGTACTATAGAGCAACAGTTTTAAAAACTGCATGGTACTGGCATAGAAACAGAATGGTGGATCAATGGAACCGAACAGAGGACCCAAAAATAAACCCACACACTTATGGACACCTGATCATTGACAAAGACGCCAAAACCATACAATGGAAAAAAAGATAGCATTTTCAACAAATGGTGCTGGTCTAACTGGATGTCTACATGTAGAAAAATGCAAATAGATCCATACTTATCACCCTGCACAAAACTGAAGTCCAAGTGGATCAAAGACCTCAACATAAAACCAGACACATTAAATCGGCTTGAAAAAAAAGTGGGAAATACCCTAGAACTCATTGGTACAGGGGAAAACTTCCTGAACAGAACACCAACAGCACAGGCTCTAAGAGCAACAGTCAATAAATGGGACCTCATGAAACTGAAAAGCTTCTGCAAAGCAAAGGACACCGTCATCAAAACAAAGCGACCACCTACAGATTGGGAAAGAATCTTCACCAACCCTTTATCTGACAGAGGACTCATGTCCAGTATATATAAAGAACTAAAGAAGCTGAAAAGCAGCAAACCAAGTAATCCACTTAAAAAATGGGGAACAGAGCTAAACAGAGAATTCTCTGTAGAGGAATATCGAATGGCAGAGAAGCACTTAAAGAAATGCTCAACATCACTAGCCATTAGGGAAATGCAAATCAAAACAACCCTGAGATTTTACCTTACACCCACGAGAATGGCCAAGATCAAAAACTCAAGTGACAACACATGCTGGAGAGGTTGTGGAGAAAGGGGAACCCTTCTCCACTGCTGGTGGGAATGTAAACTTGTACAACCACTCTGGAAATCAATCTGGCGCTTTCTCAGACAACTAGGAATAGCGCTTCCTCAAGATCCAGCCATACCACTACTGGCCATATATCCAAAAGAGGCTCAAGTACACAAAAAGGACATTTGCTCAACCATGTTTGTAGCAGCTTTATTTGTAATAGCCAGAAGCTGGAAACAACCCAGCTGCCCCTCAACTGAAGAATGGATGCAGAAATTGTGGTACATCTACACAATGGAATATTACTCAGCAATGAAAAATAAGGAAATCATGAAATTCGCAGGTAAATGGTGGGATCTGGAAAGGATCATCCTGAGTGAGTTGTCCCAGAAGCAAAAAGACACACATGGTATATACTCACTCATATAGACATACAACATAGGACAAACCCACTAAAACCTGTGCATCTAAAGAAACTAAGGAAGAGAGAGGACCCTAACTAAAATGTCCAATCCCCATCTGGAAAGGTAAAGAGGATGGACATCAGAAGAAGAAGAAAACAGGAAACAACCTAGGAACCTACCACAGCGGGCCTCTGAAAGTCTCTGCCCTTCAGACTATCACAGCAGATGCTGAGCCTGATGGGCAACTGTTGGGCAGGTGAACGGAATTTTAGGTAAGAACTGGGAAATAGTAAGAGCTGGAGAGGACAGGGTCTCCACAAAGAGAGCAACAGAACAAGAAAATTTGAACACAGGGAACTTCCCAGAGACTCATACTCCAACCAAGGACTATTCATGGAGATAACCCAGAACCCCTGCACAGATGTAGCCCAGGGCAGTTCAGAGTCCAATTGGGTTACATAGTAATGGGAAGAGGGACTGCCTCTGACATAATCTGATTGGCCTGCTCTTTGATCACCTCCCTCTGGGGGGGGGAGCAGCCTTACCAGGCCATAGTAGAGGACAATGCAGCCACTTTTGATGTGAACTGACAGACTAAGATCAGAAAGGAGAGGAGAACCTCCCCTATTAGTGGACTTGGGGAGTGGCATGCGTGCAGAGGGAGGAGGGAGGGTGGGATTGGGAGGGGAGGAGGGAGGGGCTTATGGGGGATGCAGAATGAATAAAGTGTAATTGATGAAAAATTTTAAAAAAAGGGGGAAAAATAATTTAAGAACCTTAAATGACTTTCTTTTTTTTTTTTTTCAGTGCAGTTTATTCAGGAACATTGAACAATCCTCGGACCCCGGGGAAAGCCAGCCCACAGCTTAAATAGCCTCTGGGTAGCCAACCCAGGCGTGCCACGGGGGCAATGCAGATAGGTCCACATACATGGAAGCAAGCCAGATCCTCGGCCTTAGCCAAATGTGGAGTTGTTTCTGACAGAGAGCACTCACCATCGGGAAGGTGGAAGGCGGAAACCAGCTCCATCTTTAAGGCATATCATTCCGCAGCTCTCTACAGTTCCCCCTTTTTGTTTTAGACGCATCAGGCAAGAGTAGAGGTCTGATCTCTGATATATTTTGAGGAGGTTTATTCTTCATCATCTCCATCTATCTTTTTTGTTTTGAAACATGGTTTCTCTGTGTAGCCCTGCCTCCTCTTATTCTGCAAGAGTATAGTCTTAAATAATTATTGTGACAATAGTATTTTAATAAATTGTATTAATCTTTTTATTGGCTTTTGAAACTTTTAGTTGTCTTATAAAATTATGTAAGTATTTTAAAAAATTCTGATTTGTAGTCTTCACACTGGGAAGGAAAAAGAGATTATTGCAATTTTAATTAAATGAAATAAGTGTTAAATTTTATGACACTTACATTTTAGACTTCCTTTAGATAATTGGTATCATCACTATAAAGTGACTACAATGTAAATTCTTTTATTCCTTTCTGAAAATTACATTTGTTTCCATAGTTAATTTTAAATGTGATGGCTCTTCAACACAGAAAATTTATTATTATCCACAAGTATTATTTCTATTCTATTTTCCTTATTCTTTTCCACTTTTAGTACTCACAAAAAAGAGGATTAAGCAGCCAGTCCTGATGAGACCTGATAAGCTAGGGTCAGATAGAAGGGGAGGAGGACCTCCCCTATCAGTGGAGTTGGAGAGGGGAATGGGAGAAGATGAGGGAGGGAGGAAGGGATTGGGAGGGAATGAAGGAGAAGGTTACACCAGGGAGACAAAGTGAATTAACTGAAATTAATATAAAAATTAAAATTTAATTTAAAAAATGAATCAATTATCAGTTCATTTTCTGTATCTCAACTCCCCTTAAAACTTGACTTGTCCTCTTTCCTTATGTTGTTTTCTGTATGATTGTCCAAGTCATTAACTTTATCTTCTACTATGTTATTGTCATATTTTATTTGTCTAAAGTTTCATTTCCATATTTTTAAATTGGTTATTTTTTTGTAATTTTGAACTAGTTTTGTTTTTGTATGTTTGCAACAAATGACAGTGATGTCATAATTTAATTTTAAAGACCCCATCCTTTTAAAGGAAGGATAATAACATTTCTTTATCTAAGAACACAATGCACTTACTTTGGTATATCTGATATGAGTTGTGTTCTCTATTTTTACTAATGTTTGAATTATTGATTTATTTTAGAATTTTGATTCATATGCTTATTTGACTTCCAGTTTGATTGAAGATATTTTGTTAAATGTTGTATGTATATTCCCTAACAAGATTTCTATAGTTTTGGATTTCTTGTTGCCTTAGGCTTCGAAACATGAAGTGCTTATTTAGAGGTATTTCAGTGATTTTTACTCTGAGAAGTTGGTGATTACTGTGTTGATTTACTCACAGAGTCAATAGCTCAATCCCATGCCTGGAGGCTGCACTTTTCTCTCACCTTCTTTCTGTATTTTTCAATAAAATAATCATTCCAAAAAAAGAAAATTTTAAATTGCTAATTAAGATCCATTTCAAAATAGGAAGAGCCAACACAAATCTGTCTTTTATCTCAAAAAAAAAAAAAAAAAGGAATAAGCTATTAAGAACAGTGATTGAGTATAATAATTCGAACCCCTTTTTGAAAAATCACTTTTTATTAACTTGATTTCCTGCCGGACAATTTACACATACATCCAGTGATTTCCAGTTTCTAATAATTCCTCTCTCTTATCTCAGCCCTCTTTCCAACAGCCTTTTAAATATCTGTGTTTATGTCCAAAACAGCAGAGTCAAGCCCATTTGACATCATGATCAGTAAGCTCCTGGACCTATTGCTTGTTTTTGTCCTTGCTATCAGAAGACCATAGAGATCTGATTCTCCCATTTTCTTTTTTTAAATTAAATTTTTATTTTTTGTATTAATTACGTTTAATTCACTTTGTGTCCCAGCTGTAGTCCCCTCCCTCAATCCCTCCCAATCCCACCCTCCCTCCCCCATCTCCTCCCATGCCCCTCTCAAAGTCCACTGATAAGGTAGTCTTCCTCCCCTTCCATCTGACCCTAGCTTATCAGGTCTCATCAGGACTGGCTGCAATGTTCTCCTCTGTGGCCTGGCAAGGCTGCTCCTCCCTTAGGGGGAGGTGGTCAAAGAGCCAGCCACTGAGTTCAGGTCAGACACAGTCCCTGTTCCCCTTATTAGGGAACTCACTTGGATACTGAGCTGCCATGGGCTACCTCTGAGCAGGTGTCCTAGGTTATATCCATGACAAGAACTTGGTTGGGGTATCAGTCTCAGAAAAGACCCCTGGGACCAGATATTTTGGTTCTGTTGCTCTCCTTGTGGAGTTCCTGTGCTCTCCAGGCCTTCCTAACTCCACCTTTTTTCCTATGATTCCCTGTACTCTGCCCAAAGTTTGGCTATGAGTCTCATCATCTGCTTTAATACCATATTGGGTAGAGTCTTTTACAGGCCCTCTGTGGTAGGCTCCTGTCCTGTTTCTTGTTTTCTCCTTCTTCCAATAATTCTTTCATTTTCATTCTGACCCATTGTCCCTTTTTCTCAGTTTAAAACATTGCTTGCATGTCGAGTTCAGTGTAATACAACACCAACATGCATAAGAATATTTTTTTCTTTTTTTTAATTAATTACACTTTATTAATTTTGTATCCCCCCATAAGCCTCTCCCTCCTCCCCTCCCAATCCCACCCTAACTCCCGTTTCTGCATGCATGCCCCACCCCAAGTCCACTGATAGGGGAGGTTCTTCTCTCCTTTCTGATCTTAGTCTATCAGTTCTCATCAAAAGTGGCTGCATTGTCTTCTTCTGTGGCCTGGTAGGACTGCTCCCCCCTCAAGGGGAGGTGATCAAAGAGCAGGCCAATCAGATTATGTCAGAGGCAGTCCCTCTTCCCATTACTAGGCAACCCACTTGGACACTGACCTGCCATGGGCCTGCATATTTTTTAATTAGTCCATCTCACTAACATTAAGAAATTAAAGACTGGTTGAAATGATGAATGCTCACTGAGTTACACAGCCTAGGAACTCATGGACCATGTTGTTTCTCCATACCACACACTGAACTACCTTGACTCCTGCCTACATCAATTCCTGAATCACTTCCTTTGTTAGAAAACAAAAGCTTTTTGCTTTGATTCCTCAGGCCCCATGTCCCTGCCTCATTCAAATGTTTTAATTATCTTGCCTTTTACAGATATTTTTCGTCCCCCTACAACATTTTATTGCTGGCAGAAAGGCTGACAAGGCAGCTGACACAGTGGCTATTACATTGAACAGTTTCTAAACAATATCATTTTGCTGCCCTTCTGCTTTCACTGAGATTATAGGGTGGTGCCTTCTTCTTTGTGAAACAATGCAGTTCAGATCCACACCAGGGGTCCTGAACAAATTCCATCCCAACCTTCAGAGCTTCCAAATTAATGCAATTATCACCAAAGATGTCATCTCAGGCACTTGCAGAATCACTATAGTAGTTCGCCTTGACAAGCCAGAAAAGCAGAGTGGAGTACTCAACCCTCTTGTGAGAATGTGATGAATAGCAGTGTTAATAGTGTGTATACGAGCAGTGTATGTACATATACATGTGATAGCTATACACATGCATGGTGAGAGATCTGACCTGGGACTTGATAGTAGAAAGGACCCACTAAATGCCTGCTGGAATTCTACCAGACATCTGCAAAGACTGAGCATCAATCTGAATCATGGCATTTGATAAATCATGGAGGAATAAGAGGAAAGCTTTCTTATTCCGGAACACTGTCAGGCTTTATGTAACAAGGTCATTTTTAACTGCTGTCACCATTCTATGTCAACACAAACAACCCTTTCTTCCTATTTCCAGTCCACACAGAAAATTCACTCTAATTTGTTGTTTTTGTTTCCGAGTTTCCTTTTAATCCAAATTTACTATCTTCAAGAACTGGATAGAGCCCTGTGCAACATAACTCTTTTCAAAAGAAGAATATTCTAAGAGAGACATTAAAATGACAGAGGTCAATGATCAACACTTATAATATCTGAATAAATCAATGTACCAAAAGTAAGAGATCTGAATGGAAATCCACAACATCCCCACACTTACCTTAATTAATTCCACAGATATACTTTGCAAAATAACAATAAGATCTCCCAAGACATGGATGATCCTCTTTTCATGTGAAGACACAAAGCTTGGTAGAATGGAATACAGTTCCCTTTACAACTGTTTAGGAATGCAATCAATACTTCTTATAACTGAGCCTTTGATGCCAGCCAACACCCAAAGGAATGACTTGACAGCAAGCATATTTTTGCCTGCATTCTCTATCAGGATTCTGCTTCATCTTGACGACTAGATTCATTTACATTGGTTAATAATCAATAACAACAACAACAAATTTGGAGTGGTGGTTTGGGAGTGACCGACGGTATTTAATGAGATATGTGACAAATCTCCTGTGAGAAGTTTTCTCTTTTGGGGAACCAGGACCTTTGGTACTATTGAACACTAAATTTCAAGAAGAAGAAATACAGATTTCCCAGGTGAGTTGCTGTAAGTGATGAGAAGTGGAGCCCATTCTACAACATATGCCAAGGATGTGGATCCCACAAACAGCAGTGTATTCCCTTCACTACTTGATGTATCTTCATACATTGCCCTCACTCTCACAGACCATCCTCACTTACTTGATTTCCCAGTTGTAACTTCAGGAGGCCATTACATTATTACTCTGGTAGGCCTCTTCTGTTTGTACAATGGGAAAACTGGTTGAATCATTTACAGATGTGACCTCACTACCATATCACCTTTGTCTTCAAGGGTCATCTCTGCCTTAATGGGATATGACGCAGAGAACAGTACATCCCATGGTGTTATACTAAAAACTATGTAGATCTTTGGAAATCTGTTACAAAGTGAACTTATGTCAAAAGTGAAGAATGATGGAGGTTTTCAGAGTAAAGAGTTCAGTAATATGTAGCAGATGATGATACACATGACCTGTAGCATACTAGTGACACAGCCTGTGGTGACCTGGCACTTTTTTCCTATGCTGTCAGTCAGGCTTAATTTACAGTGGATGTTCTGCCCCTCTCTGGGATTTTCTGAGTTGTAAAATGTGTGGTTTTATATTTTACTTTAAGTTTTATATTTTTAAAAATATTCATTTTGCAGTTACCCATCAGTTCATAGCAGTTCCATGTTCTTTATATTATCTGGTGTTTTTCAGGCATCCAGGTTAAAGAGTCATACCCATATAGGTGATATTACACCTTCTCCTTGAACCTAGCATGTGATCTTCCATATATGATATGATATGATCCCTTGGAGTTTTAATTTTCTCACACACCATGTTGTTAAACTAAAAATTTAAATATTAAAATAAAGATTCAATAAGTATCTGTACTGTACAATTTATGCTTAATATTTTGCTTATTATTATTATTAGATTTATTAATAACATTGTTACTTCTTAGGTTTAGTGTTTTTTTTTCCTTTCTCTAGGAGGTAATTATAAAAAGTTTTTACAAGTTGTCACTTAGAACTGAAGGCATCTCACATGATTATGGAGAATCAAATGCAGAAGTATACTAACAAAGCAAATTTCATTATAATTATTTTGACTCTTCATAAGTCCCACTTCTTAGGGTTTCCCCATATTTCTTGACTCTAAGGATTTCATAAAGCTAAATACAAGGAAGCAGGACTTTACCCTGCCTTTTTTCTCTGTACTTTGGCTGTGTAGAAGACATTTAGCATTTCATGTTTCATTTTCTTTATCCACAAACTGGAGGCCCTCATCCTGACCTGCATCATCAAAAAGCAATTTCTATTAGCAAATTAATGGCTGTTGAGGCAGCTATCAATGCTGAGTATCACTCATACAAAATTGGGCTTCAATTTCCAAACAGAAAGCGAACCATTACAGGATATCCCTCTGGGAGTGAGAATTTAAGCTTTCCCCCACACCCTCTCTCTGTCTGGCTGTTAAGAAAACGTGCTGGTCAAAGAGATGAGGAAAAGGCAAGGGGGAGGAGAAGGGCAGGGAGGAGAGGAGATAAAACAGTTCAAGGTTGTATTTTCCTGATTTCGGTCCTGCAATGTCGGTCTCACCCTTTATGACAAGGTCTGAGGAAGATGTGGTTTATGATGTGCTTCAAGTGTGATAAAGAAGCTGAGAGGTGAGCCCAGGAAGGGTTAGGTGTCCTTGAGGACCGGATGGGCTTGAGTACTCTGTGAGGATGGATGTTATTAAATTGAATTATTATTATTAGCACTTGGACAATGTAGAGAGGAAAAGGAGGAGAAGGGAAAGAGGGCTGAATTAGAACAGCATCAGGATTACTTTGTGAGAGAACTCTGTACACCACATGTAAACACAGTAGGGACTCCAACAGGAGGGGCTGGCCACATAGAAGGGGCTTGCTGATTTAGCAAGTGTTTTCTTTTTCTTTTCTTTTTTTTTACACTAGGAATTCTGCTGCATAATTAAAACTGAGTTCCTTCTATGCTTGCAATGGGAGATGAAGATGAAATTAAAGTTAGATTTTCTTCTCTTTGAGTTATCGCTATACCGGTCAAAAATGGGTCTCTTTTCTCAGTTTTCTCGATGGTGGCGGCCCATGTTATTCTATCATCCTGAGAACTTCATACTTTTCCGATGTAAGTCATAGTCTTCCCACCTTTCACAAGACAGTTTTGAAATTGCAGTCATCTTTTTTACTGGCAGCAGTTAACATTTATGAAGCACTTACCGTGTGCCAGGCACTGTGCTGAGTGGTTAGCATTTACTGTCTCGTTTTATCTTCCCATGAGTACTGTGAGGAGGAATTCATTGACTCTATTTCACATTGGAGGATCTTCTCTTAACAAAGTATGCAATGCCACAGCTCCCAAGTCAGACAGGGGCCTTCATCCTCTTTTCTTGTGGTCCCAAGGAAAGGTACTTCTGAACCTCTTTTCTACAGTTCTTCAGGAAAAAAAAAATAGATAATTATTTCATTAATCGTATCAGCTGCCCTTTGATTTTACTAATTTATGTAGGGGAGCCATGTAAAGATATGTAAGAGTGTACAGAGAAGGTCCTGGAGATACCCAAGTTCTGAGGAGAAAACAGGACTCAGAACATGAAAGGCTTTCTCATTTCTTCTCCAGAGGCCACCAAAGTACACTTGATTCAGTGGGATACAGATGACTTCTAGAAGAGGGTAAGCACTTACTGAGCGGAGAGATTTACCTCTACCTGACTTCCTGTTCCAAGAACCATGCTAAGGCTGATTTTGAATAACAATTCGTCAATTAATTAATTAATTAATTAGTCATTTTAACTAGCACTTCAAAAGTTCTTGAGTTAAGAAAGAAAGTTACATAGTATAGACGAAGGCATGCTGAGCAGTTACTTGCTCCAAAATTAAGACAACCTAACAATACAATAGTTCATTTTGCATTGGGCATTCACTGATGTTTATGTTTCAATTAATATATTATTTGTTTCATCAATGACAATGACTTTGGAAAGATTTTTATCTTTGAAATGTTTCTTTCTAGCTCCATGAGCAAGAATATTATCCTTCTGCCTTGCATTCTTCTCCCCCTCTTCCTTCTTCTCATCTGTCATTTTTTTCTAAAACATTTCTCAAACCATTTTAGTCCTTTTAATCTCTACTATGGCTTTACTTCCTCATGATTAATAATCTATTAACAGGATTCAAAGTGAGCCTTGCCTCGCATTCTTCTTCTCTTTGGGTCCAGGTTCAAGGTATTTTGTAAAACTCCAAGAGACAAGCTTCTTAAAAGAGAAGTGATCTGGTTATGCCATTCATCATTCAGAACACTCAAATGTGTTCAAGGTATACCAGCAGCACTTACCGTCTTGACCTTGGCCTTGATTTTTTTTTTTGTGATGACCCTCATTTCTTTCACTTCTTCATGCCTCCAGGACCTGACACAAACCTGTAGCACTCTAGTCTCTGAGCTTTTCTCTCCAGTCTTGTTCAGACTCAGTCACGTGGATCACTTCCAGCTGCATTCCAGCTGTGTTCATCCCTGCTCTACATGTTTCTGAGGTTTAAGTTTTCTGTCTAGAATGTTCCTGTAGAACTTTCTTAGGGTTTTCTACAGTTGTTCCATTGAGTCTGGAGTGTCAACAAGATAATGCTGTTCCCTAATCTCTAAAATGTCACCTCCCCTAACACTGCAAAAAGCATTTCTCTTTACAGAGATGCAAATTCAAACGACCCTGAGACTTCACCTGACACCCATCAGAATGGCCAAGATCAAACACTCAAGTGACAACACATGATGGAGAGGTTGTGGAGAAAGGGGAACCCTCCTCCATTGCTGGTGGGAATGCAAACTTGTAAAACCACTTTAGAAATCAATCTGGTGCTTTCTCAGACAATTAGGAATAGTGTTTCCTCAAGACCCAGCTATACCACTCCTAGGAATATACCCAAAAGATGCTCAAGTACACAACAAAGACATTTGCTCAAACACGTTTATAGCAGCTTTATTCGTAATAGCCAGTACCTGGAAAAAAAACCCAGATGTCCCTTAGTTGAGGAATGGATATAGAAATTGTGGCACTTTTACACAATGGAATACTACTCAGCAATTAAAAATGAGGAAATCATGAAATTTGCAGGCAAACGGTGGGACCTAGAAACAATCTTCCTGAGTGAGATATCACAGGAGCAGAAAGACACACATGGTATATACTCACTTATATAGACCTATAAGATAGGATAAACATATTGAAATCTATACACCTAAAGAAGATAAACAAGAAAGAGGACCCAGGGTAAGATGATCAATCCTCACTTAGAAAGACAAATGGGATGGACATTGGATGTAGGAGAAAACAAGTAACAAGACAGGAGCCTACAACAGAGGGCCTCCGAAAGACTCTACCTAGCAGTATATCAAAGCAGATATTAAGACTCATAACCAAACCTTCAGCAGAGTGCAGAGAATCATAAGAAAAAAGGGGGAATTAATATGACTTGGAGAGGACAGGAGCTCCACAAGGACCAAATATATTTGGGCACAGGGGTCTTTTATGAGACTGTATTTCCAACCAAGGACTATGTGTGGATAAAACCTAGAACACCTGCTCAGATGTAGCCCATCTTAGCTCAGTATCCAAGTGGGTACCTTATTATGGGGAACAGGGACTATTTCTAACATGAACTCAATGGCAGGGTCTTTGACCTCCCTCCCCACTCCCCCGAGGGAGGAGCAGTCTTGCTAGGCCACAGAGTTGGACAGTACAGCCAGTCCTGAAGATACCTGCTAAACTAGGATCAGATGAAAGGGGAGAAGTTCCTCCCCTATCAGTGGACTTAGAAAGGGGCAGGGAGGTAATGAGTGAGGGGGGGGTGGTGATTGGGAGGGAATGAGGGAGCAGGATACAGCAGGGATACAAAGTTAACAAACTGTAACCAATATTAAAAAAGTAATAAAATATAAAAAATTCTTCTACTTTCCTTTCTGAGTAGAACACAGTTATATTAAAATACAGCTTATTCATTCTTATAATCTTTGTGGTTATACAATACCTAGGACACAGATACTCAAAGATATTGTTGAATGAAAAGATGACAAATGAATAAAGGAAAACCATGATTGCTCTCGTACTTACTTATCAATGACTAAATTAGAAATTTTACAGAAAAGTACAAATTCCAAGCTTAAATTGCCAGTAGCATTTCCAAGGCAACATTGATGAATATAGATGGCACAAAAAGGTTATACCTTAAAAAAAAGTGGTTTAAATGAAACCCACAAAGAAAAAACTGCGCTATCAAAGGAACTGAGAGAATTTAACAGAAATTCTAAAATGTATATAAGATTTTACATTAGGAAACACATTGGTTTCCAAATATGAACAAACAAAGCAAAACGAAATATCATCACCATAAGGTAGTGCTGCACAAAAACCACGAGAAAAAAAATATGATGATCCTTTCTCTGATGAGATCACAAAAAAATGTACAAAATGAAATTTAAGTAGTGAGGTATGGGAGAAGCATACAGATTTTTAAAAAAATAGTCTCATTTTTCTATTTTTTTTTCAATGCAGTTTATTCAGGAACCTTGAACAATCCTCGGACCCTGGGGAAAGCCAGCCCACAGCTTAAATAGCCTCTGGGTAGCCAACCCAGGCGTGCCACGGGGGCAATGCAGATAGGTCCACATACATGGAAGCAAGCCAGATCCTCAGCCTTAGCCAAAATTTTTCTTCAGTCTTGGTAATTATTATTTTTTTAATTATTTTTATTTTTATTAATTACAGTTTATTCACTTTGTAAACCCCCTGTACCTCCCTCTGTCCTCCCCTTCCAATCCCACCCTCCTTCTTCCCCACCAGTGTCCCACTCCCAGTCCACTGATAGGGGAGGTCCTACTCCCTTTCCCTCTGATCCTAGTCTATCAGGTCTCATCAGGAGTGGCTGCATTGTCTTCTTCTGTGGCCTGGTAAGGCTGCTCCCCCCTCAGGGGCAGGTGATCAAAGAGCAGACCAATCATTTCACGTCAGAGACAGTCCCTGTCCCCATTACTATGGAGACCACTTGGACACTGAATTGCCATAGTCTACATCTGTGCAGGAGTTCCAGGCCATCTCCATGAGAGGTTGGTCCTTGGCTGGTTTATCAGTTTCAGGAAAGACCCCTGTGCCTAGACTTTTTGGATTTGTTGCTATCCTTGTGGAGCTCCTGTGCTCTCCAGGTCTTACTATCTCCCACTTCTTTTATAAGATTCCCTGTACTCTGCCCAAAGTTTGGCTATGAGTCTAAGCATCTGCCTCGATACCCTGCAGGGTAGAGACTTGCAGAGGCCTTCTGTGGTAGGCTCCTGTCCTGTTCCCTGTGGGACATAAATCTAATATATTAAGCTCTCTCATTTGTAGTTACAATCAAACTAGTCATCCAATGCCACCTGTACTTTTAATAAAGTAGAACATGCCAAATGGTTCAGTCTTATCATATACCTTCATTTAAAAAAATCTAAAATATTGATAAAAGCAGGCATGATTCTGGAGCAGTAGCCAAGAGCTTATATCTTGATTGTCAAGTCAGAGGCAGAGAGTTAATTGGCAATGGCATGGCCTTTTGGAACTGTAAATGTGGCACACTTCCTCCAAAAAGACCACACCTCTCAATCCTGCCAAATATTTTCACCAACTGGTGATCAAGTATTCAAATATATGAGCCTGTAGGAGCCATTCTCATTCAAACTACTACAATCTGTTTCGTTATAACCTCAAAATGGATCATTTCTATACTCAAGATAGATTAAAATATGTTATTTATTTTATTACCCTTTCCATGTAAACAATTCACTATCCAACAACATGGTCTCAATTTCCATTCCTCATGATTTCCTTATTTTTAATTGCTGAGTAGTATTCCATTGTGTAAATGTAGCACAATTTCTGTACCCATGTCTCAGTTGAGAGACATCTGAGTTGTTTCAAATAAATCTGCTACAGATACAAGAAGATTGAAATAATCTCTTGTAACCTCTCTGACCACTATGAACTAAAGGTGGACCTCAACAACAACAGAAATAGCGAAAAGCTTACACAAACATGGAAACTGAACAACTCGCTCCTCAATGACACCTGGGTCAGGCAAAAGAATGGATACAGTTGGGGAATGGATACAGAAATTGTGACATTACATAATGGAATACTACTCAGCAATTAAAAACAAGGAAATCATGAAATTTGCAGGTAAATGGTGGGAACTAGAAAATATCATCCTGAGTGAGTTATCCCAGATGCAGAAAGACACACATGGTATATACTTACTTAGAAATTGATAATAGACATATAATATAGGATAAATATATTAAAATCTGTATACCTAAAGAAGCTAAGCATGAAGGAGGATGCTGGGTAAGGTGCTCATTCCTCATTCAGAAAGGCAAAGGCAATGGATATCAGAGAAGGTAGAAAACAGGGAATGGGAAAAGAGCCTACCACAGAGGGGCTCTGAAAGACTCTACCACTCAGGGTATCAAAGCAGAGGCTTAGACTCATAGCCAAATTTTGGGCAGAGTGCAGGGAATCTTATGAAAGAAAGGGGGAGATAGAAAGACATTTGCTCAACCATGTTTGTAGCAGCTTTATTTGTAATAGCCAGAAGCTGGAAACAACCCAGATGCCCCTCAACTGAAGAATGGATGCAGAAATTGTGGTACATCTATACAATGGAGTATTACTCAGCAATGAAAAATAAGGAAATCATGAAATTTGCAGGTAAATGGTGGGACCTGGAAAGGATCATGCTGAGTGAGTTGTCCCAGAAGCAAAAAGACACACATGGTATATACTCACTCATATAGACATACAACATAGGACAAACCCACTAAAATCTGTGCATCTAAAGGAACTAAGCAAGAGAGAGGACCCTAACTAAAATGGTCAATCCCCATACTGAAAGGCAAAGAGGATGGACATCAGAAGAAGAAGAAAACAGGAAACAACCTAGGAACTTGCTACAGAGGGCCTCTGAAAGCCAGAAGAAGAAAACAGGAAACAACCTAGGAACCTGCCACAGAAGGCCTCTGAAAGCCTCTGCCCTGCAGACTATCAAAGCAGATGCTGAGCCTGATGGCCAACTGTAGGGCAGAATGAGTAGAATTTTATATAAGAAGTGGGAAATAGCAAGAGCTGGAGAGGACAGGAACTCCACAAGGAGAGCAACAGAACAAGAAAATTTGAACACAGGGAACTTCCCAGAGACTCATACTCCAATCAAGGACTATTCATGGAGATAACCTAGAACCCCTGCACAGATGTAGCCCATGGCAGTTCAGTGTCCAAGTGGGTTACATAGTAATGGGAAGAGGGACTGCCTCTGACATTATCTGATTGGCCTGCTCTTTGACCACCTCCCCCTGAGGGGGGAGCAGCCTTACCAGGCCACTGAAGAGGACAATGCAGCCACTTTTGATGAGAACTGATATACTAAAATCAGAAGGAAGGAGAGGAGAACCTCCCCTATCAGTGGACTTGGGGAGGGACATGCATTCAGAAAGGGGAGGGAGAGTGGGATTGGGAGGGGAGGAGGGAGGGGCTTATGGGTAAATACAAAATGAATAAAGTGTAATTAATAAAAAATTAAAAAAAAAGAAATAAAAAAAGAAAGAAAGAAAGACGTGGAGGGGCATTGGCACATTCTTTCCCTCCCTTTTTTTTTTCAGTCAAGGATCATGGTATTCTCATTGTAATAAAATAAAATGTCTAAGGAACAGATGCTTCCACTACTCTGTCTACTTGCTGTTTCCAGTTCTGAGAAATTCTATCACAGTATCCAATACTGCTCTGCACTCTGACCTACAATCTGGACTATTTGGTCCCTAGTGGAGCTTTGCTATGAGACCTCATGTTGACCCATAACCTTTCCTTCCCAGCCTTCCTTGTCAGTCAGAGGCTCATAGCATATTGTGCACAATCCTTAGTGTGCACCTGATACTATCCATTTTTTATACCACTGATGCCCAATTCCCAGATCACTGTATTCGATTTGTTCTGTGAAATCAGTCTCATTGATCATCCTTCCTCAACTACTTAACATGGGTCCTACAATGGCCTTGCCTGTTTGCAATGATTAAGTCCTATTGTGTTAACAGTTTCTCTACATAGAAAATAAGCTGCGTTCATTTAAAGGCCACATCCTAATTTCCTCATATCACCTGTGTTTACTCCTTTTGTTCCTGAAGAACTCATGAGATGCAGGGCATCTTTCATCTGGGTTAATTTCAATGTTTGTCAATTCCATACTCATTTAGAAATTATATAATATTCATCATCTTGAACTATGCCCTTTAATATTGACCTTGCTCCATATTTCTTCCCTCACTCACTCCTTCCCTTCCTCTCTCCCTGCCTTTCTCTCACTCTCTCCTGCCAACCTTCCTTCCTCTTTCTCTTTTTCTGTCCCTTCCTTCCTCCCTCCCTCCCTCCCTCCTTTCTGCCCTTTCCCCTTTCTTTCTTCTTCTCTCCCTACCATTCTCTCTTTCTCTGTCCCTGCCTCCTTCTCTCTCACTCTCCCTCCTTTCCTAGCTCTTCCCTTTCTTTCTTCCTTCCTCCCTCTCTCTTTCTCTCTTTGTTGTTCCTCCCTCTCTCCCTCCCCTTCTCTCTCTTCTCCTGTCCCTCCCTCCCTATCTTCCCCCCTCTCTCTTTCTCTTCCTACCCTCCATTCTGCCCTCCCTACCTACCTCTTTCTATTCCTTCCTTCCTTCCTTCCTTCCTTCCTTCCTTCCTTCTTTCCTTCCTTCCATGTTCTTGAAAACAAGATGGAATCTTCTGTGGGTTTTTCTGAATGCTCCCCTCTCTCATACTCATTCATTTCCTCACTGTCATTTGTGGAAACAGAAAGGGCTCCTTTTTCCTCTCCCAAAGCATCACAAACTATAGTGGTTTTTTTTTTTTTTTTTTTTTGCAGATTACACTGGAAATTAGACTTTTTATGTAAAAATTAGTCATAGTTCTGAAAATGCCCCATTTAATAGGAGAAAAAAATCATATAGCTATTTTATGGGGGAAAAAACTAAAATTAAACTCTTAAAATAGATTTTGAAAATAATTTTTTATTCTTTCTAATTTTCTTTCTTCCTCCATTCCTCTTTCTTCTGTTCTATTTATTCATCCATTTCTTTATTTATTTATTTGTTACAATTTATTCACTTTGTATTCCTGCTGTAGCCCACTCTCTCATATTGTCCTAGTACCACCAACACTCCCTCTTCTTGCCTTGTGCCCTTTCCATAGTCCCCTGATAGGGAAGGACTTCATCCCTTTCTGTCTGACCCTAGCCTAACATGTCTCATAAAGGCTGGCTGCATCCTCTTCCTCTGTGGCCCAGTAAGACTTTACCACCAAGGGAGAGTTAATTAAAGAGCCCCCACTGAGTTCATGTCAAAGACAGTCCCTGATACCCTCACAAGGGAACCCTAGGGAAGGGGCAGAAACATCACTCAGAAGGGCAAACAGGATAGACATCAGAAGTAGGAGAATACAGGGAACAGGACAGGAGCCTTCCACAGGGTTACTCTGAAAGACTCTATTCACCATGGTATCAAAGTAGATACCAAGACTCATATCCAAACTTTGGGCAGAGTGCTAGAAACATCATGGAAGCAGAGAGAGACTGAAAGAACTGGAGGGTACAGGAAATCCACAAGGAGACCAACAAAGCCAAAAAACCTAGGCCCAGGGGGTCCTGCAGAGAATAATACTCCAACCAAGTACCATGCATTGAGAGAACCAAGACCCCTTGCTCAGAGGAAGCCCATAGGCTGCTCAGGTTTCAAGTGCCAGATTGATTTTCTTTTTTTTTTTATTTATTTTATTTTTTTTATCAGTTACATTTTATTAACTCTGTATCCCAGCCGTGTCCCGATCCCTCATTCTCTCCCAGTCCCTCCCTCCCTCCCTCCCTCATCTCCACCGTGCCCCTTTCCAAGTCCACTGATGGGGGGGGACCTCCTCCCCATTCATCTGATCCTGTTTTATCAGGTATCTTCAGGACTGGCTGCAAAGCCCTCCTCTGTGGCCTAACAGGACTGCTCCTCCCTTCGGGGGTGGGGAGACCAAAGAGCCAGTCATCGCGTTCCTGTTAGAAATAGTCCCTGTTCCCCTCACTTTGGGAAACCAATTGGTTACTGAGCTACAGATTGATTTTCAAAGTGGTTGTAAAAGGTTACATTCCCACTAGCACTGGCAGAGGGTTCTCCTTTCTCTACAACCTCTCTGGCATGCATCAGCCCTTGAGTTTTTTTATCTTAGCCATTTTGATGGGTGTGAGGTGGAATCTCAGGGCTGTTATGATTTGCATTTCCCACATAACTAAGGACTTGAGCATTTCTTTAATTGTTTCTCTGACATTTGAAATTCCTCTGTTGAGAATTCTCTATTTAGCTCTGTACCCAATTTTTTAATTGGATTACTTGGTTTGTTGGTGTTTAACTTCTTCAGTTCTTTATATATTAAAATGCAAATAGACCTTGACACAGGAGAAAACTTCCAGAACAGAACGCCAACAGCACAGGCTCTAAGATCAACAATCAATAAATGGGACCTCATGAAACGGAAAATCTTCTGTAAAGCATTTTGTTTTGTCATCAAAACAAAATGATAGCCTACAGACTGGGAAAAGATCTTCACCAACCCTATATTTGACAGAGGGCTAATATCCAGAATATATAAAGAACTCTTTCTTCTATTCTTTCTCTCTTTCATTATTTCCTTTTTCTTTTCCCTCTCTCCTTCTAGCTCTGCTTTTTTCCCTCTTTATTTCTTTGCATTTTCTTTTGTTGGGATGAGTCCTAAATTTATTTGATAATATATAACATCATGTTGACACTTAATGAAGGATTCCCGTCTCCAATCCTTTTTAGAACATAATAATTTAATAATGTTTTCTGACTTTATGATGGAGTTTGTAGTCTTTGAAGTATATGTGTAAGAAGTGGGAGACAGTAGGACCTGGAGAAGACAGGAGTTCCACAAGGCAAGCAACAGAACCAAAATATCTGGGCACAAGGGTCTTTTCTGAGACTGATCCTCCAACCAAGGACCATTCATGGATATAACCTAGAACCCCTGCTCAGATGTACCCCATGACAGCTCAGGATCCAAGTGGGTTCCCTAGTAAGGGGAACAGGGATTGTCTCTGACATGAACTCAGTGGCGGGCTCTTTGAGCAGCCCACTCCCTGGAAGCAGAGTAGCCCGCCAAGCCACAGAGGAGGACAATGCAGTCAGTCGTGATGGAACCTGATAAGCTCGGGTCAGATAGAAGGGGAGGAGGACCTGTATGGTAGAATATCCTAGTTAACAGTGTATCTAAGTGCCTTTGCTGACATTTACTGTGTTGAGTACTATATTGTGTACTTACGATGTGTGCATTTTGCACACAACCTTTTGTAAAATCATTTTCTCTTTCCTTCTGCATTCTTGTTGGTGCTGAAGTACCTACTATCCATCTTCACGGCCCTTCTTATTTCACTCTGGTGTACTTTTCTGTAGTAGCTTTTAGAGTCTGATACTCCATCTGGGTGCTTTAACATTTCACTATAACGGAAAAAAAAAATCCCTTCAGTTTGCAAAACAAACTGATATATAATTTGTAATTTATCTTTAATTGTAGAAAAATATGTGATCCATTTTCTCACCCAAAATATAAACTTGTATTTATTTCACTTCCATGCTCTGTAATTTCTGACAAAGGTCAGCCAGTGCCTCTTGGCACTGGTATGCACAGCTCTTGCTAGCTTCCTCTGGGTGACTGCTTCAGGACCACATTTCTTAATCACAAAGGTTTTATTTGGCAATATGTAATTTACAATTTGTTTTAAAAATAACATTTTATGCAATTTAGCTTTCTTCTTTTTGAATTTTATAGTTTTTTTTAAAAATAATATATGGCACATCACAGAAATAGTAGTTTTTTTAGATTCAGCTTCTTTTAAAGTATTTTAAGTATTTTATATTTTTCAAATATCATATTTATGAAGAATAAACTTTAGCTCTCATTTCAGTTGGAAGACCCTCATTTTGCATTGTCATATGTAACATAAGAAACAATGAAATTAGAATAGTGATCTAAGTTCCTCTGGGAATGTTAGAGGGACTTAAATTAAGGGTCAGTATTTTCTTGGTGGGAACAGATGATACAATTACCAGATGAAAGAAAAAAAAAACAGTTGTCATTGTTGTCATCTAATTTTCTCATGGCAAACTCCTTAAATGAGGCAAAAATAATGCATTTTAAAAGAACACATCTGATGAAGATTTTTGAATCAGCCTCTTTTAACCATAAGATAAATTTTGAAGAAAAATAAATCAAATATTACATGAAAGTATAGCTTATACCTGGCAACAGAAGAAGACAATGCAGCCATGATAGGCTAGGGTCAGATGGAAGGGGAGGAGGAGCTCAGTTCTCATTGGATGGGGGGAGGGGCATGGGATGAGAAGATGGATTCATGGGTGGGGTTGGGAGGGGACAAGAGAGGGGGCTACAGTTGGGATACAAAATGAATAAATTGTAATTAATAAAATTTATTTAAAAAGGAAAAAATAATGATAAGTGCCCAAAACGGTGAAGGCTCATTTTAGGCACCAACTTGACTTCTTTAAGTTCAATGAGTCCTGTGGGTGTTGCTTCAACAATAGGGCCTTGCCCTACATTGGTGGAGAGCACTGTGTAGCCTTATCAACAGCCTATGTTTTTTGGGGATTTCTATTGGATGCCTTTGTCCAACAACTCAGTTAGATGTTGCACAATCCTGGGACTGGAAGTATGGGTTTCCATACTACCCCTGAACTGGCCTTTAATTTAGCGGTATGTCTTCATATATATCCTGTCTTATTCCCTTCTTATGCTCAACCACACTTGTTCCTCTCATTCTAGTCTTGCCTCCCCATCCATCTATAACTATAATACTTCCTCTTCCTAGAGAGATTTATCTGCTTACACTTATCCCTAGTCACTTCCTCTGTACCCTGTACCTAACCTCTGTGTTTTTATGGAGTACATAATAGCTAATATCCACAGAAATGCAAATACATAAAAATATTTATCTAAAAACCTGTGCATCTAAAGAAACTAAGCAAGAGAGAGGACCCTAACTAAAATGTCCAATACTCATCCGGAAAGGCAAAGAGGATGGACATCAGAAGAAGAAGAAAACAGGAAACAACCTAAGAACCTACCACAGCGGGCCTCTGAAAGTCTCTGCCCTACAGAGTATCAAAGCAGATGCTGAGCCTGATGGGCAACTGTTGGGCAGAGTGAATGGAATTTTATGTAAGAACTGGGAAATAGCAAGAGCTGGAGAGGACAGGGTCTCCACAAGGAGAGCAACAGAACAAGAAAATTTGAACACAGGGAACTTCCCAGAGACTCATACTCCAACCAGGGACTATTCATGGAGATAACCCAGAACCCCTGCACAGATGTAGCCCAGGGCAGTTCAGAGTCCAATTGGGTTACATAGTAATGTGAAGAGGGACTGTCTCTGACATAATCTGATTGGCCTGCTCTTTGATCACCTCCCTCTGGGGGGGAGCAGCCTTACCAGTCCATAGTAGAGGACAATGCAGCCACTTTTGATGTGAACTGATATACTAAGCTCAGAAAGGAGAGGAGAACCTCCCCTATTAGTGGACTTGGGGAGTGGCATGCAAGCAGAGGGAGGAGGGTGGGGTTGGAACGGGAGGAGGGAGGGGCTTATGGGGGGGATGCAGAATGAATAAAGTGTAATTGATGAAAAATTAAAAAAAAAGAAATAAAAAATATTGTAAAAAAAATTTATCTTTCTGTGTCTAGGTTACTTCATTCTGGATGAGTTTTTTCTTGTTCTATCCATTTACCTGTGAATTTCATGGTTTCAGTTTTAAACACTGTATGATACTCTTTAGAGTAAAGGCAACACACTTTTTTTTAAAATCTATTTATTATGAAGAAAGCACCAATGAACATGTTTAAGCAAGTGTTTCCCTGGTAGGACAAAACAACCTCTGGATGTATGCCCAAGAGTGCTTTAACTGAATCCTGTGGTAAGTTGATTCCTTGCTTCTACTCTTGCCTGATGCATCTAAAACAAAAAGGGGGAACTGTAGAGAGCTGCGGAATGCTGTGCCTTAAAGATGGAGCTGGTTTCCACCTTCCACCTTCCACCTTCCCGATGGTGAGTGCTCTCTGTCACAAACAACTCCACATTTGGCTAAGGCTGAGGATCTGGCTTGCTTCCATGTATGTGGACCTATCTGCATTGCCCACGTGGCATGCTGGGGTTGGCTACCCAGAGGCTATTTAAGCTGTGGGCTGGCTTTCCCCAGGGTCAAATGATTGTTCAAGGTTCCTGAATAAACTTCATTGAAAAAAAAAAAAGAAATGTTAAATAAATAAGTGAAATCTACATATTTCTAGCTAAACTTTTCTATTTTTATTAAAATAAAATATTTGACTCTAAAAAAAAAAAGAAGTGCCACAATGGTTTTCATAGTGGCTGTGCAAATTTACAGTGCCACAAATAATGGGTGAATATTCTCTTTACTCTGTACTTCATGATCATGAGTTATCACTTGTTTTTTCTATCTTAGCCATTTTGATGGGTGTAACATAACATCTCAAATCAGTTTTGATTCACATTTTCTTCATGAGTAGGATATTGACCATTTCTTTAAGTGTTTCATAGCCATTTGTGTTTCTTCTTTTAAGAATTTTCTGTTTAAATCTGTATTGCATTTTAAATTGGGTTATTTGTTTTTTTTAATATCTAACTTTTTTGAGTTCTTTATATATTTTGGATATTAGGCCCCATCAGCTGTATAGTTGGCAAAATTCATTCTACATTCTGTAGGATGCTGCTTTTTATAAGTCCTAGTGCCCTTTGCCAAAGAGTCTTTCTGTTTCATGAGTACGATCTTTTAATTGTTGATCTTGCTGCCTCTGTTTTAATGTTCTGTTCAGAAAATCTTTTCCTACATCAATAAGTCCAAGACTATTTATAACCTTATCTTCAGTCAGATCAGTGTAGCTGGTATTATGTTGTGGTCTTTGATCCATTTGGAGTTGAGCTTTATGGCAGATAGTATGATTCTGTTTGCTTTCTTCCACAAGCAGCTGTACAATTTGACCAACACCATTTTTTGAGGGAATAGTCTACTGTATATTTCTGGATATACAAAAGCAGATAGATATAGAGCAAAGAGAACATTCACTTTTTTTTTGTGGCACTGCAAACTTGTACAACCACTATGAGAAACTTTTGGGCAGTTCTTCAAGAAGTAAGGAATCCATTTACCTCAAGAATCAGCTGAAGCACTCTTGGGCATACACTCAAAGGTAGCTTCCTCCCAGAGAAACACTTGCTTAAACATGTTCACTGATGCTCTCCTCATAATAGACAGAAACTGGAAATAACCTACAAGTCTATCAACAGAGGAATAGATAAAGAAAAGATTTACACAATGGAAGATTACATAGGTTTAAAAACTGATATTTTTATTTATCAAAAATCTGGTGTCCATAGGGGTGTGGATTTGTGTCTGTGTCTTCAATTCCTTTGCATGATACCAAATAAAATGTGCAAACATAGCCTAGTCACTTTAAACTCTTCAATGCATGATGGCCTTCTGTCTGCAAGATATGCTAGTTCATTAGTGGTACAAATTTTGTGTTAATAATAAAACAATATCTAATTTGACTAAAGGCCCACTACATAAGATGGAACCTATAAGCTGAAACTACTTGGCTGAGCAGGAACCTGAGACTAAATAGCCCTGTGACCTCTGGTAAGATCAAATACTACTGTTCTAAAAACAAACAAACAGACAAAAATAAGAGCAATAAAATGACTTTTAGTGACACTTTGGTCTACTCAGATATCAATGTTTTGCTCAGTCACTAAGAAATCAGAGAAATAGTCTATTCTAGCATATGAAAACCAATATAGAGTTCTACAGCTAGTCATTATTCACAGAGTGAGAGACCTTGTAACACAGAGACATAAAAGAGATATCTCTATCAAATCCCTCCCTTTAAAGCTTCTCAAATTTCAGGAAACACTGCATGGAAGAGACAAAAAAATAAAACAACCTAAAAGTAACTAACAACAACAACAAAACAAACAAACAAATACAAACAAACAAACAAAAAACATAATAACCAGAGGGGCTGGAGAACACTAAGAAAACAAGACTCCCCTAATCAACATGATAGGGGCACATATGAACTCACAGAGATGGGGACAGCATGCACAAGGCTTGAACCAGTTGATTTCTACAACTGAAAGAAGTACACATATGATTCCATTCCTTGCCCCCAAACAATCTCCACCTGACAACCATTTGCAAATGAATATGTGTTTTTCTCCAATGGGTTCTCATTTGGTAAACTATATTCTGGTCAATGGATATCAGAAAATGAGCTTCAAGACATGGTTGGAAGTTCCTTGTCTCATAATTTTGAATTAGGGCTTTTTAAAAATAATATCATATATTTTATTATATCTTATATTTTGCATTGTTATATGATATTTGATTATGGTCTTCTTACACTACAGCTTGTCTGCATATACTGTGGTTTCCAGTTCAGTGTTTTTATCTTATTCATGAGTATGCAAATGAGACATAATCTGATTGGCCTGCTCTTTGATCACCTCCCTCTGGGGGGGAGCAGTCTTACCAGGCCATAGTAGAGGACAATACAGCCACTTTTGATGTGAACTGACAGACTAAGATCAGAAAGGAGAGGAGAACCTCCCCTATTAGTGGACTTGGGGAGTGGCATGCAAGCAGAGGGAGGAGGGAGGGTGGGGTTGGGAGGGGAGGAGGGAGGGGCTTATGGGGGGATGCAGAATGAATAAAGTGTAATTGATGAAAAATTTTTAAAAAAAAAAGGAAAAAATAATTTAAGAACCTTAAATGACTTTCAAAATTGGAGGAAAACATGGAGTTAGTCAATTGGCATGGAGCACGCCTCGCCCCTGGGGGCAATGGTCTCCTGAACCTACTCAGACCTCGGACACCACCACTGCTAGTTCTAGAACTGACGCAGGATGTTCCAACGAGGGGTTAAGGCTTCTCATAATATTTCCTATAAGCCCACACCTGTTTGTCTATATCCCCCATTTTTATTCATTATTAGCCAGATAGAGCCAAGTAATTGTGGTGATGATACTTGCTTTTTTGCCCAATGCTGGAATGCTAGTAAATTTAGGTATGCCCTGGTTATTCGCATGCCTCACTGGGTGCCTGTGCCCATTGATGCCCCTCACGCTATGACTCTCTTTAGACAGAAAAGGGATCTTGGAACTACAGCCACCATTGTTACTACCATCTCATTGGCGGCTGTTGGAGCTACCACCAGGGCATTAGCCATGAGTCATACTGGGCAGACTGCTCAGACCCCGAATAATCATTTAGCCAATGTAGCTCATGCCTTAGTTGTACATAAAGGAATTAATGCTCAACTAAAAGGAAGCTTGATGGTGGTCAATCAGAGGATTGACCTCTTGCAGGAGCAAATTGATACCCTATGGCAAATCGCTCAACCTGGCTGTCAATGAAAGTATGCTGGACTTTGTGTCACTAGCATATAACATGAGAATTTTTCCTGTGCTGCAAATCTGTCTAAACAATTGTCGAGCTATATTTTAGGTAATTGGGCTGGAGAATTCGATACTACGATGGAGCAGCTGAGAGTGGCCATTGTCACAGTAAATTCTACCAGAGTGGACGCAGGACTAGCCACAGGATTATCAACATGGATTGCTGCAGCCATGAATCATCTGAAGGAATGGGCGGGCATGGGAGCGTTAGCAGACCTTCTGGTGTTGGTCTCCTTGGTTTGCCTGTGGTATATATGCAAGATTAGAGTCTCACAACAGTGTGATGCAGCCATGATCATTCAGGCCTTTACAGCCATTGAAGCAGGACATTCTCCCCAAGCATGGTTGGATACCATAAAAAGCTAAAATGATACGCTCAGGATGCGAGGCTAAGCACTGCACTCAGGGTCAGCAGCTTTCGACCCAGAGAAGAGCATGTCTGATTGCAAGCGGGTTGATGCCCCAGGTCCCGCCTCTGAGAAAAAGGTATCAGACGGGTCTGATGCTCTTTGGGTGGATGACACCTAAATGAACATCAGTGCAAAGTCCCAATTTATTTCTAATATCAGAGATCAGACCTCTACTCTTGCCTGATGCGTCTAAAACAAAAAGGGGGAACTGTAGAGAGCTGCGGAATGCTATGCCTTAAAGATGGAGCTGGTTTCCGCCTTCCACCTTCCCGATGGTGAGTGCTCTCTGTCACGAACAATTCCACATTTGGCTAAGGCTGAGGATTTGGCTTGCTTCCATGTATGTGGACCTATCTGCATTGCCCACGTGGCACGCCTGGGTTGGCTACCCAGAGGCTATTTAAGCTGTGGGCTGGCTTTCCCCAGGGTCCGAGGATTGTTCAAGGTTCCTGAATAAACTGCATTGAAAAAAAAAAAAAAGAAAAAAAAAGAAATATTCCAAAAAAAATAATATCATATATTTTATTATATCTTATATTTTGCATTGTTATATTATATTTGATTATGGTCTTCTTACACTACAGCTTGTCTGCATATACTGTGGTTTCCAGTTCAGTGTTTTTATGGTATTCATGAGTATGCAAATGAGTGTGTCTCTTTGTCTTCGTTTCTTGTGGTTTTTTTTTTTTTTTTTTGATTGCTTATTTCTAGTTGCTTTGTCCAATCTTAATATGGTAGGTTTTGCTCTATCTTTTCTTTTCTTTTACTATTATGTCTTGGATACCTGTTTTCTTTTTTTTTTTTTCTCTCCATAATTTTATTTTTCTCATTAGTTACATTTTGTTAATTCTGTATCCCAGCTGTATCCCTCATTCCCTCCCCAATCCCACCCTCCCTCCCTCATCTCCTCCCTGCCCCTTTCCAAGTCCACTAATAGGGGAAGACCTCCTCCCCTTTCATATGACTCCCTTTTGTCAGATATTTTCAGGACTGGCTGCAAAGTCCTCCTCTGTGGCCTAATCGTACTGCTCCTCCCTTGGGAGGTGGGGAGGTCAAAGAGCCAGTCATTGAGTTCCTGTTAGAAATAGTCCTTGTTCCCCTTACTATGGGAAACCAATTGATTACTGCGCTATCACGGGTCACATCTGAGCAGAGGTTCTAGGTTTTGTCCTCTCATGGACTTTGGTTGAGTGTCCATCTCAGAAAACACCCTGTGCCCAGATACGTTTGGTCCTTGTGGAGCTCCTATCCATTCCACATCAAACTCCCCTTCTTTCATATGATTCCCTGCACTCTGCCGAAGGTTTGGTTGTGAGTCTTAGTATCTACTTTGGAGCACTGCTAGGTAGAGTCTTTCAGATGCTTTCTGCGGTAGGCTCCTGTCATATGTTCAATGCACATCCCATTTGTCTTTCTAAATGAGGATAGATCATCATACCCCGTGTCCGCATTCTTGATTATCTTCTTTAGGTGTATAGATTTCATTATGTTTATCCTATGTTTTAGGTCTATATAAGCGAGTATATTCCATGTTTGTCTTTCTCCTTCTGGGATACTTCACTCAGAATGATCTTTTCTAGATCCCACCATTTGCCTGCAAATTTCATGATTTCCTCCTTTTTGATTGCTGAGTAGTATTCCATTGTGTAGAAACACCACAATTTCTGTATCCATTCCTCTGTTGATGGACATCTGGGTTGTTTCCAGATTCTGGCTATTACAAATAAAGCTGCTACAAACATGGTTGAGCAAATGTCCTTTTTGTGTACTTGAGCCTCTTTTGGATATATGGCCAGTAGTGGTATGGCTGGATCTTGAGGAAGCGCTATTCCTAGTTGTCTGAGAAAGCGCCAGATTGATTTCCAGAGTGGTTGTACAAGTTTACATTCCCACCAGCAGTGGAGAAGGGTTCCCCTTTCTCCACAACCTCTCCAGCATGTGTTGTCACTTGAGTTTTTGATCTTGGCCATTCTCGTGGGTGTAAGGTAAAATCTCAGGGTTGTTTTGATTTGCTAACAATATTGCATGATACTTTAACCATCTCAGTGCATTTCTGCATCTTAATCAAATTAATGACAAACAGAATGTTTCTAGAGCTTCTGATAGCACAGCCCAAGAGAGAAAAGGGTCTGTTCACTTGCTTGGTTAAGGGTGGTTTCTGTAAGCCAAAGAGCTTAACAAGTTTACTCCAGAGCAAAGAGGATACCCAAAAGTCAAACATCTTATTGTGCAGCACAAAGGTATTGAAGGCGGAAAGAACCAGAGGGTAAGAAAGAAAACAAAGGTGAAACCATGTTTAATATTCAAAGAGACTTAAATGGTTGTCCTGGCCCACGGGAGCAAAGTCATATAATGGCTTTTGACTATTACAATCTTGAAAATACACACATTTCTACAGGTAAAAATAAAGGCAGCTCATACATTCAGCCACCAAGGACGAAAGTGAGTTGGGGACTTTGAAAGAGAGGCACAACATTAGATGTTTCTGGTAGAGATATAGAGATACAGTGGCTGAGGGATAGAAAGGAAATTGATAACCAGAATGTAGAAACTATTTAATCTGTTGGAAAAAAAATTATAATGAAATGTGGGTCCTCAGCATGCCAAGCAAGTGCAAGGCTGCAGGGCATGGCACCTGCGGGCCTTGCTGCGTACACATAGCCACAGCTAGTAAACCAGTGGAGAGAATGACAGCGCTGGCCTAATGGAAATGGCAGCATCAGTGTGTGACTTAAAAGGTCTGGGAGCAATTCCTTTTACAGTTGATGATTTGATCCTTGTCGAATTAGTGAGGTTGTAACAAGGAGGCTGCATGTATAAGCTGCCAAGTTTTCCTTTTAAATCCTTTACAACTTTTTGTTTTTATGCTCTTCTACACTAAATAAAAATGCAGCTACTCGAAAGGAGAATGTTGTCATATCTTGAGTAACTATTATTAAGAACAACAACAACTTAAAGGTAGAAAATTCTGTAAAATCATCTAATTGGATTGTGATTTAACTGGAGAATATAGTTGTCTTGGCTAGTATTCACATTTAATTTAAATTTTGTTTGTTACTCAAATGTGAGAGTACATCACATACCCATCAATTACTAACTCACCTCAGCATTGTCACACTGCTCCTGGTTGTGCCCAACGGCACACAAACAAATTTGGTCTCAAAGAATTCATTTTCACAAGAGAGGCACTTACACAGTGTGACTTGGACGCAATATGGAAATAGGTGGGTCAGACTAGGAAAGGAGTTAACTTAGAAGCTTCCCACTTGCTCTGAAGCATTCCAAGCCATGAAAGACCTTCTCCTTGGCAGAACCTGCTCCATTTACTCCTTTTTTCAGGACAGCAAAAACGAATGGCAAAAATCAATGCATTCAACACTCTCAGTAAACATTACTTTCAACCTAGAGTGAAGTAGCCAGCTAAACTACCGATTGACCAGGAGAACAGATGAAGGACATGCCTTGTTTAGATACATCACGTTTGTTCCAGGAATATGCAGCCATTGAGACATGAACAATTGGGATATACTATCTAGGAAGGAATAAAACAGTGTCTGAGTGCATCTGAGAGTATCACTTATAGTACAGCAGAAATGCATTAGGAAACAACTAGTCCTAACGCCAGCAAGAAAATACAAAGCAGTGTGGTGAACTCACCACAGAATAAAGGAAAAAAAATAATATGACAGTGCAGTTTAGAGCACTTGCAAATGCGTAGGACTGGTGTTTGTTGGACAGACCACATCACAGAAGAAAAGAAAAATAGAATACTGCTAAAAAGGCGTTTTAGAAGAAAAAAAAAGTGTGTGGGGTGCAACAATATAATGACTATATTTATGTAATTACTATGTTAGTAGAGATTATTGTTCTCACCAATAAAATGTCTTACTTTTTGAATATGTGGAAGATGAAATACAAATGTTTATAAGAATAATTTCTAAAATCCACAAAATATACACACTATATTCACATGGGTATAGCAACATGAGGTTATAGCAAGAAGAAAATTAAAAAAAAAAAAACCCACATCAAAATGGATACTGGTGTTTTTTAGCAGGGGACTTCCACAAGTACAACTTAGTTTTAAGTGTGTATGCAAATTTCAGATAAATGTTCGAAACACACTGCTCCTCTTGCTGGAAGAACCCCATGGTCTAATTCACATATTATCCCTTGAAGTCAGCTACAAAGCAGGGGAAGTGATGAACAGCCATCTTCTCAAACTTTCCCAAGGATACTGCTTAGCCGCTACTAGTTTAGATGCGTGAGAAGAAGCCCCTGTTTGTACATGTATGTTTCAGGTCATCAGACTTGATCCTGCTTCTGACTGGAGGAAAGAGTTTATCTTAACAATAGCTGCTTTGTTTATCACCGCAAAGTATTTCAGTCAGTTACGCTCTATCACTAGATTAACACCCATGCTTTGAGCTTCCCTGGTCCCAAGTGTCTTTCTCTGGTTTCTTTGGAAGCTGCTGTCTATTTATCACTGCATTCCAAGTGCCAATGCCTTGTCTAATAGTCGATGTAGGATCAATAGACCTTGATCCACCTGTGCTAATTAGTTTACGGGTTTACATCTTAGCGAATGGCTTGTGTAACTGACATTGTAGAAGAATTCAGAGAGCCAAAGTCATAGTGCTGGCTCACTGCCCCCCCACCACCACCACCAAAGCTGTGTGTACTTAGGAATGCTTGTTAAACTTTGTGAGGTGTTTGTGCACACATCCACTGCTGATTATCCTACTCTGGCCAAGACAATATGGCAGTAGAGTAGGAGAAGCCATCAAATGCATATTATTTCAGAATATTTATCCAGTTGAGTGTAAGGTCATCTGGGTACAAATCCCCTCTCTGCAAATCTACTACCAAATCTTGGACAATATTTCAGTTTAAAAGCATGACATTTAGTCAGTGAAGATCCCAACATGTAGGTTTTAGTAAAGAGAAGTGACAGGGGATAAATAAGGTCAGGCAGAACACTAAATGAGTTTAAATGATGTGACAGTGTACAGAGACTAGCACAAGATACAAGATTGTTTGCTCCTGGACCTGCACATGCTGAATAGACAGGGTGCTCTGTGGAGTCTATTGACACAGTATCAGAGAGAGCTGTAGACATATAATGAAAGCAGAACAGCCCTGCTCAAGAGCAGCTTCCACTGCAGGCCAACAGTGCTAACAACAGGTCTATATGTTTGTGGGCAACTTGCTCTCCTCCCTACCCCTTTTTATGTGTCCTAAAACAAACTCAACCCAGAACAGGTCTTCCCAATAAGTTCAACGCTGACCTCGCCACCAGAAAATGAGAATTGAAAATATTTAAATACTGGCAGAGGGATGGGATCTGGGCGGCAAACCAATATTCTCCATTAAAGTTTGAGATTTAAAGATCCATTTATCAAAACCTTTGGTGTGTGCCCAAGTCTTCCAGAATTAATGCATGCATGCATATGAAAATCAATGTTTCTTGCCCATATAAACACTGCAGCTCCGAATCAATCTCTCAAAGCCGAAGAGGGTTAAATATTTAAACAAGCTATGTATGGAAATACATTTTTAATGCCGTGAAGTCATTCTGATAAAAGATTACTCAGGAGCCTTCATTACTGAGTGGTGAGAGTAATGTGGTCTTATGGGAACAGATGGCCCAGCTGTCTGTGGGCTCTGCCCCCCTCAGGAAAGATTCAAATACTACTCCTAGAGTCAGCTGTTGGTAGCCAGTGGCTTGAATGGATGGCTGCCCACATGCCACACATCTCTCCATGACAGCCACTATAGCTGCTATCTCAGGGAACACTTCCTTAAGGAGTCAAGTGCTGCTCCATGTGTGAGCAGCTTGTTCCAGATGGAAGCTGTCAGTCAAGCGCCACCCGAGAAATGCTGACCATTCTGGAGCTTGTGTCCTGATGGGATAACACCACTGTGATTCCCTCATCAACCTGCACACAACATGCATGAAGGGCACCCCACCCAGTTGCCTCATCCCAATGAGGAGAAGGGCATTATGACCACAGCCACATCACTACACCTTATAGTTCTCACCCCTGTGTGTGACCTGTATGGCCTTAGTACACTTGTCTCTTTGATGATTCCTGATGATCAATTTTAAGAATATTTTTTAAATTGAGATTATAATGCAGTTATAACATTTCCAACTTCCCTTTCCTCCCTTGAAATGCTTCCATATGCTTCTCCATTTTCTCTTTCAAATTTGTGTCTTTTTTTTTCTTTAATTTTGTTTTGACATATGATGATATCGTTAAAAGCAGCCTTCTGTAATCACCTTTTAAGTTGTGTAATCACAGAAGAGAATTAGGCAGAGGGCTTCAGTGATGGGAGTGAGGCCTGTCTCAGGACTTTGAGCTGGGGTAGGGATAGTCTCTGAATATGTTTTCAAATTCCGTTGTCTCTTGGCATCTCAGTTTTTTTTCTTCCAATACATGTGACAATTTTCTGTCTACCCACCTCTATTGACTAACTTAAGGAACCTGTCAACCAATCAAAAGTAACTGTTGATAATAAGAAATGTCTCCAATTGTTAGAAGAAGAGAGGAGTAAATGGAGCAGGTTCTGCCAAGGAGAAGGTCTTTCATGGCTTGGAATGCTTCAGAGCAAGTGGGAAGCTTCTAAGTTAACTCCTTTCCTAGTCTGACCCACCTATTTCCATATTGCGTCCAAGTCACACTGTGTAAGTGCCTCTCTTGTGAAAATGAATTCTTTGAGACCAAATTTGTTTGTGTGCCGTTGGGCACAACCAGGAGCAGTGTGACAATGCTGAGGTGAGTTAGTAATTGATGGGTATGTGATGTACTCTCACATTTGAGTAACAAACAAAATTTAAATTAAATGTGAATACTAGCCAAGACAACTATATTCTCCAGTTAAATCACAATCCAATTAGATGATTTTACAGAATTTTCTACCTTTAAGTTGTTGTTGTTCTTAATAATAGTTACTCAAGATATGACAACATTCTCCTTTCGAGTAGCTGCATTTTTATTTAGTGTAGAAGAGCATAAAAACAAAAAGTTGTAAAGGATTTAAAAGGAAAACTTGGCAGCTTATACATGCAGCCTCCTTGTTACAACCTCACTAATTCGACAAGGATCAAATCATCAACTGTAAAAGGAATTGCTCCCAGACCTTTTAAGTCACACACTGATGCTGCCATTTCCATTAGGCCAGCGCTGTCATTCTCTCCACTGGTTTACTAGCTGTGGCTATGTGTACGCAGCAAGGCCCGCAGGTGCCATGCCCTGCAGCCTTGCACTTGCTTGGCATGCTGAGGACCCACATTTCATTATAATTTTTTTTCCAACAGATTAAATAGTTTCTACATTCTGGTTATCAATTTCCTTTCTATCCCTCAGCCACTGTATCTCTATATCTCTACCAGAAACATCTAATGTTGTGCCTCTCTTTCAAAGTCCCCAACTCACTTTCGTCCTTGGTGGCTGAATGTATGAGCTGCCTTTATTTTTACCTGTAGAAATGTGTGTATTTTCAAGATTGTAATAGTCAAAAGCCATTATATGACTTTGCTCCCGTGGGCCAGGACAACCATTTAAGTCTCTTTGAATATTAAACATGGTTTCACCTTTGTTTTCTTTCTTACCCTCTGGTTCTTTCCGCCTTCAATACCTTTGTGCTGCACAATAAGATGTTTGACTTTTGGGTATCCTCTTTGCTCTGGAGTAAACTTGTTAAGCTCTTTGGCTTACAGAAACCACCCTTAACCAAGCAAGTGAACAGACCCTTTTCTCTCTTGGGCTGTGCTATCAGAAGCTCTAGAAACATTCTGTTTGTCATTAATTTGATTAAGATGCAGAAATGCACTGAGATGGTTAAAGTATCATGCAATATTGTTAGCAAAGGTGAAATACAATTCTTCATGTAACCAAAGTTATGTGACTTTGAGGAAAAGATTAACCTCTCTCATCTATCATGGGAATAATATCTCCTTTACAAATTGCTTTGAGGGTAATAGAGTAACATGTATGAAAGTCCTTCACAAATTATAAAGTGCTGCACAAACATAAGGCAGTGTTTTTACTATGCCTACTTCCAATTGTATTAGCTCTCAATCATTTGTCCTAGTGTATAAAGATCAAGATATTTTTTGTTGGTTTTAGCAGAATGATTTGCACATAAAGATTGAATTGATTGATTCATTTTTACCTTCAGATTTATGACCCGAAGTCTAATAATATTTCAAAATCTTGGCAGCCCATGACTGAGATGTTGAGTTACCTTTCTCCTTGGTCCCCACAAGTTCAAATAGAGCTGGTTCCTTTCTGTATAAAAGTGTGGTCACTCAAACATGGAAACTGAGGGAGGCCAGAGTTAGGGCAGTCTTCGCCATAAAATTTCATTACATTTTCCTCATAACTTTCCAGTTTAGAAAAGTCACCTTGGCCAGCTGTTCTTCACCAAGGTTTTATTAGGTTTAACTGATTTAAAAGTTTACTGGTCTCAGTATGATATTATAACTTTCAGAAAAAAAAAAAGTCTTCCAAAAGAAACAAGGAAACAGAAAATGGATAATAAATTTTTGATGCATTTTTAGTTTTATAAAGTTTATTCAAATGTTTTATTCTACATAATCTTTCACACTCAGAAAGATCAAAACATATTTTAAACTATACATGCATGAAAATTCTGAGGTATCTGATTTAAAATTTTGATATTTCCTCTCTATGGCAACAATGATTATGAATCTAATATATTTTCAAAACATCACAATGAAGTTAACTTTTCATATAATGTGTCCAAATTAGCCCCACTGTCAGACAGAGGGCTGAACTGGTTAACTAAATATCTGATTGATAAAATTAAGAAAAAATATATGTCATTGCCCTAAAGTTTCAGAGGGAATGGCTGCCACATTAAAGACAGGATCTGGAGTGAGGCAGTGTTTAACAAACAATCTCAGAAGAAAAAAGTGTAGATAGCCATTGAAGACACGACACTACCATGTACATATATATGCACATCCTTTTTGACTAGGGAGATGAATGATTACTGTAAATACAAAACTACAGAAAATGACAATTATCCTCAGATACAACGTAATTTTCTGTTAGCTGAAGCAAACACAAGAAAGAACAATTTGTGGGAGGATCCTTTGCGTATCTGAACTGAAAAGTAAGTTTATACCTTTTGCTTTTCCTTCCTTTTTTCCTTTTTCTTTCCTTCCTCATTTATTTTTTAAATATTTATTTGTCTTTAATGCAAGTGTGTGTGTGTGTGTGTGTGTGTGTGTCTGTGTGTCTGTGTGTGTGTGTACCTGTATGCATGCACATTTGTTGCTATGGTGCTATAGGTAAAAATATTAGAAGATGACTTTCATGAAGTTGATTTTCTCTTGCACCATGTGGGTTTTGGAAACTGAATTCCAGTAGTCGTGCTAATGTGGCCAGTGCTTTTGTAAACTAAGCCTTCCTAGTGGCTTTCATTTCTCTTTTCTCTTCACTCCCTATCTCTAGGGCACTGGAGAAAAACATGGAATGAGAGGAACTTTAGTGATAGAACAGGTGAAATAGGATGAAAACACTGGCACTGTGAGGAGGTAGATAGACCCCAAGAGAACAAGGGTCACATCTATTCTCTTTCTAAAAACAGTTACTTAAAAGACCAGCTGGTCCACAGGATCCTTAGCATTCAGGACTCCTTACCAAGGTCGTGCTGCTCTGCCCAGTGGAGTCAGTCTCAACAATCACTTAACTAAATCAGTCTCCAACAGATAGGCCCAGAGGCTGACCCAATATAGACAATCCCTCATTGAGACTCTCTTCCTAGTTGGTTCAAGATTGAATCAGTTTGAGAAAACTAACCATCAAAGATAAGAATGAGTGTAAGAGAAACAACTGATAGGGGAGGTCCTCCTCCCATTCCATCTGACCCTAGCCCATCAGGTTTCATGAGGACTGTCTGCATGTCTTCCTCTGTGGTCTGGTAAGGTTGCTCCTTCTCCCAGGGGGAAGTGATCAAATAGCAAGCCACTGAGTTCATGTCAGAGACAGCTCCTGTTCCCTTTACTAAGGAGCCAATTTGGAAACTGAGTTGCCATGGGCTACATCTGCACAGGGGTTCTAGCTTACCTATCAGTGGACTAGGGAAGGGGCATGGGAGGAGAAGAGGGAGGGAGGGCAGGGTTAGGAGGGGATGAAGGAGGAGGCTACAGCTGGGATACAAAATGAATAAATTGAAATAAAGACAAAAAATTACAAAGCTTAAAAAAGTATCAAATGGCGTGTAAGAGAGAGAGAGAGAGAGAGAGAGAGAGAGAGAGAGAGAGAGAAGACACTCAAAAGGAAATATCAGGAGAGAGAGAGAGAGAGAAATGAGAGAGAAGAGAAGACACTCAAAAGGAAGTATCAGTGTGGAAAGTTAAGAAATGCTAGAAGTCTATTTGAGGATTCCATATGCTAGTAGCTAACGTCAACATCTTTCCTTTAATGTGACGTTTACAGTAAAATAACAGAAGAACAAGAATCAGACTTTCTTCAATATTTATTTCAAGTATCCACTTTATCTGTTCATTGTCCCTTTGCATGGATTCTGCTTTGAGGCTTATATGTATTATGTATATTATACCTACTAAAGATATGTAAAGGTCATGAATAACATATCACTGTCTCTTTCAAAAGACATAGACCAATGCTGTGCATGCAGATAGTGTTTCATGAACTAGTTCTTTGCTTGAGCCTCCAATTAAACAAGAAAAGAGTTGATGAGCAATCCCAACAGTTTTTTAAAGTAGTTTGGGCTTAATATATTTCATTGCTTTGGACCAAGGACACCACAATAAATGGAAGAGAATACCTGCACACATATGAATGCAGAGTATTGAACCTGTCACGTAAGAATAATTTCAAGGGATTTTAGGCTTAGTACACTGAGCCATTCCTTAGAACCGCCAAAACTGAGGTTGTATCTGGAAGAATGTTTTCTTACATTTTATTGCTATGTCTGTTTCCATTTGCTTTCTTGAAACTCCTGCACATTTCTTTTTATGCAAAAACTTTAAGGAAAAAAAAAAAAAAAAAAAAAACAAAGCTGCAAGCAAAATCAAAACAGGACCTTAAACTTGCCTACTCTGGAATAGCATCAACTTGAAAGGAATTTCATGGTAAGAACATAATGAGCAGTTGATTAAAAGACACATGCTCATGAAATCAGAGGTATTTGCTGTCCCTATCATTATTCAGTTTTCCTAATAGCAAGATGGTTCATACATTAAATGAACCTCAAAATGGGATAGAGAGGACCTAGGCCCCCTGCTCAGATGTAGCCCATAGGCAGGTCAGTCTCCATATGGGTTCCCTAGTAATGGGAGAAAGGGGCTGTCTCAAATATGAGCTCAGTTGCCTGCTCTTTGATCACCTCTGCCTGGAGGTACAGCCTTACCAGGCCACAGAGAAAGAAGATCCAGGCAGTCCTGATGATACTTGATAGGCTAGGGTCAGATGGATAGGGGAGGAGGACTTCCCCTTTCAGTGGGAGGGGGATAGGGGGAAAGAAATAGGGAGGGTGGAAATGGGAGGAGGTTATGGAGGGGGCTACAATCGGGATATAAAGTGAATTAATTATAAAAAAATAAGTAACTTAAAAATGTAAGAACAAAGTGTCCAGTTTGCTGTTGGGTGTTCATTTGCACATATTAGATAGTTTATACCTACTTGTGTTTTGTCTGCTAGGCACTATTAAATATGTCATGGACCGAAATATCATTTGCACTTAATCTGCTCTTTTCAGAAAACAACCAAAATGCTAGTTGGGTGGTAGTAATAGATAAAGGAGACAGAGGGGAAAAAAGCACCAAATATTCATCAATGAGGCAGAACTTGTATGTCTCTTCATCTGAGAAACAGACAGACTTTCAAATAGTGTAAGAAAAATTGACAACTGTAGTTAAGGTTACCACATGATTATCATATAAATATGATAGTTTTTTTTTCTTTCATTGAAATTCAAAGCTCAATTTAATTTGTAGCTTGAATTTGACCTGTGCTATTTATTAATTAGTAGAACTTAGGCCGAAAACTCAAAAGATGCAGGTGCCAGGGTCCTTTCAGAGTAGTTAAAAACACTTGGTGCTCAACCTATTTGTGGTTATCTTATATCTGGTTGAAATTAAATAAGTGTTCATGGAAATTGACAGGGATAAATTTGAGAAAAAAGGAGGAAGGAAGATTCCTGGAAAAAAAAAAGCATCAACGGAGTTAAATAAGTCTCACAGCAAAATGATGACAGTCTTGGTCACCATACTGGCAAACATAACAACAGTAATGAGGGCAAAGTGGGGATTCTAGCATAAGACAGTAAGTAGATACCAGCTACCCTCAACCTTCACCTTGGGTTCAGGCTTAGATATTTTAAGAAAGGAGGAAAAGAATCCTTTATGTATTGATTGCCTACTATGTGCCAAGACTTGTCGTGGATACTTTCAAACATTTAATTCTCCCAAGAGCTGTCAAATAGGATATTAGTATCATCCAATTATAGACAGGAAAACTGAAGCTCAGAGAGCTTAACATTTTCACCAAAGGTCATTCAACTGACAGTTAGAGAGAGTGCCACTCTCCCAATGCCAGTGTTCTTCTACCTCCTTGCTACAAGGACCTTGGCCCATAGAATGCCAGCAATCCAAATGGCTGACTCAGACTTACAGCACAGCTTTCATGTAACTTTACTGTTCAGGGAAGGATCAGGGTCATCATGCTAAGGAGTGGACAGCAACAATCTCAGAAAAAGCAGGAGGGGATGGAGCTAGAGGCTAGGCCTAAAGAGTGTGGGCTGATAGTTACAGGAAGTTGACTAATGAGAGGCAACATTCTGGGGAATTCAGACAGGAAGATATCAATGACATAATCAGGTTTCATATATTTAGTGGTATCAAAGTGGCTTAGGACAGTGGCTTTCTTGTAACGAAGACATGAAGGCAAGGCATATTCTTAGGGTGGGCATACTGTACTGTCCTTTTGATTTTGAACAGCTCTGGGTCTGAGAATTACTCAAAAGAATATTAGACACCTGTGGAAAATGGTGTCCTGTATGAAGTTTAAGGAAAGTTCAGAAATTATGTTATTATGAACAGTCCTCTAATGGAATGTTCATATTGAGTGTTGTATAAGTCTTTGACTCCAGAAATGGGACTATGCACCATTTCTAGCTTAAATATGTCATTTTTATATCCATAGATATTTGTGGAAACATCTGTATTTCTACAAATGTAAAACACAGAGACTTGCATATATGTGTATATGTGTATGTATGTATTTATGTATGTATATATAAATACGTATACATATATGTATATATGTATATAAATTAAATCTATCTATCTATCTGTCTGTCTGTCTATCCACTAGAAATGATGTTACTTTATTGGCTCCAGCCTCTGTGTTTTGCATCTCTCACCTCCACTCTGATTTGCTCTTTCTTAGGGACTACACTCATACTATTGCAGCTGATCCAGGAGGCACTAGTGAAGGGACATTATGAGAGAGGAAAAGGACATGCTTCTCAGAGGAAATGGCTTTTCATAGCCGGTATCATTTGAAGTTCATCTAGAATATGTTCTTTGGGCAGGAATCAAAGTGTGAAACAAGAATAAAGGGGTGGAACAGGCTCCTTGGATCTCCTAACCTCCCCCAAGCCTGTCAAGCAGGTGAACGCTCTAGCTCTATTTACATTCTGTCCTTAGAGCAGTCAAACTTTATTTATTTATTTGTTTATTTATTTATTTTAGTGGGTGTGTCCTGGAATCAGATTCTCTGAATGACATTGACATATGTCCCCAGAAATAGATTAGCAACTCCTTCTCAGTTGACACGTTCAGCATAACAAGAAGTTCATATGCCATTGTGTGGATTAATTCCCACACCCATCCCTCAGGGAGAGATCAAGTGTATCAAAGTGAGTTCATGCTACAGTAGTGGGGATGCAGGGAGATGCTCTTTTTTTTATGCACTTTTTCATGATTAGATTTTGACTTTGCATAATAGATTTGGGGAATTGGTGATAGAAACGTTATGGAAAGATGGAAGACAGGTAAGGCAGACAAGCTACTTTCTAATTCACAAAACGTAGAAACATAAACCCTGCATGGCTTACCCCTCCCCCAGTCTGCATTCTGTGAGGCAGGTGTTTTCCTGACTTCTGCAGAAATAGTATCCTCAGCTGTAGCTCCAAACCATTGATTATCGTGACAGAACTATCAGCGTGCAGGCTATTCTGCTGGCCTGCCCTCAGGGTCTCATATCATCAGCTGCCAACGCCAGGTGTGCTAGGTGTCTGCTGGATATAAGGACCCCCTCTCTACCCACCCACCCCAGCACATCAAGTCACCTCTATTGTGACGTAGAGTGAATAAATAAATTTTAAAAATAAGAGATAATTAAAAATTAACTAAATACAAAGCTCATGTGCCTCCATTCCAGCTTTTTCTTTCTGTTTCAGCTTCTCTCTGTTACTTATGCTTGATCTCTCTCTCTCTCTCTCTCTGCCCTCATGGCTCACTTGCCTCTTCTAACTCTTCTCTAGGCCCTGCTTTCCTTTCCCCCAATAAACCCTTTAATACCATACCTTTTGGATGGTGTAATTTCACAGGGGGCACATCTTGGCATGGGCCTTTCATAGTTCCTTAATAGTGAGCACACTTGTCTAGAATAATGATAACAATGCTTTTATTTTATATTAGAGTCAATGTGTAGTCAACATCTCTCTGAACTAGAAATCAATGCAGACTCTAAATCAGTTACCACCTTGAATTAACATTTAAGTCCTGGGGTTTTTGTTTGTTTGTTTGTTTATTGAATCAGTGTTCAATACTTAAGGACTTCACTGAATGATATGCAAAATACAAGGCTCACATGGCTAGTTCAATTACATAAAAAAAGTTTGTGAATACCTGTAATGCAGATACTTGAGAGGCTGAGATGCAACTGTTGTTGCTGAGTTCAAGGCTAGTTGGGGTTATGAAGTGAGTCAGCCAGGTCTTTGTAACAATGAAGTGATAGTAACAATGGATGTATGCATAAGACCTGCACAAGATTATGACAGACAGGAAAACACCATGGAAGGTGAGGGACTCGTGAAATCTCAGCCCTGACGAGGCTCTATTAATACTTGATGTATGCTAAAAGAGGCAGAGTCAATGTTCTTCATGGATGTGGTCCCTTGTGGGTCTCCCATACTCTAGTGGAATAGTCCTCTATTCATGCATATTGTGTTTGGCACTAAATAAATGTAGTGACTTATTTTAAAAAAGAACAACATTAAGTAGGGTGTGTGAGATGGTAGCAGGTACAGAATAGGAGGTATTGGAAGGAAGAGAGTGAGAGACGGATTTGATAAAAATGCATTTATTCATTATGAAATTCTCAAACAAGAAATAAAAAGAAATATTTACAACAAAGTATCAAGGTAGGCACAATTAACTATTATTAAATAAAGTATTAAATACTAAGTAAATACAATGTATATATGTAATATTAAATAAAGTTAAATTTTAATTTTGCATTGTCACTGGATGGATTTCCACTCTACAGAGCTCTGTGAAGTAATAGTTATCATATTACATTACTATACACTACATAACAGAACAGATCAACACACATGCACACACAAACACACACACACAGACACATGAACACACAAACACACTTGCAAAGATCCCAGTGCTAAGTGAAAACTTCCAGTGTTCATATTTGCAATGTTTGTCTTTTAGATGTTTTACTGCAGAATTCAAGATACAGCATTTTGTTTTGAAATTCTTTATTACTTTCACAGTACATAAATTACATGGTATTAGTATGCAGAGCCATCAAGATGTTTAATCTTTGTTGAGCTTATCTTCCTCCACCCTGTACCAGAGTGGAAGGTGTGGATCATGCATGAACCTCTCTATTCCAAATGTTTTGTGCTCTGCCTCTAGGTGGGAAGAGCTCACTACACGTCTGTGTTGTTGGTAAGAAGGGTAACTTAGGGTATCCATCTGCACCCTAGAAGACTGTGAGCTGTGACTCTAAGCAGCAGAGGGGAGTTATTCTATAGTGAAGCCCTGAGGGACAAATCATAAGTTTGGACTTCACCACATTGAGTTTGATCCCAAAGGCTATTTCTGCACATCCAGCCATCTGGAGATAGTGTGGGTGCCAGGCATCTCGCCTGTGCAGTGCTATGTCTCATATCTTGGTATTTAAATGTTGTCTTGGCATAGGACACTGGTGTCCATAGTCAACTACATGCATCAGAAAGTAAGTTCTGACTCCAAGTCTTTGCCTGCAAACTCCATTTCCTCAGTTGAACTCCAATACCCCTGGGCTATGCTGCTCATTCACATCCACAGTTGCAAATCTTTCATGACTGTGATCACAGAAGCCTTTCAGGAGTGAAAGGGTATTAGAATGCCAAGGGATGATTCATGTCCAAACTCAGTCCACACAAAACAGAGCCACAATATGTACTCTGCAAGAATACTTCTGCTCTGGAGGACTGTTTAAGTATAGCAGCCATCAGTTGGCATCTAGATGACCAAAGGGACAATAGTGTTGCTACTTAATACTTCATAAGACAAATCTACCTTCTTCTTGCCATTGTACCTTCTTTTGCACTGGTCTATTTTCTCGGATCTATTATCTGTTTGTATTCATAACCAAAGACTGCAGTCTTTTGCCCACACTGCTGGCTTTGGATATCCTAATAAAAATCTGAAGTAATGAGCCCAAATTTATTTATTACTTTCACCCAAGATTTAGGCTCTCGGTTGCATTCAGCAGGGTAAATAATTATTATTTGAAAATAATTATTCTGAAAACAGAAGAGCTTAAATGATTTGTGAGTATGTGTGAGGTGGAGATTGAGGTGAGGGTCTGGTGAGGGATCTGAAATGACATTAGAAGAGAAAGCATTCAGTGAGACAATGGAGCCTGGAAAAAGATGCCTGCCTGTTGAGTGGTCATTGGTCTTTCCCCTTAACTAATTATCAAGAGTACCGAGTACTTAGAATGCATAGTAATGGAAGTCTTAATAATATGAAAAGACATTACTGCCCTGCTCTTGAGATACACTTATAATTTCAATTTAGAGTGGGTTCTGAAACAATAATTAAATTTTAGTGCAATATATATATAAATATACGGGCAATGATAACAAAAATTTCAGAGGGAAAAAAGACCCTTTCATGGAAGTACTATCACAATTACACTGTTATTGGCTTTTTTAGGAAATAAATGTAATGTGGAGATTAGTATGCTATTTAATAGAAGTAGAAAAAAAGCAGGAAATACATGGGGATTAGAAAGTTCAATATTGGCTAAAGGCACACTGATCAATCACTGGGGAACTAGCAGAGAACCAATGCAAAAGGTATTGGAGATTTTGTGCGTGTGGATTTTTGTCTTTTCCTCATAGAATGAAGAGACACCATTCAAAAATATTAAAATTTACCGTGCCTTGCTGATCTTCAGCCATGCTATTTTCATTTTTATTTCAATTTTTCCCACATCAATAGTGCATTGGCTGTGTTTTCAATACCTTTTATTTTTTGAGATTATAATGTAATTTCATCATTTCTTCCTCTCCTTTCCTCCCTCAAAACCCTTCTGAACAGCCAGTGTGTTGTCACATTCCTGTAATCCCAGCATTAGGGGAAGCAGAGGCCAGTGGATCTCTGTGAGTTCGAGGTTGGCTGGCTTTACAAAGCAAAAGTTCAGGACAGCCAGGGCTAGACAGAAAAATCCAGTCTTGAGAGGAAACAAACAAACAAAATCCTTCCAGACACCACCCCTTGCTCATTTTCTAATTTTAATTGTCAACTTGTCACAATGGAGAATCATCTGAGAAGGGAGTCTCAGTGAAGTATTATCACAATTAATTTGGCTTATGGGCATATCTTGGAGGGATTTCAGTAATTGGACTAATTGAGATGGAGAAACCCACTCTGATTGTGGGCTGGACCATTTCCAGGACGTTGCTATAGTCTGAGTGAAAAGGAGAGAGTGGTGTAAACACTAGGTTGCTGGCATTAATTCCTTCCTCTCTGTTCTTGGATTTGGATGTGACTAGCTACTTCAAGTTTCTGATACCTTGCTTCCCTTGCAATGACCAACTGTAACTTGGAATTGTAAGCCAAATAAACCACTTCTCCTTTGAGTTGCTTTTCTTAGGCTATTGCATCACAGCAAAAGAAAATAAACCAAGATATTGTAACTCCAGTTTCCAGGCTCAACCTGAACTCTACGGTTTTTTAGGAATCTTCCTCCATTTATGGAATAATCATGCGTATATCCCTCCGTTTTCCAAGCACATGTCTGATTAGATAGCATGGTCTGCTGTGCTTTGTAAATCACTACTCTCTGTGCATTAGAGACACCAGTCACTTGTAAACTCCTCCAGGTCAGAACTTGAAACATCTTTATTGTTTCAAAATCTTGCTGGAATTTATGATTTGGAGAGTTCTGTTGACTTACACAGAAGAAAGGCAGTTAGTAAGAAAAAGATATGACTTCAGCACAGGTGAAGTCCTTAAAATATAACTCCAGTAACTATGAAAAATAGAGACTCTTACAGCTCACACTATAGTTCCTATCAGTCAACTTCTTCTCCAGAATTGGTGAACAAATGGAATGCATGCTGGGAATATCTCTGAAATTACTTGTGAAAGAAAGCTGAAAATATTCAGAGGCCTTTCAAGACCACTCTTTTCAGACTTAGAGTCTAGTTTTATGACTTCAAAGCTTGTAGAATAATTAACAGTTTTGGCAGAAAGTGCCTCTACTTTTGAAAATGTGGCTATTTGTTCAACATGTATTGAGGTTATGTCATGGGAGGGTGCTGGAATAGATGCCATGGAGTGTGAAGGAGTACACACAGAACTCAGAAACTTGCATGTGCTCTGATACTGTTCTAACTGTCCTCTGTACAGCATTCTTTTCCAGCAGCTACTACTCTGTTAAACTTCGTGTTTATACTTTCAGACTGCAGCTGTCCACTATAGGTGCCAGTTCCTCTGCCCCACTTGGCACAGTCACACATGAATAGGTACCCTACAAGACTTCATTGAATGTAATTGCCAGCTACTGGGGACCTTACTCCAGTAATTTATGACTGCAGATAAGACAATTCAAGAATCTGGAAGTTGGGGTTGGGATCATTTTTCTTTTAAAGTCAATTAAAAGATACCATGGAGAATACCACTTTGTGACAACAAGGGAAGAGGCCTTCTTGTGTGTGTGATTGAATCTGCATAACTGCTCCAAGCACAATACATAACCAACATTCTCTTTCCATGTGGAGAGAGCAATCCTCCTGGGGTTCTATGTCTCAAAGAAAGCTGGTGATGGAGAGACCTGGTGACCAGCACAGGTCAGAACTCAGCAGGCCCACTTCCTAGCCACCAAGGCTCTTCCCTGACTCATCCAGTGTGGAATGGATGTTTAATTCTCCCTCCCTCCAACAGTAAGTTTCATTCTCTGACATTTTTCTTGTGGCCTGCAATTTAGAAAGCATCCACTTTCACAAGTGAAAACTGATTTTGCCCAAACAGATGCTTGTTTCTATATTTTACACTCTGGAAAAAATTGAGTATGATTGGGTTGAGGAGGGGGCTATCCAGGGATAGGAAGTAAAATTCGTGCAGACGCTTGTGGAGGCGCAGTTTGGGCTAAAATTAGAAGCCAACTGAGAGCTGCAAGCCGTAGGAATGGGGTCTCCAAAGAAAATTTGTTGTATAATAAAATACTCATTGAAAATATTCTGACAAGTGGCCCTAACAAATTTCTCACATATCTTACACTAGATGACAAAATGGCTTTTCTCCTAAGTTTCTGTGAGAATTTATGATAAACTGGATTTAGACAGTCTTATTTTAAATCAGCCAAGCAATCAAATCCTTCAGGCTAATCCCTCAATCAGCAGTCATCTCTTGAGCACCAATTTTGTCCTGATAACTATAGTGGGCTTGGGGAGAACTCAGAAGAAAAACAAACAAACAAGCAGATAAACAAAAAATAACCCTGATGATGTCCAAGAGATGATGAGAAAATACCCTAGTCTCGTCTAGTGCACAGGGAAAAATGGGGGTTTAGTCATAAGGAACGGAGGTGTGGAAGTGACAATGTAGCCAGGTACCTACTATTTGAGATTTGTTTCTCTGAGGGCCACTGCTTGCCTGATGCTCTGAAGCATTAGCCACCACAGCCTTTCTCTGAATTTTAACCCTTTGCTTGGATAGTAGTATCATTTTATGCTTCTATTAAAGGAAATTTGACAACAACAAAAAAAGCTGGCTGGCATATAAGACTCAGATATATGACCTCTTACTTACAGCAGCTGAAGTATTGAAGACTAAGAAACAGGTAAACTCCGCGTTTGGTGAGGCCTTATTTTCTGGTTGACAGATAGTGCCTTTCATCTGGGTCCACCTGTGGCAGAAAGAAGGAAGCAACAATCAGCCAGAGGAGGACTCTCCTTATGGAAGCACTCATTCCCTTCCTGTGCACCTTACAGAGATCCTGTATCCTCACAACATCCCATTGGCTTTGGCTTGTTGATTTGGAGTCTCACACATCACATTCAGCTTCTGGGAGAGGCTCTAACTATGTATGTTATCTGTACTGCTGGCCCTAAGGATCTGAGGTCCTGCCAATCTCCACACATAACTCAGTCCTAACCAGCTATTGGTGCCTAGGAACATACTTCATGCCCCTCCTGTAAGAGTAATGTGTGCTCTATTCTCAGCATGCAGAGTCTCTGAAGGTAGATTTAATATTTATAGCCACAGCAGCTATATCGTCCAATGAAAAGGCATGGGGCAGGAATGGGCTCCACCATTCGTACCCCATATTTCTGAGGGTAGAAGTCATAGTTCCAATTATGTAAATTGCACAGTGCAAAAAACCTCCTAGTGACCATAAAACCAAACAATGCAGACTACCTTGAGAGTGGGGATAAGACAGCCATACAGCATCTTGATTTCTTACTACTCAACTCTGCTATGGTAGTGGCTAAAGAGGTTCTAGACTCCTGTGCTCACCTACATCCTGGAAAGTCAGTCTTCATGCCTCTCATATTCTGTTTTGAGCACACAAGAGTGATTTCCTCAAATGTACTAAAGGACCTCCAATTTGCATTCATGCGTCAGCACCCAGCCAGGTATAGTGAGAATGGCTCCTGTCTTCTGGTGAAAACTGATGCTGTTAGAGCTCACTGCTGTGTTCGTTTTCATCAAAGATAATTACAAGTTTTATAGTTCAATTAAAACGTTACATTTTTGTTTTCCATGCAAAGGCAGTTTTACCAAATTTAACAACAACACACTTATTCCCAAAGTCCTCTTGGATTGGGAAATTATACCATTATAGGCCCATTTCTTTCTTTGTGCCTCCACCCTTTGCATTAATAGTTGGGTCTCATTCAATGTGAAAAGGGGAACACTTCAACATAAGAATGTGATATCTATTAAAGACCTTTGCTCCATGCACAACAACCTTCAACTGAGAAAGGAATAAAGTTAAGGCCCAAGATCATTGCTTTGTCCCAAAATTATGCTGTCTTTTGGAGAAGTTTGTTATAATAAATGTTTTTTTATTGTTTGCTTGCTTGTCTTAGGTAAGGTCTCATATAGCCAAAGCTGTCTCAATTGCTGAGTGGTGAGGCTGAATTAACTTGAGTTCTTTATGTATATATGCATACAGATTCTCATGGAATCCAGAAGAGGGATCTTGGAAGCTGTGAAACTGCAGTTATGGTTAGTACTGACTCACTTCCTTCTGCTTCCTTAGTCTTGAGATTAAAGATCCTGAGATTAAAACACACTGCCTAATTTGTACCATTCTAGGGAATGAACCAGGATCCTGTTAGGACAACAAGACTCTACCAAATGTGTTCATCCTTGAGCTTTATTGTTGAAGAACAGTCTGCATTTCCTTTCTCACTCTGAGTATTGCATGTGGAAAAGAGAAGCAGAGAAGTAACTGAACAAGGAGTAACTGTCCATAACTCATGCAGTGTCTCTTGAGTGAAAGGCATTCTATGGAGTCTGGTATCTTAAACTGCCTGCCTTGAACCTAGTCCATCCTAACCACAAACTACTTACATGACCTTAACTACTGAAGGAGTACTTGCTCACACCGTCTTTTGGGAGTAAAAACCAGGCATGTATCAGTTTAAGAGCCTAACCTCCATTGAATTCTCCTTTAATTATGTTGCTACAAGGGAAGTGTGGTCACCATTGCTTTGGAGCAATTTCTTGCATTTAACCACAGTTAGAGACATTTCAGCACTTTTCTCTCTCTTTTCTTATTCCAGAAGCTTTTGAATCAGAAAAGCAGGAGGAAGAACACAGACTGCATCATTGCATACACTGAACACTGTGGAGTGTGTGTCCGTGTTCTCTCCATCCAACACAGTAGCAATATCCCCCTTAGTTTCCCTGCCTAGGAACCCAGTGCTCTCTAGCAATCTTGAAGCAAGTTTTGTCCATTCTGGCTTCATTAAGCATGTTAAGTGAGATGTTCTGCCATGTTCCTGGAGTCTGTCACCTTGATAGTTTACAACGCCATCATCCTCTTCCTGTTGGCCTAGTGCTCTCTTCCCAGCTCTGATTTATTACCTTTCTTGCCTGATCCCACACGACCCTTTCATCACTGTCACACATGGGCCTGTTGATGAGATGTGTTTGGTGGTGGCTGGAGGGAAAGGAGAGATCAGCAAACCAAGAAAGGAAGAAATAGGCAATCGCCATTATCTTTTTTCTAAAGCCCATTTTTGTTTATACTTGAAAGATCCTAAACGATATTATCTTATTCTGAGCATGCATTGTGAATTTTTTTAATTTTGCAAATTTGTAAAGAAAGTAACATGTAAGAAATACTGGTTTTGGACTCCTGAATGTCTCGAACAAACCCTCAATATGGAATGATAGACCTCTGCCAAACATCTAGCAAACTAGGCAGTGTATCAGGATATTTGAAGAGTAACATTTTTGCATAGATGCCCTCAAATCAGTCAACAGAAGTTCAAGCAGGCAATACTGTTCAGGTACATATTTCCAGATTTGGTGAGGGCTTCACATGTGGCTTGTGTCAGAAAACCAAATGATAAAAACTTAAAATCCTGTTGCATGGATCCATTTCTACACTTACTTTTCTTGGAAAGAACCTAAATATCAAAGAGATTGAATCATGTAATTAACAAAGAAAATGAGTACATGATTTAATCCTTAGGTCTTTCTGACCTCAAATGGATAAACAGTCCCTTTAGATAATGAAGAAATGTTGCTAATGATCAAAATAGATTTTCCATTCGATGAGTTGTAAACAATTAAATTAAGACAAAAATATGAAATATATAAAAACCAATAAATGTGGAAGAAAGAATGTACTATAACTTTATCTACCAACCTCACCATGCCTTTGGAGTACTTCATATGTACGCTTTTTATTTATTTATTTTTATTTTTTATTCACTTTACATCCTGGTTGTAGGCCCATCCCTTTTCCCCTCCCAGTTCCATTCTCTGTCCCTTAATTCTCTGTCCCTATACCTCAGAAAAGGGGAGCTCACTTTGCCATTCACCCAACTCATCAAGATGCATCAGGACTGAACATGTCCTCTTTCCCTGTTGCCTGGCAGGGCAGTCTCACCAAGGGGAAGGGAATCAAAAACTGGCAAGTAAGTCAGTGTCAGATGCAGTCCACACTTCCCTTACTAGAAGACTCACATGAAGCCTAAGCTGACCATTTACTACCTCTTTGTAGGAGGCCTGGGTCCAGTTCATGAGTGATACTTGGTTGATGATTCAGTCTTAGCAAGCCCCTCTGGCCCCTGACTAGTTGGCCCTGTTCTTCTTGTGGAGCTCCTATCACCTCCAGGTCTTTTTCTTTTTCCTCCCACTTTTCCACATGAATCCCTATGTATCATCCAGTTTTTGGCTGAGTTTAAGCCTCTGTTTTAGCGCATTTCTGGCTAGAATCTTTCAGAGAACAATTCTACAGGCCCCTCCCTGTCTGCAAGCTTAGTAGAGTATTGTTCATAGTGTCAATGGTGGGTCTTTGGTTGGGCCAGATATTGGTTGGGCATCCCCTCACTTTCTATCTGTTCTATCTTTATCTCTGCACATCTTATAGGCAGGGTAAATTTTGGGTCAAAGTTTTGTGAGTAGATTGGAGTTCACCTCTCTCTAGTAGGAGAGTAGTGTAGCTAGAGAGCATCCTCTTCAATCTCTATGGCCTCTGCTAGTAGGAGTTTCTGGTTGAATACCCCGCATATCTTCCCAGGAGATTACCCTGACATAGGTCTCCAGCCTGTCACAGAGATGCCCACCACCCCAGTTTCTCCTTTCTTCACAGGCCATCTGTCCTTTCAACCCACTCTCCTCAGCTCTCATCTCTACTGTCATAACTCTCTACACCGCATCCCGTACCTTGTTCCCTTTCTTCAACCACTACCTCTATCTAGTTTATCTCCCATTCCTAGTGAGATTTATGCAGCCTCACTTGGATATGCCTTCATACTTATCTTCTTTGGGTCTGTGCCTCCTAGTGTGCTTATTCTGTACTATGTGTCTAAAATCCACTTATAAGTGCATATATACCATGTGTGTCTTTCTGGGTTTGGGTTGCCTAACTCAGGATGATCTTTCTAATTCCATCCATTTGCCTGAAATTTTCATGATTTCTTTGTTTTTAATAGCTAAGTGACTATTCCATTGTGTAAAGGTGTCAGAGTTTTTCTTTGTTTTTGTTTTATTAATCCATTCTTAAATTGAGGGATATCTAGATCATTTCCAGATTCTAGCTATTGCAAATAAATAAAGCTGCTATTAAGAGCAAGTATCCTTGTATGGTGGATCATCTTTGGGGAATACACAGGAGTGGTACAGCTGGGTCTTAAGGTAGAACTATTTCCAGTTTTCTGAAAAAGCACCAGATTGATTTCCAAAGTCATTGTACAAGTTTACACTCCAACCAACAAATGAGGAGTGTTCCCTTTTATCCACATTCTTGACAACAAGGGCTGTCACTTGAGATTTTGTTCTTAGCCATTCAGATGGGTGTGAGATGGAAACTCAGAGTTGTTTTGATTTCCATTTCCCTAATGACTAAAGACATTTTGCATTTCTTTAGGTGCTTCTCAACCACTTGAGATTCCTCTGTTGAGAATTCTCTGTAGTTCTGTGGCCTATTTTTTAATTGAGTTATTTTGTTTATTGGTGTTTGATTTCTTGAGTACATAATATATTTTGGATATTACTCCTCTGTCAGATGTAGTATTGGTGAAGATCTTTCCCCAATCTGTATACTGTCATTTCATATTATTGACAGTGTCCTTTGCCTTACAGAAGCTTTTCAGTTTTATGAGGTCCCAATTATTGATTGTTAATCTTAGAACCTGAGCTGTTGGTGTTCTGTTCAGGAAGTTGTCTCTGGTGTCAATGAGATCAAGGCTCCTCCCCACATTTTCTTCTAATAAATTTAGTGTATCTGGTATTATATTGAGGTCTTTGATCCACTTGGACTTCAGTTTTGTACAGGATAATAAAGATAAATATGGATCTATTTACAGTTTTCTATATGCAGACTGAAGTGGAAGTTTCTGGTTTCTCTGAAGACTCAGATGTGTAGAAGCTGTCTTGTGAGGGGTCATGTGATGTATTGCTGCAAGCTGTCTAGTGTGAGGAGGGTGAACTATGGCCAACTGAAACTAGCCATTGGTGTGTTCTGAAGCCCAGGGACAGTGAAACAGTGCTGGTCTTTGTTTTTTTGCCACTTGACTTCATAGAGAAATGAACCAGGGAACTTCTCATGGCAATCCAACTGAGTCTTGTGGTTTTCACTGACTTGACCCTATCTGTTGAATGGTGCTCATTCATGTTGCTGTATTGTGTTGGTATTTGGACTGGACTGCTGGTATTCAAACAACAAAGAGTAAAATCACCCCAAGGAACTACTTTTTTTTTTTTTTTTTTTTTTTTTTTCAATGCAGTTTATTCAGGAACATTGAACAATCCTCGGACCCCGGGGAAAGCCAGCCCACAGCTTAAATAGCCTCTGGGTAGCCAACCCAGGCGTGCCACGGGGGCAATGCAGATAGGTCCACATACATGGAAGCAAGCCAGATCCTCGGCCTTAGCCAAATGTGGAGTTGTTCGTGACAGAGAGCACTCACCATCGGGAAGGTGGAAGGCAGAAACCAGCTCCATCTTTAAGGCATAGCATTCCGCAGCTCTCTACAGTTCCCCCTTTTTGTTTTAGACGCATCAGGCAAGAGTAGAGGTCTGATCTCTGATATTAGAAATAAATTGGGACTTTGTACAGATGTTCATTTAGGTGTCATCCACCCAAAGAGCATCAGACCGTCCGATACCTTTTTCTCAGAGGCGGGACCTGGGGCATCAACCCGCATGCAATCAGACATGCTCTTCTCTGGGTCCAAAGCGGCTGACCCTGAGTGCAGTGCTTAGCCTCGCATCCTGAGCGTATCATTTTAGCTTTTTATGGTATCCAACCATGCTTGGGGAGAATGTCCTGCTTCAATGGCTGTAAAGGCCTGAATGATCATGGCTGCATCACACTGTTGTGAGACTCTAATCTTGCATATATACCACAGGCAAACCAAGGAGACCAACACCAGAAGGCCTGCTAACCCTCCCATGCCCGCCCATTCCTTCAGATGATTCATGGCTGCAGCAATCCATGTTGATAATCCTGTGGCTAGTCCTGCGTCCACTCCGGTAGAATTTACTGTGACAATGGCCACTCTCAGCTGCTCCATCGTAGTATCGAATTCTCCAGTCCAATTACCTAAAATATAGCTCGACAATTGTTTAGACAGATTTGCAGCACAGGAAAAATTCTCATGTTGTATGCTAGTGACACAAAGTCCAGCATACTTTCATTGACAGCCAGGTTGAGCGATTTGCCATAGGGTATCAATTTGCTCCTGCAAGAGGTCAATCCTCTGATTGAACACCATCAAGCTTCCTTTTAGTTGAGCATTAATTCCTTTATGTACAACTAAGGCATGAGCTACATTGGCTAAATGATTATTCAGAGTCTGAGCAGTCTGCCCAGTATGACTCATGGCTAATGCCCTGGTGGTAGCTCCAACAGCCGTCAATGAGATGGTAGTAACAATGGTGGCTGTAGTTCCAAGATCCCTTTTCTGTCTGAAGAGAGTCATAGCGTGAGGGGCATCAATGGGCATAGGCACCCAGTGAGGCATGCGAGTAACCAGGGCATACCTAACTTTACTAGCATTCCAGCATTGGGCAAAAAAGCAAGTATCATTACCACAATTACTTGGCTCTATCTGGCTAATAATGAATAAAAATGGGGGATATAGACAAATAGGTGTGGGCTTATAGGAAATATTATGAGAAGCCTTAACCCCTCGTTGGAACATCCTGCGTCAGTTCTAGAACTAGCAGTGGTGGTGTCCGAGGTCTGAGTAGGTTCAGGAGACCATTGCCCCCAGGGGCGAGACGTGCTCCATGCCAATTGACTAACTCCATGTTTTCCTCCAATTTTGAAAGTCATTTAAGGTTCTTAAATTATTTTTTCCCTTTTTTCTTAAATTTTTCATCAATTACACTTTATTCATTCTGCATCCCCCCATAACCCCCTCCCTCCTCCCATCCCAATCCCACCCTCCCTCCTCCCTCTGCTTGCATGCCACTCCCCAAGTCCACTAATAGGGGAGGTTCTCCTCTCCTTTCTGATCTTAGTCTGTCAGTTCACATCAAAAGTGGCTGTATTGTCCTCTACTGTGGCCTGGTAAGGCTGCTCCCCCCCCCAGAGGGAGGTGATCAAAGAGCAGGCCAATCAGATTATGTCAGAGGCAGTCCCTCTTCACATTACTATGTAACCCAATTGGACTCTGAACTGCCCTGGGCTACATCTGTGCAGGGGTTCTAGGTTTTCTCCATGAATAGTCCTTGGTTGAAGTATGAGTCTCTGGGAAGTTCCCTATGTTCAAATTTTCTTGTCCAAGGAACTACTTTTAAACAGGTCTACAACCCCTTTTTCCTAAGAACATATTTTTTCTCCCATACCTCTGGTCAGTGGATGGAAGAGAGGTAGAAGTGCTGAAGATCCCTAGATAAAGTAGGTTTGTGAAAATTCTAAGCCTACAGTAGACATCCAATTATACCAGAACCATTTGTTAAAGATGATGTCATTTTTCCATTGTATGGTTTTGGATCCTTTGTAGAAAAATCAAGTGTACTTAGATACATGGGTTCATTCCTGTATCTTTTATTTAATTCCATTGTTCAACCAGTCTATTCCTATGCCAGTTCCATGCAGTTCTATTATCATTTCTCTTTAATATAGCTTAAAATAAGGAATGGAGATACTCCCAGATGTTCTTTTTTAATATTTGTATTTATTTATTAATTACAATTTATTTACTTTGCATCCCAGCTATAGCCTCCCCCTCATCTCCTTCCAATTCCACCCTTCCTCCCCCTTACCTCCTATGCCTTTCCCCTAGTCTACTCATAGGGGAGGTCTTTGTATATTATTGTTTTAGCTACTCTAGGATTTTTGTTTTTCCATACAGAACTAAGAATTGTTTTTTCAAGGTTGTTAAATAACTGTATTGGTATTTTCATGGGGATTGCATTGAATCTTGGATTACATTTGATAAGATGGCTATTTTTACCATACTAATCTTACAAATCCTACAAATGAGCATGGGACATCATTCCATCTTCTAATATCTTCTTTAGTTTCTTTCTTCAGAGACTTGAAGTTCTTGTCATACAGGTCTTTATCTTGCTTGGTTAGAGTGACACCAAGGTACTTCATTTTATTTGTGATATTCATATTCATAATAATAAGATATTCATATTATTTGTGGCTATTGTGAAACATGTAGTTTCCCTAATACACTTCTCAGCACATTTGTAGTTTGTATACAGCAGAGCTACTAATTTTGCAAGGAGGGATTTTTCTTGCATCCAACCAGTTTGCTGGAATTCTTGGGGTCACTTATATATACTATCATATCATCTGCAAATAGCTGTACTTTAACTTCTTCCTTCCTGTTTGTATACCCTTAATCTCCTTTAGTTTTCTTATTGCTTTAATTATAACTTCTAGTACTATATTGAAGATGTACAGAGTGAGAGAGTGGGTAGCATTTTCTTGTCCCTGATAATAGAAAAAATGTTTGAGTTTCTCTCCATTTAATTTGAGGTTGGCTGTCAGATTGGAGTCTACCTATGGGTCTTATATCCCGGATCTCATCAAGAATTTCATCATGCATTTTGTCAATGCCTTTTTTTTTTTTGCGTCTAATGAGATGGTTACATGATTGTTTTTTCCTTGAGTATGCTTATATAGTGGATTATATTGATCAATTTTCATATCCCTGCATCCATGGGATGAAGCCTACTTAATCATGGTGGATGATGTATTTGATGTGCTCTTGAATTCAGTTTGTGAGTATTTTATTGAATATTTTTGCTTCAATGTTCATGAGTGAAATTGATCTAAAGTTCTCTTGCTTTGTTGAGTTGTGTGGTTTAGTTATCAGAGTGGCTATGGGTTCATAGAATGACTTTTGCAATGCTTTTTCAGTTTATATTTTGTAGAACAGCTTGAAGAGTATTGGTTATTCTTTGAATGACTTGTAAAATTCTGCACTAAAACCATCAGGTCCTGGGCTTTACTTGGTTGGAAGATTTTTGACTACAGCTTTTATTTCATTAGGGATTATAGGACTATTTAGCCTGTTTAATTGATCTTGATTTAATTTTGGTAGGTGAACTCTATCAAGAAAATCATCCATTTTCTTTAGATTTTTCCAGTTTTGTGGAATACAGGCTTTTGAAATACAACCTAATGAATTTTTTCTTTTTTCATTGTCTTTTGTTATAAACCCCCCCTTTAATTTTCTGATTTTGTAAATTTGGATACTTCCCTCTTTCTTTTAGTTAATTTGGCTGAGTTTGTCATCTTGTTGATTTTTCTCAAAAAATCAGCTCTTGGTTTCATTGATTCTTTCAATTGTTCTCTTTGTTTTCAATTTATTGATTTCAGCCCTGAGATTGATTATTTCCTGTTATCTTCTCCTTTTTGGTGTGTTTACTTTCTTCTGTTCTGGAGCTTTCAGGTGTGTTGCTAAGTTACTAGTATGGCATCTCTCCAATTTTTTTATGACGGTGCTTATTGCTATGAAGTTTCCTCTTAGCACTGCTTTCACTGTGTTCCATAGGTTTGGATATGTTATGCCTTCCTTTACATTAAATACTAGGAAGTCTTTAATTTCTTTCCTTATTTCTTCCCTGGTCATTGAGTAAGGAGTTGTTCAGTTTTTATGAGTTTGTAGGCTTTTTGTTATTTCTGTGATTGTCTAGTTCCAGCTTTAATCTATAGTGGTCTGACAAGACCACTGTAGATTTTCCCTGGTTCACATGGTTTTTGTCATAGAATATCTTGTTTTCTCCTACTATGGTGATTAAACATTTTCCTGGGTATAGAAGTCAGGGCTGAAATCTGTGCTCTCTTAGTGTCTGTAAGATATTTGCCCAGGCACTTCTAGTCTTTAGAGTTTCTGATGAGAAGTCAGTTTTAATTTTGATAGGCTTGCCTTTATATGTGTCTTGACTCTTTCCCAATGCAGCTTTTAATATGCTGTCTTTGTATTCTACATTTATTGTTCAAATTATGTGGTGGGGAGGTTTGCTTCTCTGGTCCAATCTATGTGCTGTTCAAAAGCTTCTTCTATATTTATTGGTATCTCTTTCTTTAGTTTGGGGAAGTTTTCTTCTATGATTTTATTCAAAATATTTCCTGCCTCTTGGAACTGGGAGTTTTCTCCTTCTTTTTTTTTTTTTTATTTTTTTTCTTTTGAGTCAGGCTCTCTTTATTTTTTATTTTTTTTTTCAATGCAGTTTATTCAGGAACATTGAACAATCCTCGGACCCCGGGGAAAGCCAGCCCACAGCTTAAATAGCCTCTGGGTAGCCAACCCAGGCGTGCCACGGGGGCAATGCAGAAAGGTCCACATACATGGAAGCAAGCCAGATCCTCGGCCTTAGCCAAATGTGGAGTTGTTCGTGACAGAGAGCACTCGCCATCGGGAAGGTGGAAGGCGGAAACCAGTTCCATCTTTAAGGCATAGCATTCCGCAGCTCTCTACAGTTCCCCCTTTTTGTTTTAGACGCATCAGGCAAGAGTAGAGGTCTGATCTCTGATATTAGAAATAAATTGGGACTTTGTACTGATGTTCATTTAGGTGTCATCCACCCAAAGAGCATCAGACCCGTCCGATACCTTTTTCTCAGAGGCGGGACCTGGGGCATCAACCCGCATGCAATCAGACATGCTCTTCTCTGGGTCCAAAGCGGCTGACCCTGAGGGCAGTGCTTCTTTTATTTCTATTATTCTTAGGTTTGTTCATTTCATATTATCCCAGATTTCTTCGATGTTTTGTTATGAGCTTTTTGGATTTAACATTTTCTTTGACTCGTGTATCTAGGTCTTCAATCATATCTTCTGCCACTGAGATTCTCTCTTCCATCTCTCCTATTCTGTCGGTGATGTTTGTGTCTGTAGTTTAGGTTCTCTTCCCTAGGTTTTCCGTCTCCAGAATTGTCTCAGATTCTATTTTGTTTTATTTTTTTCTTGTTCCATTTCTAGGTTTTGAACAGTTTTATTCATTTCCTTCTCCTGTTTGATTATAGTTTCCTGTATTTCATTAACAGAATTATTCAAGTCTCTTGCCTGTTTGATTCTATTACCCTGAATTATTTTGAAGGATTTATTTTCTGTTTTTAACCTATCATTATCATAACCTCAGATTTATAATATTTTTCTTGTGTTTCTGGTATGATAGTATATCCAAGTCATGATGTGGTAGGACCATTGTTTTCAGGTGTTATCAAATGGTCCAGGGATTTATTGCTTGTGTACTTACGCTGACCTCTAGATATCTGGATGCCTTTGCTGTTGGCAGGTCTGGTGGTTTCTGATGGTCAGAACTTCCCTCACAACACCGAGTAGCAGAGCTCAAAACACATAACATTAACCATTCAAGCCTGATCAAGTACAAAGCTGAATCTCAAGCATGGCTCCAGGAATTATCTATGCATGTATGCTTTTTTAACATATCTGTTTATTTACCTTTTACTTTTAGGTTTTTTGTTTTATGTGTATGGATGTTTTTTATGTGTATGGATCATCACCTGCATATATATTAGTGCATGACTGAATAGCTGGTGCTTTTGTGGTGATGAGAAAAGGTCATTAGATGCTGTGGAACTACTTTAGAATTGTGAGCTGCCATGTATGTACAAGAACTTGAACCCAGGTAGAAGTGTAGAAAGAACTTCTAGAGGTAGAAGTGTAGAAAGAACTCATAACTGCTGAGCCTTCTATTTAAGTGCTACTTTATTGATTTTTAATTAACATTTAAAGTATAGGTTTCAAACCCCAGATTAATTTAGAATAAAATGGTGGAAATCCAGTGGATTGAGTGATCACAGGCCAACACAGACATCCAGCACTGTTACTCACACCTAGATACCTCACCATAACTATCTTTAGATGGCCATATGTTTTATTAGTTACACAAAGGTGTAGAAAGAATTGGACACTGAGGCACTGAGTCTTAGCAGGTGTATAGGAGGTGGGCAGAGATACTAGAGATGTTCAGGCACTGAGAGTCAGAGAAGAAGAGAATGTAATCAGCTTGATGCCAATATTCAGGCTCTTCTTATTGATGTAATAGTGACAGATAGTCTAGGCAGCAATGGCAAACTGCTCCTTTCATTCAAGAACATTGATATGTGCTCTAGTGTTGCTTGAATGTGGCTGTTTGGTTCCAGAGGTTTATTCATGCTTTCCATCCTTCCTTTAGGACAATCCAGTTTTTCAAGCTCTTTCCTCATGGGTAGTCTTAGAAGACTGTGAAAGGGCTTGTGGTAATATCATAGGAGAGCACTGATACACAAGTTTTTTTGGCACCTTGGATCTTTCTTATTCTTAGATAGGTGGTATCTAAGGTATAAAGTGAAGAACTGGAGATGTATAATGTTCTTTATCCTACTAGATCACAAGTCCATTGTGTACCCAGGCCTATGGACACAACTAGATATTTGAATCACACTGCCTCTTCTGTATCTTTTATATCTACGCAAGGAATTCTTACCCATAATTTTTCTTCGAAAGAGCCATCGTTCTATGGTATTTAATCAGTTGATCCAGAAGTGTTGTGCCAAGTTCTTTGTTGATATTATCTTTTGAGAGGTTCATATTCTTGCTACTAAATTCAACCCCACTGAATCACAATCTAGAGAAAGTGTGAGCTGCATCTTTTTAAAGGGTCTCTTCATCTTTTTGATAGACACTCAGGCTGAAAAGCAAGAATGGAGACAGTATTTCTCAGTTTAATATATAATCAATTCAACAGGAGAAGAAAACTAGATTAAACCAATATTCAGCTATGTTCTTGAAAAACCTGACCTTATTTTTCTGCTACATATTGAAGGTAGTAGTTGTTTGGAAAAGTTCTTACCTGCTTCTTCATTGATCTTTATTCTAACAAGAGAAAACCCCCTTGGTTTCCTGAGCCACTGTTACTGTTTTATGGATTTGTTTGAGGCATAATAGCTTTCCTATTGGGACTTGTCATCATACCATGGTATAAATCCAAGGTATTCCTAGTATTTCCTGTACCACCCTCCTCACACACTTCTCTCATCTAAGCTACATTCTTCTGTGAGGCTTAAGTGAAGCAAAATTCCTTTCTTTTTGACTTTTATTTTTTTTTTCTTATCAGTTACATTTTATTAACTCTGTGTCCCAGCCGTGTCCCGATCCCTCATTCCCTCCCAGTCTCTCCCTCCCTCCCTCATCTCCACTGTGCCCCTTTCCAAGTCCACTGATAGGGGGGGACCTCCTCCCCATTCATCTGATCCTGTTTTATCAGGACTGGCTGCAAAGCCCTCCTCTGTGGCCTAACAGGACTGCTCCTCCCTTGGGGGGTGGGGAGGCCAAAGAGCCAGTCATTGAGTTCCTGTTAGAAATAGTCCTTGTTCCCCTCACTTTGGGAAACCAATTGGTTACTGAGCTACCACAGGCTACATCTGAGCGGAGGTTTTAGGTTATATCCATACATGGTCCTTGGTTGAATGTCAGTCTCAGAAAAGACCCTGTGCCCAGATATATTTGGTCCTTGTGGAGCTCCTATCCTTTCCGTATCAGACTAACTCCCCTTCTTTCTTATGATTCCCTGTACTCTGCCAAAGGTTTGGTCATGAGTCTTTGCTTTGAAAACACTGCTAATTAGAGTCTTTCAGCAAAATTCATTCTTTTCAAAAATCCTGTAGCCAAAACCCTTGGTGGGCAGCCAAGTAGGCTACATGTACCTCCTTCCCCTCTCCTAATCTGATCTCCCTAATGTACTTCTGTACTTAAAAATGCATTTGACTTTAGCCCATCCAACATCCAACTCCCGGGACTTGACAGCCAATTCTACTGTGATTTGGTTTGGTCCCCCTAGTTCTCCTACTGCCCTTCTTAGCCATTACCATCAGCCCATCTCCACTCCTATTTTGAATGTTTTCTTAAATGCATGTCTAGGGATAAATCACTAGACTATAGAGGAGAAAAATGCACATTTAGTTTTGTGACATACTGCCTCTGTTTTCACCTTTGTCTGAGAGCTCAATTTCTTACTTGTGTTCTTTGAAACTGGTCAGTTAGAGTTACAAGTTTGTAAGTGTCTTTGTGGAAAAATGCTTATGAATAACTATATTGAGCATTTGATTTACTTAGCATCCATTCCCATATGTTCCTTGTGAATACCTTGTTTTGTCTATTTAATGAGACTGAATTTTTTAAGCTTCAGATGTACTTGTGAATATTATAGTATACTTTAAAATATCTTCAGAAAGCTAAAAAACATCAGAACAAAAATTCACTGAATCTACATGAAACTGTTGTGTTTACAGTGAATAGTTTTTTTTATTTTGCTTTACAATTTATGTATTTACTTACATATTTACTTACAACTAACTTTTTTTTTTCTGAGCAAGACCTTAGCTGTACAATCCAGACTGTCTTAAAACTCTCTAGTTAAGGCTGAGTTTTAACACATGGCAATCCTTCTTTCTCATCTTTCTGATTGCTGTTATTACAGGTGTTTGGTAAGCCTTGTTTGGAACTCATGACCATTTGCCTGCCTCATCCCCCTAAATGATGGTGTTACAAGTTTGTATTTCGCTTTGAGATTTTTATTTCAAGATCTTAATTAGGTGTTCCTTATTTTAATGTAAATTCAGTTTTTCATAAGATGAGAACAAATATACTATACAAATCACCATAGGAAATAAAGTCAACAGTAATACTAATAATGCAGAATACAGAAACATAAGTTACAAATGTTAAAAATTAAAACAAACCGTTGTCTACCACTTATTAAGATATTTATAAATACAGAGGACATTCTTCTCAAAATCAGAGAATGTTTAATTTTAGTGACTCTTATGTAATATAATAATAGTGTGGTTGTTTACAAGAGATATAATTAGAAATTAGCACCCATCAACTAAACAATGATGAAAAAAGATGCATCAGAAATCCAGCATGGCTTCTGTAGATACATGGGTTCAATTCACGCCACATCAAATACAGTATACAGAGGCAAAATGTGCTACAAAATGAGCTTCTGTTTGCCAAAGTGACATAATAATTCTAAATTTGTGTGCACCTAATTCTATAGATTTAAAATATATGAAATAAAAATTTACAGAACTGTGAAGAGAGATGAATAAATCTACCATAAAAATGTAAAAGTGAATATATTAACCATCATAGATCAAGCAGGAAAAAAATGAGCAGTACAGATAGAGTTTGTATAAACAACACTGCTCACAGTCTGCCTGAATATGTGAGTAAACAGCATTCATCCTAGCAAGTGGAGAACACAGGTTTTCATTTTCTAGGCTGCATAAAGCCTACTTAAAAACTTAGCTCAACCTAGGCTTTAAGACATATCTCAATGTATAGTAAAAAAATTAGAATAGTCAGCAATTACATTATAGATATTATAGATGTTTAAAAATGACTAATGAGTCAAGTAAAATATCAGAGAAGAAATAAGGTGCTGCATAGAGACATTAAAGTAAATTTCTTGTGATTAAGCTGTCCCAAGCAAAAACTATAATGGGTATTTAAAATATTTAGAGACAACAATAACAAATTGGTGTGTCAAAACTTAGAGTGAAACTGGAAAATATAGCCTTAAATACTATCCAAGGTTAAAAATAAACAATATAAAACTTAGAAAAATGACTTTAAATGCACAGCAAAAATATTTTTCTCTCTTCTCCTGGTCCATCAACCTCTTCTTTCTCCTCCTTTCTATTAGTCTCTCACTCTGCAGACTTGGAAAACTGAGGCTGCTACAGTTTATGACAATTCTCTCACTACAGCCTACAAAAACTTGGATTAAAAGTGTGTATCATCAAGCCTATCTAGACAATTCTTTCAAAAATAGATAATGTACAACAACAAATCATCTGGAGGTATCTCTACCCCTGATTTCAAGCTGTACTACAGAGCAATAGTAATAAAAACTGAATGGTATTGGCATAGAAACAGAATGGTGCAGCAGTGGAAATGAATAGAAGACCCAGAAATAAACCCACACACCTATGGATACTTGATTTTTGACAAAGAATACAAAACCATTCAATGGAAAAAAGACAGCATCTTCAACAAATGATGCTGGTCCAACTGAATGTCTACATGTAGAAAAATTCAAAAAACTAAAGTCCAAGTGGATCAAAGACTTCAACATAAAACCAAACACACTAAATAAGTTAGAAGAAAAAGTGGGGAAGACCCTAGAACTCATTGGTACAGGAGACAACTTCCTGAACAGAACACCAGCAGCACAGGCTCTAATAGCAATAATCAATAAATGGGACCTCATGAAACTGAAAAGCTTCTATAAAGCAAGATACTGCTGTCAAAACAAAATGACAGCCTACTGACTGGGAAAGGATCTTCACCAACCCTATATCTTACAGAGGGCTGATATCCAGAATTTATAAAGAACTAAAGAAGTTAAAAAGCAACAAACCAAGCAATACAATTAAAATATGGGGTACAGAGCTAACAGAGAATACTCTGTAGAGGAATACAGAATGGCAGAGAAACACTTAATGAAATGCTCAATGTCCTTAGCCATCTGAGAGATGCAAATCAAAACAACGCTAAGATTTCACCTGACACATATCAGAACAGCTCAGATCAAAAACTCAAGTGACACTCCCATGCCCGCCCATTCCTTCAGATGATTCATGGCTGCAGCAATCCATGTTGATAATCCTGTGGCTAGTCCTGCGTCCACTCTGGTAGAATTTACTGTGACAATGGCCACTCTCAGCTGCTCCATCGTAGTATTGAATTCTCCAGTCCAATTACCTAAAATATAGCTCGAAAATTGTTTAGACAGATTTGCAGCACAGGAAAAATTCTCATGTTGTATGCTAGTGACACAAAGTCCAGCATACTTTCATTGACAGCCAGGTTGAGCGATTTGCCATAGGGTATCAATTTGCTCCTGCAAGAGGTCAATCCTCTGATTGAACACCATCAAGCTTCCTTTTAGTTGAGCATTAATTCCTTTATGTACAACTAAGGCATGAGCTACATTGGCTAAATGATTATTCAGGGTCTGAGCAGTCTGCCCAGTATGACTCATGGCTAATGCCCTGGTGTTAGCAGGCCTTCTGGTGTTGGTCTCCTTGGTTTGCCTGTGGTATATATGCAAGATTAGAGTCTCACAACAGTGTGATGCAGCCATGATCATTCAGGCCTTTACAGCCATTGAAGCAGGACATTCTCCCCAAGCATGGTTAGATACCATAAAAAGCTAAAATGTTACGCTCAGGATGCGAGGCTAAGCACTGCACTCAGGGTCAGCCGCTTTGGACCCAGAGAAGAGCATGTCTGATTGCATGCAGGTTGATGCCCCAGGTCCCGCCTCTGAGAAAAAGGTATCAGACGGGTCTGATGCTCTTTGGGTGGATGACACCTAAATGAACATCTGTACAAAGTCCCAATTTATTTCTAATATCAGAGATCAGACCTCTACTCTTGCCTGATGCGTCTAAAACAAAAAGGGGGAACTGTAGAGAGCTGCGGAATGCTATGCCTTAAAGATGGAGCTGGTTTCCGCCTAAGGTGGCGAGTGCTCTCTGTTATGAACAACTCCACATTTGGCTAAGGCCGAGGATCTGGCTTGCTTCCATGTATGTGGACCTATCTGCATTGCCCCCGTGGCACGCCTGGGTTGGCTACCCAGAGGCTATTTAAGCTGTGGGCTGGCTTTCCCCGGGGTCCGAGGATTGTTCAATGTTCCTGAATAAACAGCATTGAAAAAAAAAAAAAAAAAACTCAAGTGACAACACATGCTGGAGAGGTTGTGGAGAATTAGGAACCCTCCTCCATTGCTGGTGGGGATGTAAACTTGTACACCACTTTGAAAATCAATCTGGTTCTTTCTTACACAATTAGGAATAATGCTTCCTCAAGATCCAGCTACACCACTCCTAGGCATATATCCAAAAGATGCTCAAGTAAACAACAAGGACATTTGATCAACCATGTTTGTAGCAGCTTTATTCGTGATAGCCAGAATCTGGAAACAACCCAGATGTCTCTCAGTCGAGGAATGGATACAGAAATTGTGGTACCTTTACACAATGGAATACTACTCAGGATTTAAAAACAAGGAAACCATGAACTTTGTAGGCAAATGGTGGGAACTAGAAAAGATCATCTTGAGTGAGGTATCCCAGTAGCAGAAAGATACACATGGTATATACTCACTTATAAGTAGGGTACTAGACCTATAAGACAGGATAAACATACTAAAATCTGTACCGCTAAAGAAGATAAACAAGAAATAGGATCTGGAGTAAGATGATCAATCCTCACTTAGAAAGACAAATGGAATGGACATTGGAAATAGGAAAAAACAAGTAACAGGACAGGAGCCTACCACAGGGGGCCCTGAAAAACTATACCTAGCAGTGTATCAAAACAGATGCTGTGACTCATAACCAAACTTTGATGTCCCAGGGTTCTTTTCTGAGACTGTTTCTCCAACCAAGGGCCATGAATGATATAGCCCATGGTAGCTCAGTATCCAAGTCGTTCCCTAGTTAGGTGAACAGGGACTCTCAGACATGAACTCAATGGCTGGCTCTTTGACCTCCCCTCTCTACCCCCCCCCCCGAGGGAAGAGCAGTCTTGTTAGGCCACAGAAGAGGACATTGTAGCTAGCCCTGAAGAGACCTGATAGCTGGGATCAGATGGAACTGGAGGAGGACCTCCCCCATCAGTGGACTTAGAGAGGGGCAGAGAGGCTATGAGGGAGGAAGGACAGATTTGGAAGGGAAGGAGAGAGGTGGCTACAGCTGAGATACAAAGTAAATAAACTATAATTAATATAAAAATAAATTAAAAATCTGAAAAAAATTAGATAATGACATCAGGGCTTAGCAGACTTCTTTCTTTGATTTTAGCACTAAAATGTTGGTAGCATAAGGATCAAGGCCAGGGCTGCAGTGGGGGAAGTATTAACATGGAAATAAAGACATAGTCACAAAGACAAAAACAAATGTATTAAAATGGCCAGGACAACAGTCTGTTGGGAATAATCAAGAAAATAAAACAAAATGCCCGAATAAATGTCTTCTTTGTTGGAACCACAATAGAAGCTGCATAACTGATTTGAATGTGAGTTGGAGAACAATGTGTGTTTTTTTTTTTGGCACTTGAAAAGTTATATGTAATAGAAAAAAATGTCAAAAATATGAATTGCCAAGTCTCTCCTAGTATAAGTAGAATAACTAAATATTTAAAAGCACAGTGAACTAGTTAAAATTTTCTCCAAAGAGAAAACATCTTATACTTATGCTTAAGCTTGTGTTCTTTTTCTTGATACTTTAAAAACATATTTTATTGCTTGAAATTTTCATATGATATGTTTTGATCAAATCCAACCTCTATTCTCTCTTCCTAGATCCTTCTCTATCCCACCTACCATGTTTCTCTCTCACCATTATGTGAATTTTTAATTAATTTTTTATTTTTATAATTATTACAGTTTATTCACTTTGCATCCCAGCTGTAGAACCATGTCTCATTCCCTCCCAATGCCACCTTCCCTCACTCATCTCCTCCCATGCCCCGTGCAAATCCACTGATGGGGGAGATTCTCCTCCCCTTCCATCTGACCCTAGCTTATCAGGTCTCATCAGGACTGGTTGCATTGTCCTCCTTTGTGGCCTGGCCATGCTGCTCCCTCCTCAGGGAATGGTGATCAAAGAGCCAGGCACTGAGCTCATTAAGAGATTGTCCCTGTTCCTCTTACTAAGGAACCCACTTGGAGACTGAGCTGCCATGGGCTACATCTGAGCAGTTGTTCTAGATTATATCCATAAATGGTCCTTGGTTGGAATATCAGTCTCAGAAAAGCCCCCTGTGTCAAGATATTTCAGTTCTGTTGCTCTTCTTGTGGAGTATCTATCCTCTGCAGGTCTGACTATCTCTTCCTTTTTTCATAAGATTCCCTGAACTCTGCCCAAAGTTTAGTTATGAGTCTCAGCATATGCTTTGATACACTGCTGGGTAGAGTCTTTCAGAGGCACTTTATGGTACAGAAAACGGGACAGGAGACTACCACAGAGGGCCCCTGAAAGACACTACTTAGTATTGTATTAAAGCAGATGCTCAGACTCAGAGCCAAACTTTGGGAAAAGTGCAGGGAATCTTATGAAAGAAGTAGGATATGAAAGACCTGAAGGGGACAGAAACTCCAAAAGGAGAGCAACAGATCAACAACAACAACAGCAAATGTGCACAGGGTATTTTCTGAGACAGATACTTCAACCAAGGACCATTCATAGAGAGAGCCTAGAAGCCCTGCACAGATGTAAACCATGGCAGCTCAGTGTCCAAGTGTGTTCCCTAGTAATGGGAACAGGGACTGTCTCTGAACGAACTCAGTGGCTGGTTCTTTGATCACCTCCCCCTAAGGGTGAGCAGCCTTACCAGGCCACAGAGGAAGACAATACAGCCAGTCCTGATGAGACCTGATTGACTAGGTTTAGATGGAAGGGGAGGAGGACTACCCTTATCAATAGACTGGAGAAGGAGCAAAGGGGGAGAAGAGGGAAGGAGGGTGGGATTTGGAGGAAATGCATGAGGAGGCCACAGTTGGGATACAAATTGAATAAATTGTAATAAATAATAATAATAAATGAACATCAAAAAAGATAAAGAAAAAATAATTATAAGTCACCACATAAATAAACTCAAAGACAGAAATTATGTGATCAACTCATTAGATAATGAAAATGCCCTTTCAAATTCCAGTGTCCTTTCATGATAAAACCCTGGAAAATCTAGGAATATGTGGGACAAATATAAACAAAATGAGAAAGCCTGTAACCAATATTATAGTAAATAGTGAAAAACTTGAAATGTATTCTAAAATCAAGAACAAAATGATGTCTACCCTGTCCACTTTGTGCAATATTATATTTGAAAGCTTAGCTAGAGTAATAAAACAAGAATAAGCCAATACATATAGTAAAGGAAGAAGTCAATGCACTCTTATTTGCAGATGATATAATTCTATTTATAAAATAGTCTGAAGACTCAATCAGAATATCTCTACAGTGAGAAAACACATTTTTCAAAGCAAAGAACACAGGATTAACACACACAATTTTATATATTCCTTTTTTTAATTTTAATATTTGAAATTTATTCATTTTTTGCTCAAATACAGAAAATGCTAATATTTACTAACATTTAGTATAGGAGTTACTTTATTATTCATCTATAGGTTTAGAATATTGATTCTTAATAGGAAGAATACCATAAATACAGACATAATGAAAAATTCGTATAAGTATGCAAAAATTATAATATATATATACACTGAGTTTAAAAAAATAATTGAAATCTTCACAGTTTAACAATATTGTAATATTATACTTACTGCTTCTAGTTTGCCCTATGGTTATTTTTTTTCTTTTACTATTATTATTATTATTAATTATACTTTATTCATTTTGTATCCCCCCATAAGCCCCTCCTTCCTCCCCTCCCGATACCACCCTCCCTCCCCTTTCTACATGCATGCTCCTCCCCATGTCCACTGATAGGGGAGGTCCTCCTCTCCTTCCTTCTGATCTTAGTCTATCAGATCATATCAGGAATGGCTGCATTGTCCTCTTCTGTGGCCTGGTAAGGCTGCTCCCCACTCAGGGGGAGGTGATCAAAGAACAGGCCAATCAGTTTATGTCAGAGGCAGTCCCTCTTCCCATTACTATGTAACCCACTTGGACACTAAACTGCCATGGGCTACATCTGTGCAGGGGTTCTAGGTTATCTCCATGAATAGTCCTTGGTTGGAGTATGAGTCTCTGGGAAGTTCCCTGTGTTCAAATTTTCTTGTTCTGTTGCTCTCCTCGTGGAGTTCCTGTCCTCTCCAGCTCTTGCTATTTCCCACTTCTTACATAAAATTCCACTCACTCTGCCCGCCAGTTGGCCATCAGGCTCAGCATCTGCTTTGATAGTCTGCAGGGCAGAGGCTTTCAGAGGCCCTCTGTGGCAGGTTCCTAGGTTGTTTCCTGTTTTCTTCTTCTTCTGATGTCCATCCTCTTTGCCTTTCAGGATGGGGACTGAGCATTTTAGTTAGGGTCCCAAATTTGAACACAGGGAACTTCCCAGAGACTCATACTCCAACCAAGGACTATTCATGGAGATAACCTAGAACCCCTGCACATATGTAGCACATGACAGTTCAGTGTCCAAGTGGGTTCCATAGTAATGGGAAGAGAGACTGCCTCTGACATAGTCTGATTGGCCTGCTCTTTGATCATCTCCCTCTGAGGGGGGAGAAGCCTTACCAGGCCACAGAAGATAACAATGCAGCCACTTCTGATGTGATCTGATAGACTAAGATCAGAAGGAAGAAGAAGAGGACCTCCCCTATCATTGGACTTGGGGAGGGGCATGTGTGAAGAAGGGAAGGGAGAGTGGGATCGGGAAGGGAGGAGGGAGGGGCTTACGGGGGGATACAAAGTGAATAAAGTGTAATTAATAAGCAAACAAACAAATAAAAATTATTTGGGCACTCTCATTGTCATATAACTCATAATTAATGCTTTTATTTTGAGACAGGACTCATAGTCCAGTCCAGGATGCTCTCAAACTTGCAGAAATCCCCCTGCCTCAACTGAGCTCCAGTATTGTAGGTGTGAATCTCCAAAGCTAGTTTACAGACAATCAAAGAGCAGACAATTCCAGTCTTCTCCCTATGGCTGTCATACTCACACTTGGAGAAAGAAGCAGTCTTAGATGAGTGTGTTCTCATCCAAATATTTTTGTTAAGGGCAGTGAATCAAAGGCAGAAGTTCACCAAGCAAGGTGAATCTCAGAACATGTGCAATTTAACTGTGTACTGGCTATTAAGATGCTTTCTCAACTGAGGGAATTAAAAAGAAAACAACTATGTGCACATCTCAACAAAAATATTAAAAAATAGGAAATCTAAAATATCAACATATGATGAAATTGCATGATTAAGAAAGTGCTTCTTATGGGATGTGCATTGAACGTATGACAGGAGTCTACTGAGCGCATCTGAAAGACTCTAACTAGCAGTGTTTTCAAAGCAAAGACTCATGACCAAACCTTCGGCAGAGCACAGGGAATCATAAGAAAGAAGGGGAGTTAGTCTGATGGGGAAAGGATAGGAGCTCCACAAGGACCAAATATATCTGGGCACAGGGTCTTTTCTGAGACTGACATTCAACCAAGGACCATGTATGGATATAACCTAGAACCTCCACTCAGATGTAGCCTGTGGTAGCTCAGTAACCAATTGGTTTCCCAAAGTGAGGGGAACAGGGACTATTTCTAACAGGAACTCGATGACTGGCTCTTTGGTCTCCCCACCCCCGAAGGGAGGAGCAGTCCTGTTAGGCCACAGAGGAGGGCTTTGCAGCCAGTCCTGAAGATACCTGATAAAACAGGATCAGATGAATGGGGAGGAGGTCCCCCCCATCAGTGGACTTGGAAAGGGGCACGGTGGAGATGAGGGAGGGAGGGAGGGAGGGACTGGGAGGGAATGAGGGATCGGGACACGGCTGGGATACAGAGTTAATAAAATGTAACTGATAAAAAAAATAAAAAAAAAAAAAAGAAAGTGCTTCTTAACATGATAGAGAGAGGCACATAGCTCAATGGAAACCAGGGGAAATATTCTGCCTTATATAATAAATACATAGAGCATTTTCTTTAAAATAAAAAAGAGCATTGATGTCTGTCATCAGCATTTACTATCCATATCAGGTTAGACCGAGGAGCTCACTGATCTAAAGTAAGTGTATATGACATTAAGCACAGGAATCTGTAAAATGTAAACAAAACAAATTGTTTTCAGATGTTATGGTTGCCTACATAAAAATCAGAGCATTTAAAAATTATTAGCAAGAGCGAAATTTTATGTCAATGTGTTAGTGATTTGGGAGATCAATTATATACAATCAATTTTATATTGGTATACCAGCATAATTCAGCAAATATAATTAAAGAAAACATTTCCCTTTCTAAAATCATCAAAGTATAAAGTGGATAAAAACTACAGAAATGTATACTTCTAGATAAAATTGTCAATAAAGCACAAACCAAAATGGTGAGAAGTCTTGTTTGTTGACACTTACTGGAAAATGTGAGAAGTCCCTTTTTAATGATACGTGCACCAATGTAATCACAATGAGAACTTCAAAAAAGTGTAAGTGAATTGACTAACTGAATCCAAAAGTATAGAAAAACAAATGTCAAACATAGCAAGATTTTCATAAAAATTTATTGAGAAAATTAGACCTTCCAGTTATTAAGACTAGGACTTAGACCCTGCCTTTAACACAAGCTCCTTCTAATGTGATATGTAGTGAGACCTCATAACCTCTGCATTCTAATCTGCATTCTAATCTATCTGTGCCCAGTGCTAAATTTCTACCATGTAGAGATGGGTTAATGGTCAGTGAAAATATCTGCTCTAATTTTTAGAGATATGGCACAATCTACTCAACTCTCAGAGCTGTCTGTACCAACCTATACAAGAGCTTTCCCTTGAGTCAATTTACACCAGTGTAGTTTTCTTATTTATACCCTCTTCTAGTCCCCTTACTCTCTCTGTTTCTGCCTCACTGTATGTCTCTGTCCCTATCTATCTTTTTCTGTGTGTTTGTGTTTGTGTATGCCTACAGAAGTGAAAAGATGTCTTATTCTCTTGAGAAAGGGTTTCTATCTGGACCTGGAGTTATGCTGCTGACCAGTTCTCCTGTCTTGGACTCTATGGAGTTAGTGTTACAGGCATGCACAACCACACTTGGCTTTTTTCACAGGACCATGATGTTCTGAATTTAGGTCCTACTGCTTGAGCAATGAGCACCCACACCCACTGAGATCTCTCTCCAGCCGTCTTCCTTTGTGACATGAGACCCTATTACCCTGTTCATTTAACTTTTTTTAGTTCTTAAACTTGAACAAACAAATATGTGAACAATAGTAACATATATCCTCCAAGAAAAAAAATCTACCAGATAACTTTTCCTGCTTATTCTAATCTTTCTTGAACTCTTTATCTTTCCATGCCCTTGTTCCTTCTTCCCCTGTGAAGCACACACAGCTCTTTCAGGTTTTTGAAAGATGTACTTCATGATGTAGCTCCCTCTATTCTGGCCACCTATCTCCTGACTCTCTTTCCTTCCTCTCTGCCTACTCTGACTACCCATCAGCTTTAAGATGCCTAATTAGAAGGCTTGTATGTTGCTCTCCTTGCTTTGGCAACTTAGCCATCTACTCCACTCATATCTTTGGTATTTCCCTAGAAGCTAAACCTTTCTACCCCTACCTTGACCACTCACTCCCTCACTTGTCCAGCCGTGTGTGTATAAATGTCAATTTGATGTCTTTAGCGCATATATCAATGATGCTTCTATCTCACCACAGTGAAATATTGAGTCATCTTCTAAGCTCTCTGCACAGCTCCATACAGAACCCATCTTGAGCACTGGAGTGGTTAATATCTGCAAAATAAAAGCTTAAATTTATCCCTCGAAACTGTTCTTATCAACTGCAGTCACCCAATCAAGAACCATTTCAAGTTTTAATCTCCTATATATTGCTGCCTTCCATACTCGTTCCTCTACCTCTTTCCTCCTCATTAATGCAGGTTATTGCCTTAGAACTTGAGTATCTCAAATGACATTCATGACACCCATTTTTCTTGCGTCTGTGGAAAGATCTACTGAACTTCAGCTGGCTCTTTCTTCTTCACTTAATTATTCTCTATCCTCCACTGTGTCTCTTTCTTTCAACCTTCTTTCCTTTCTTCCTCCTTCCCCCCCACTATTTCTTTTTCTACTTCCACTCCCTTCCCTCTCAAACTTTACTCCTCCTTTTTTCTTCCCTTCATTTTAATTGTAAGTAAAATGCTGAATTTTGGGATGTATTAAATCATGGCATATCTATAGATACATTTTTATATTTAATAATCTATACTGAACAATTTTTGGCAAACTTAATGCTAAAAACAACACAGTTTAAGTGCAGCCAGTAACATATCAAACAGTCAGTTGTAAATCAATAATTGGTATAGTAGACAGAAATTCAATCTTGACAGAGTTTGGACCCACAGTGTCCCTTAGAGATCACCGTGCTTGGACTTGGGAAGTGGGTGCCAACAATAAGAGGTAGAAATTGGTGGCAAATTACTCAGGCATTGGGAGGACATTTGCTTGAGAAGAAGGGTGAAACCAATCTGTCTCTTTCTCTCTTCTCACCTTTGAGCAATAGTCTGTAAAAATGAACAGGCTTTTTATCTCATGCTCCATATATTCCATGTATGTACTGTGCCATCATAAGCTTGCCAAAGCAACACAGGTGGTTAAGGACTGAAAACTTCAAACTGTGAGCCAAACATAAACTTTTCCTCTAAATAAGTTGATGAACCCAGGTATTTTCTTACATCTATAGAAATACATATTTTTACCTTTGTATTTTTCATGCACAGGTATATGGCAGTTCACACTAATCATGACAGTAGGTCTTGGCAAATATCACATCGTCATTCTCATTAGTGGTTATAGCAATCTAAGGAAATGGCCAACATTTTACAGTAGATTTACAGCTGCATATTTGTTTGTTTATTATTTTGTCTCTCCTTGTAAGTGTCACAGCTTAGGCTTAGATTTCCACCTCACTTATTTTATCTGGGGTTCTTAAACTCTTACCTATCCCATCTACCCACTGACCAGAGATAGTGGAGAAAGAAGGTTAGCTATTAGGTAAAGGAGGTTACAGACCTTTCTAGAGGTAGTTCCTTGGGATGTGTCCACTCTGTTTTCTAGATAACAGCAGGCCAGTCCAAAGGCAAACACAAATCAGCAACACAAACCAGCATGATTCAGCAAATCTGGACAAGTCAGTGAAAGACACAAGATTTAGTTAGATTGGCCCCAGAAGTTCCCTGGAACATTTATCTCTGTGAAGTCAAGCGTCAAAGCACAAAGACCAGTCCAGTGATGTAGATCCAAAAAGCAATGTCTCACTGTCCGTGAGCTTCTGTACATGTCCTCTCCTCAGAGTCCACCCAGAGATTTTCTCAGCTGACCAAATTCATGCCCTTCACACAAGATAGCTCACAGCAAAACAGTACCTGTCCTCTCACAAGCCAGCTTCCAACTAAACATTACATGCTCTAAAACAAGACTGCTTCTAGCAAAACATCACATGAGTCTTCTACTCAACTGAGTCTTCAAAGATGCCAGGAACTTCCACTTCATATCCCTGTTTTTTGTTTAAAAAAAGGGGAGGGGTGTCTTTTCTTTAACATTAACAGTCTACATACAATAAGGATAATTATGAGAACCATAAACTAGAACTTTACAAAATATTTTAAATGCGCTGCTTATGTACAATACATAAAATAATAGTCAAACAAAATAACCTTAAATTTCAATCAATATACAATAGTCACACAAAATAACTTTAAAGTATGCACAAAATAAAATTAAATTTCCATCAATATATAATACAAAATAACTTAAAGTTACACAAAATAACTTTAAAATTCTACCAATATACATTAAGCCATACCAAAGTAAAACAACACATCAAAGGACAAAGAACATCATCCTCACCTTTTAGGAATGGGAAATTTGTGTAAAGCAAAAGTATCTTTCGGGAGCCCCATTAAAATTTGGGATGTGTGTTAAGATCCTGGAAATCTAGCTGTATCTTTTTCTGTCCATTATCTGTTTTCTCTGTCCAATCTCTGCATTGCCTGTTCAGTCTGTTGTCTGTCTGTCTTCGGGCTAGCCCTTATGAAGATGATTTGCACACAAATTTTAGAAAAGTCACTAACTGAGGCGGTCTCTGAAAGCGAATCATATGGACTACTGGTTTTGTGAAGACATTCATGTCTCAGGTAATAAGAGGTTTTTCCCTGGTCAAATCTAATCTTTATAAGTTTTCGTGGTAACCCTATTTTATCATTCCCTACAGATAAATAAGCATAACTACGTCTCCATCTCAAAACTATTGCAGGTTTCCATTCTAATTTCTTTTTTTTTTTTTTTTTTTTTTTTTTTTTTTTTTTTTTTTTTACGGGAGAAAATCTTTACTTAACTACATTTCAGACATGGGGCTCATTTTCAGAATTTACAAAGAATTGCAAAATTAAGTAACAGGGAAATGAAACTGCCAGTCAACAATCCAACAAATGAACTGAATAAATAATTTTTTTTTTTTTTCAACACCTTCTTGTAGTATATTGGTTGACTTAGTTCTTCAGTTTTTTTTTTTTTTCTATGACCCAGTGTCTCTCAGTAGCTGTTGTTCCTTTTCACCAATATTAAGAAATTTACAGTTAAGAAAGTATTATTGAGTCTGGCCTTGAGGTTTTTCACTTACTTTTTGTTGACTACGCATCTGTTTTAAGGTAAGATTGGATCTTTCTACAACTGCTTGTCTTGTAGGATTGTGTGGTATACCAGTAATGTGCTTTATTTTGTAATATTCAAAGAATTGTTTTATCTTATGGGATACATATGCAGGAGCACTATCAGTCTTAGTTTGCAAAAGTAGCACTATAATTGCCATTATTTCTAATAAGTGTGTAATTTCACAATCAGCTTTTTCAGAACTCAAAGCAATTTCCCATTGAAAACTGGAGTATGTGTCAGTGGTATGGTGTATATACCTTTGGTTTCCAAATCCTACAAAACAAAAATATCCATCCACCAGATTTTTTTTGTACCTCTAGGTTTACTACCAGCAGGTAACAGAATTTGGTTGTATAGAGAACATTTGGACATTTTTTAAAAATCTTTTATTTGGCTCATTGCCAAGTGATAGACATTTATTTTTCTTTAAACCTTTCCCATTAACATGATGTTCTCATGAAATTTGGAAGCTACTAACACATTCCCTATTTGTAATTGGTCTATATCCTCATTTTCTTGTGCCAATGAATCTGGCAAACCTGTATGAGTAATATGTAACAGTTATCAGGAACAAATTCAGCAGTCTCTATATGCAAAACAAATCTTTATATATCTAAAACAAATCTTTATATATATATATATATATATATATATAATAAGTAATTATATTAAGAGATTTAGGAAAATCTAATGATGTCATACGATTGCACACAGTTTTGAATTTGAAGTGAGGTATATGGAGTTGCTTATTTTGTCTGACTTATAACCTACCATCTCCATCTTGTTTGCATCAGTATAGAATGTTGGTGCCTCTGGAATTTGTGTTCCCTTTATAATTCATGGGATAATCAAATTAACTCTTTTTATAAACTTAATACGTATGCTTTTAGGATATTTATTATTAATTTATCCCAAGTAGTTACTAAAAACTCTTTGCCAATATTCACTGATCACCCACAATGACATGATCTCAGAATTAGTAAGAGATTTCAGCTGGGTCTGTTCCTGACATTTGATATGCTCTTATTCTACCATTTATAATTTATTCAGAAATCACATCTCTCTCTCTCTCTCTCTCTCTCTCTCTATATATATATATATATATATATATATATATGTATATGTGTGTGTCCTTAATTTTTTTTACTTTGTTTATGTGCTAAGAAAATTCATTCTGTAATGCTATCTTCCTCTTGCATAATTAGCCCAGTCAGAAAATGAGTTAAAGGTAAAATGATCAAAATACAAACAAGTTTAGGATCACTTCTATCCACATATGCATCTTGCAATCTTTGTTCTACAAGAGATAACTCTTTTTCGGCTTCAGCTGTTAGACATCTTGTATTGTTTCACTTTGAATCTGCCTGTAATGTTTGAAAAAAAAAATACTTAACTCATAAGTACTCAATCCAATTGTAGGCCTCAATCAATTAATATCTCCCATTAAATTTTGAAAATAGTTAAGAGTTTGCAATTTACCACTATGAATCTATACCTTTTGTGGTCTAATTTTTTGTTGACTGACTTTATAACCCAAATAGCTAAGTGAATCTCTTCTTTCTATTTTTGTCTGTAAACCACAATTTGGGCATCAAATGTAAGCTTTGATTTTTCATCCTATCTACTTTATTTAGGGTTCTTAAATGCCTATACCTCCCTTCTACCTACTGAACAAAGATAGGGGAGAAAGAAGTTTATTAGGTTGTAGATCCTTTTAGAAGTAGTTCCATGGGATGAGTCCACTCTTCATTGTACCAGCAGGCTAGTGAAAATACCAACACCAAACAGCAACACGAGTCAGCATAATTCAGCAGATCAGGACAAGTCAATAAAAGTCACAAGACTCAACTGTATTGCCAAGAGAAGTTTTCTGGAATGCTTCTCTCTGCATGGTCAAGTGTCCAAGCATGAAAATCAGTGCAGTGATATAGATCCTAAAAGCAAGGTCTCACTATCAGTGGGCTTCTATATATCTCCACTTCTCAGAGTCCACCCACAGATATTCTCAGCTGACCAAAGTCATGCCCATCTCACAAGACAGCTCACAGCAAATCAGCATGCTTCCCCCTCACAAGCTAGTGTCCAACAAAACAGTAGATGCCTTCACACAAGACTGCTTCTAGCAAAACAACACAGGAGTCAACTGAATCTTCAAAGAAATCAGAAACTTCCATTTCAGGGTGCTTTCTGCCTTGCTATACTGGTACTGCTGGGATGTTTCAACAAGTCTGTGCATATATATATATATATATATATATATAATTTGCACTGACATTGCTAAGCAAGGGCATAAGGACATTTGAAAATCAAAAGACTTGCTCTTGAGGACTAATCCCAAGCTCTTTACATAATTAACACAGGCAGAGGAATACACAATTACTTGAGAGACAGTTTGCCTAGAGAGGATCTGAAATCACTAGAAGCCTTGAGATTGATAGGGCAAATGAGAGGAAAATAAGAAAGGTAAACAAAACAGATGTTCCTGACAAACAGATAATTTGCTTGAGTTCCAGGAGTCCAGGAGTAATGTGTTGAAGAGTGTTTTAGGGACTGGGAGTTTAAGGCATCTCTTCCCTCTCCTGTCCTCTTCCCTCAGCTAGGTCCAAAAGATTGGATGCAGGCAGATTTGCATGGGTCACGATGACATTGAGCTACTGACATGGAATATTCACGAAGATCTAAGACACTTCTTAAATTTCTGTGGATGCAATCAGGACAGGGAGGTGTTTTTCATGTTTCTGAGACCAACATGTGGATCAAGGTAAATAAGTAGTATAAGGGGTTATTCATAATCTTGATTTAAGGGATTCAAGGCACAAAGTTCTGTAGACAAGAAGTCATAATGCAGGTAGAGTTGGAGGCCTTGAGGAACAGCAGTTAGAAGGGATGTGGCAATCTACATGCAATACATGGATTCGATGACTTAGCATACTAGATGGAGACACGTATACATGCTAAGAATTGCGCTGTATACTAAAACTTTTTGAATAACAGGTGTGAAGTAATGAGTGACCTTAAGCCGTGGACCAAGAAGTAGAAGATAGGCAAACCTGTATGTAGAAACTTAAGAGGTAAA